>NW_027327450.1:0-312378 GCF_047675955.1 Chlorocebus sabaeus | reverse complement strand
TATGGGCTTCCAAATATCCCTTTGCCAATTCCACAAGAACAGCCTTAGCGAAAGGCTTCTTGAAGGGAAAGATGTAACTCTGTGAGATGAATTAACAGAACACAGAGCAGTTTCTCAGAAAGCTTCTTTCCAGTTTTGAACGGAAGATATTCCCTTTTTCACCATAGCCCTCTATGGGCTTCCAAATATCCCTTTGCCAATTCCACAAGAACAGCCTTAGCGAAAGGCTTCTTGAAGGGAAAGATGTAACTCTGTGAGATGAATTAACAGAACACAGAGCAGTTTCTCAGAAAGCTTCTTTCCAGTTTTGAACGGAAGATATTTCCTTTTTCACCATAGCCCTCTATGGGCTTCCAAATATCCCTTTGCCAATTCCACAAGAACAGCCTTAGTGAAAGGCTTCTTGAAGGGAAAGATGTAACTCTGTGAGATGAATTAACAGAACACAGAGAAGTTTCTTGAAAGCTTCTTTCCAGTTTTGAACGGAAGATATTTCCTTTTTCACCATAGCCCTCTATGGGCTTCCAAATATCCCTTTGCCAATTCCACAAGAACAGCCTTAGCGAAAGGCTTCTTGAAGGGAAAGATGTAACTCTGTGAGATGAATTAACAGAACACAGAGCAGTTTCTCAGAAAGCTTCTTTCCAGTTTTGAACGGAAGATATTTCCTTTTTCACCATAGCCCTCTATGGGCTTCCAAATATCCCTTTGCCAATTCCACAAGAACAGCCTTAGCGAAAGGCTTCTTGAAGGGAAAGATGTAACTCTGTGAGATGAATTAACAGAACACAGAGCAGTTTCTCAGAAAGCTTCTTTCCAGTTTTGAACGGAACATATTCCCTTTTTCACCATAGCCCTCTATGGGCTTCCAAATATCCCTTTGCCAATTCCACAAGAACAGCCTTAGCGAAAGGCTTCTTGAAGGGAAAGATGTAACTCTGTGAGATGAATTAACAGAACACAGAGCAGTTTCTCAGAAAGCTTCTTTCCAGTTTTGAACGGAAGATATTTCCTTTTTCACCATAGCCCTCTATGGGCTTCCAAATATCCCTTTGCCAATTCCACAAGAACAGCCTTAGTGAAAGGCTTCTTGAAGGGAAAGATGTAACTCTGTGAGATGAATTAACAGAACACAGAGCAGTTTCTCAGAAAGCTTCTTTCCAGTTTTGAACGGAAGATATTTCCTTTTTCACCATAGCCCTCTATGGGCTTCCAAATATCCCTTTGCCAATTCCACAAGAACAGCCTTAGCGAAAGGCTTCTTGAAGGGAAAGATGTAACTCTGTGACATGAATTAACAGAACACAGAGCAGTTTCTCAGAAAGCTTCTTTCCAGTTTTGAAGGGAAGATATTTCCTTTTTCACCATAGCCCTCTATGGGCTTCCAAATATCCCTTTGCCAATTCCACAAGAACAGCCTTAGCGAAAGGCTTCTTGAAGGGAAAGATGTAACTCTGTGAGAGGAATTAACAGAACACAGAGCAGTTTCTCAGAAAGCTTCTTTCCAGTTTTGAACGGAAGATATTCCCTTTTTCACCATAGCCCTCTATGGGCTTCCAAATATCCCTTTGCCAATTCCACAAGAACAGCCTTAGCGAAAGGCTTCTTGAAGGGAAAGATGTAACTCTGTGAGATGAATTAACAGAACACAGAGCAGTTTCTCAGAAAGCTTCTTTCCAGTTTTGAACGGAAGATATTTCCTTTTTCACCATAGCCCTCTATGGGCTTCCAAATATCCCTTTGCCAATTCCACAAGAACAGCCTTAGTGAAAGGCTTCTTGAAGGGAAAGATGTAACTCTGTGAGATGAATTAACAGAACACAGAGAAGTTTCTTGAAAGCTTCTTTCCAGTTTTGAACGGAAGATATTTCCTTTTTCACCATAGCCCTCTATGGGCTTCCAAATATCCCTTTGCCAATTCCACAAGAACAGCCTTAGCGAAAGGCTTCTTGAAGGGAAAGATGTAACTCTGTGAGATGAATTAACAGAACACAGAGCAGTTTCTCAGAAAGCTTCTTTCCAGTTTTGAACGGAAGATATTTCCTTTTTCACCATAGCCCTCTATGGGCTTCCAAATATCCCTTTGCCAATTCCACAAGAACAGCCTTAGCGAAAGGCTTCTTGAAGGGAAAGATGTAACTCTGTGAGATGAATTAACAGAACACAGAGCAGTTTCTCAGAAAGCTTCTTTCCAGTTTTGAACGGAACATATTCCCTTTTTCACCATAGCCCTCTATGGGCTTCCAAATATCCCTTTGCCAATTCCACAAGAACAGCCTTAGCGAAAGGCTTCTTGAAGGGAAAGATGTAACTCTG
This sequence comes from Chlorocebus sabaeus, assembly GCF_047675955.1. Lineage (NCBI taxonomy): Eukaryota > Metazoa > Chordata > Mammalia > Primates > Cercopithecidae > Chlorocebus > Chlorocebus sabaeus. Next base: position 310,062 of record NW_027327450.1, on the reverse strand, counting down.
TGAGATGAATTAACAGAACACAGAGCAGTTTCTCAGAAAGCTTCTTTCCAGTTTTGAACGGAAGATATTTCCTTTTTCACCATAGCCCTCTATGGGCTTCCAAATATCCCTTTGCCAATTCCACAAGAACAGCCTTAGCGAAAGGCTTCTTGAAGGGAAAGATGTAACTCTGTGAGATGAATTAACAGAACACAGAGAAGTTTCTTGAAAGCTTCTTTCCAGTTTTGAACGGAAGATATTTCCTTTTTCACCATAGCCCTCTATGGGCTTCCAAATATCCCTTTGCCAATTCCACAAGAACAGCCTTAGCGAAAGGCTTCTTGAAGGGAAAGATGTAACTCTGTGAGATGAATTAACAGAACACAGAGCAGTTTCTCAGAAAGCTTCTTTACAGTTTTGAACGGAAGATATTCCCTTTTTCACCATAGCCCTCTATGGGCTTCCAAATATCCCTTTGCCAATTCCACAAGAACAGCCTTAGCGAAAGGCTTCTTGAAGGGAAAGATGTAACTCTGTGAGAGGAATTAACAGAACACAGAGCAGTTTCTCAGAAAGCTTCTTTCCAGTTTTGAACGGAAGAAATTTCCTTTTTCACCATAGCCCTCTATGGGCTTCCAAATTTCCCTTTGCCAATTCTACAAGAACAGCCTTAGCGAAAGGCTTCTTGAAGGGAAAGATGTAACTCTGTGAATTGAATTAACAGAACACAGAGCAGTTTCTCAGAAAGCTTCTTTCCAGTTTTGAACGGAAGATATTCCCTTTTTCACCATGGCCCTCTATGGGCTTCCAAATATCCCTTTGCCAATTCCACAAGAACAGCCTTAGCGAACGGCTTCTTGAAGGGAAAGATGTAACTCTGTGAGATGAATGAACAGAACACAGAGCAGTTTCTCAGAAAGCTTCTTTCCAGTTTTTAACGGAAGATATTTCCTTTTTCACCATAGCCCTCTATGGGCTTCCAAATATCCCTTTGCCGATTCCACAAGAACAGCCTTAGCGAAAGGCTTCTTGAAGGGAAAGATGTAACTCTGTCAGATGAATTAACAGAACACAGAGCAGTTTCTGAGAAAGCTTCTTTCCAGTTTTGAACGGAAGATATTCCCTTTTTCACCATAGCCCTCTATGGGCTTCCAAATATCCCTTTGCCAATTCCACAAGAACAGCCTTAGCGAAAGGCTTCTTGAAGAGAAAGATGTAACTCTGTGAGATGAATGAACAGAACACAGAGCAGTTTCTCAGAAAGCTTCTTTCCAGTTTTGAACGGAAGTTATTTCCTTTTTCACCATAGCCCTCTATGGGCTTCCAAATATCCCTTTGCCAATTCCACAAGAACAGCCTTAGCGAAAGGCTTCTTGAAGGGAAAGATGTAACTCTGTCAGATGAATTAACAGAACACGGAGCAGTTTCTGAGAAAGCTTCTTTCCAGTTTTGAACGGAAGATATTCCCTTTTTCACCATAGCCCTCTATGGGCTTCCAAATATCCCTTTGCCAATTCCACAAGAACAGCCTTAGCGAAAGGCTTCTTGAAGAGAAAGATGTAACTCTGTGAGATGAATCAACAGCACACAGAACAGTTTCTCAGAAAGCCTCTTTCCAGTTTTGAACGGAAGATATTTCCTTTTTCACCATAGCCCTCTAGGGGCTTCCAAATATCCGATTGCCAATTCCACAAGAACAGCCTTAGCGAAAGGCTTCTTGAAGGGAAAGATGTAACTCTGTGAGATGAATTAACAGAACACAGAGAAGTTTCTTGAAAGCTTCTTTCCAGTTTTGAACGGAAGATATTTCCTTTTTCACCATAGCCCTCTATGGGCTTCCAAATATCCCTTTGCCAATTCCACAAGAACAGCCTTAGCGAAAGGCTTCTTGAAGGGAAAGATGTAACTCTGTGAGATGAATTAACAGAACACAGAGCAGTTTCTCAGAAAGCTTCTTTCCAGTTTTGAACGGAAGATATTCCGTTTTTCACCATAGCCCTCTATGGGCTTCCAAATATCCCTTTGCCAATTCCACAAGAACAGCCTTAGCGAAAGGCTTCTTGAAGGGAAAGATGTAACTCTGTGAGAGGAATTAACAGAACACAGAGCAGTTTCTCAGAAAGCTTCTTTCCAGTATTGAACGGAAGAAATTTCCTTTTTCACCATAGCCCTCTATGGGCTTCCAAATATCCCTTTGCCAATTCCACAAGAACAGCCTTAGCGAAAGGCTTCTTGAAGGGAAAGATGTAACTCTGTGAGATGAATTAACAGAACACAGAGCAGTTTCTCAGAAAGCTTCTTTCCAGTTTTGAACGGAAGATATTTCCTTTTTCACCATAGCCCTCTATGGGCTTCCAAATATCCCTTTGCCAATTCCACAAGAACAGACTTAGCGAAAGGCTTCTTGAAGGGAAAGATGTAACACTGTGAGATGAATTAACAGAACACAGAGCAGTTTCTTGAAAGCTTCTTTCCAGTTTTGAACGGAAGATATTTCCTTTTTCACCATAGCCCTCTATGGGCTTCCAAATATCCCTTTGCCAATTCCACAAGAACAGCCTTAGCGAAAGGCTTCTTGAAGGGAAAGATGTAACTCTGTGAGATGAATTAACAGAACACAGAGCAGATTCTCAGAAAGCTTCTTTCCAGTTTTGAACGGAAGATATTCCCTTTTTCACCATAGCCCTCTATGGGCTTCCAAATATCCCTTTGCCAATTCCACAAGAACAGCCTTAGCGAAAGGCTTCTTGAAGGGAAAGATGTAACTCTGTCAGATGAATTAACAGAACACAGAGCAGTTTCTCAGAAAGCTTCTTTCCAGTTTTGAACGGAAGATATTCCCTTTTTCACCATAGCCCTCTATGGGCTTCCAAATATCCCTTTGCCAATTCCACAAGAACAGCCTTAGCGAAAGGCTTCTTGAAGGGAAAGATGTAACTCTGTGAGATGAATCAACAGAACACAGAACAGTTTCTCAGAAAGCTTCTTTCCAGTTTTGAACGGAAGATATTTTCTTTTTCACCATAGCCCTCTATGGGCTTCCAAATATCCGTTTGCCAATTCCACAAGAACAGCCTTAGGGAAAGGCTTCTTGAAGGGAAAGATGTAACTCTGTGAGATGAATTAACAGAACACAGAGAAGTTTCTTGAAAGCTTCTTTTCAGTTTTGAACGGAAGATATTTCCTTTTTCACCATAGCCCTCTAGGGGCTTCCAAATATCCCTTTGCCAATTCCACAAGAACAGCCTTAGCGAAAGGCTTCTTGAAGGGAAAGATGTAACTCTGTAAGATTAATTAACAGAACACAGAGCAGTTTCTCAGAAAGCTTCTTTCCAGTTTTGAACGGAAGATATTCCCTTTTTCACCATAGCCCTCTATGGGCTTCCAAATATCCCTTTGCCAATTCCACAAGAACAGCCTTAGCGAAAGGCTTCTTGAAGGGAAAGATGTAACTCTGTGAGATGAATTAACAGAACACAGAGCAGTTTCTCAGAAAGCTTCTTTCCAGTTTTGAACGGAAGAAATTTCCTTTTTCACCATAGCCCTCTATGGGCTTCCAAATATCCCTTTGCCAATTCCACAAGAACAGCCTTAGCGAAAGGCTTCTTGAAGGGAAAGATGTAACTCTGTGAGATGAATTAACAGAACACAGAGAAGTATCTTGAAAGATTCTTTCCAGTTTTGAACGGAAGATATTTCCTTTTTCACCGTAGCCCTCTATGGGCTTCCAAATATCCCTTTGCCAATTCCACAAGAACAGCCTTAGCGAAAGGCCTCTTGAAGGGAAAGATGTAACTCTGTGAGATGAATTAACAGAACACAGAGCAGTTTCTCAGAAAGCTTCTTTCCAGTTTTGAACGGAAGATATTCCCTTTTTCACCATAGCCCTCTATGGGCTTCCAAATATCCCTTTGCCAATTCCACAAGAACAGCCTTAGCGAAAGGCTTCTTGAAGGGAAAGATGTAACTCTGTGAGAGGAATTAACAGAACACAGAGCAGTTTCTCAGAAAGCTTCTTTCCAGTTTTGAACGGAAGAAATTTCCTATTTCACCATAGCCCTCTATGGGCTTCCAAATATCCCTTTGCCAATTCCACAAGAACAGCCTTAGCGAAAGGCTTCTTGAAGGGAAAGATGTAACTCTGTGAGATGAATGAACAGAACACAGAGCAGTTTCTCAGAAAGCTTCTTTCCAGTTTTTAACGGAAGATATTTCCTTTTTCACCATAGCCCTCTATGGGCTTCCAAATATCCCTTTGCCAATTCCACAAGAACAGCCTTAGCGAAAGGCTTCTTGAAGGGAAAGATGTAACTCTGTGAGATGAATTAACAGAACACAGAGAAGTATCTTGAAAGCTTCTTTCCAGTTTTGAACGGAAGATATTTCCTTTTTCACCATAGCCCTCTATGGGCTTCCAAATATCCCTTTGCCAATTCCACAAGAACAGCCTTAGCGAAAGGCTTCTTGAAGGGAAAGATATAACTCTGTGAGATGAATTAACAGAACACAGAGCAGTTTCTCAGAAAGCTTCTTTCCAGTTTTGAACGGAAGATATTTCCTTTTTCACCATAGCCCTCTATGGGCTTCCAAATATCCCTTTGCCAATTCCACAAGAACAGCCTTAGCGAAAGGCTTCTTGAAGGGAAAGATGTAACTCTGTGAGATGAATTTACAGAACACAGAGCAGTTTCTCAGAAAGCTTCTTTCCAGTTTTGAACGGAAGATATTTCCTTTTTCACCATAGCCCTCTATGGGCTTCCAAATATCCCTTTGCCAATTCCACAAGAACAGCCTTAGTGAAAGGCTTCTTGAAGGGAAAGATGTAACTCTGTGAGATGAATTAACAGAACACAGAGAAGTTTCTTGAAAGCTTCTTTCCAGTTTTGAACGGAAGATATTTCCTTTTTCACCATAGCCCTCTATGGGCTTCCAAATATCCCTTTGCCAATTCCACAAGAACAGCCTTAGCGAAAGGCTTCTTGAAGGGAAAGATGTAACTCTGTGAGATGAATGAACAGAACACAGAGCAGTTTCTCAGAAAGCTTCTTTCCAGTTTTGAACGGAAGAGATTTCCTTTTTCACCATAGCCCTCTATGGGCTTCCAAATATCCCTTTGCCAATTCCACAAGAACAGCCTTAGCGAAAGGCTTCTTGAAGGGAAAGATGTAACTCTGTGAGATGAATTAACAGAACACAGAGCAGTTTCTCAGAAAGCTTCTTTACAGTTTTGAACGGAAGATATTCCCTTTTTCACCATAGCCCTCTATGGGCTTCCAAATATCCCTTTGCCAATTCCACAAGAACAGCCTTAGCGAAAGGCTTCTTGAAGGGAAAGATGTAACTCTGTGAGATGAATTAACAGAACACAGAGCAGTTTCTCAGAAAGCTTCTTTCCAGTTTTGAACGGAAGATATTTCCTTTTTCACCATAGCCCTCTATGGGCTTCCAAATATCCCTTTGCCAATTCCACAAGAACAGCCTTAGTGAAAGGCTTCTTGAAGGGAAAGATGTAACTCTGTGAGATGAATTAACAGAACACAGAGAAGTTTCTTGAAAGCTTCTTTCCAGTTTTGAACGGAAGATATTTCCTTTTTCACCATAGCCCTCTAGGGGCTTCCAAATATCCCTTTGCCAATTCCACAAGAACAGCCTTAGCGAAAGGCTTCTTGAAGGGAAAGATGTAACTCTGTGAGATGAATTAACAGAACACAGAGCAGTTTCTCAGAAAGCTTCTTTACAGTTTTGAACGGAAGATATTCCCTTTTTCACCATAGCCCTCTATGGGCTTCCAAATATCCCTTTGCCAATTCCACAAGAACAGCCTTAGCGAAAGGCTTCTTGAAGGGAAAGATGTAACTCTGTGAGAGGAATTAACAGAACACAGAGCAGTTTCTCAGAAAGCTTCTTTCCAGTTTTGAACGGAAGAAATTTCCTTTTTCACCATAGCCCTCTATGGGCTTCCAAATTTCCCTTTGCCAATTCCACAAGAACAGCCTTAGCGAAAGGCTTCTTGAAGGGAAAGATGTAACTCTGTGAGATGAATTAACAGAACACAGAGCAGTTTCTCAGAAAGCTTCTTTCCAGTTTTGAACGGAAGATATTTCCTTTTTCACCATAGCCCTCTATGGGCTTCCAAATATCCCTTTGCCAATTCCACAAGAACAGCCTTAGCGAAAGGCTTCTTGAAGGGAAAGATGTAACTCAGTGACATGAATTAACAGAACACAGAGCAGTTTCTCAGAAAGCTTCTTTCCAGTTTTGAAGGGAAGGTATTTCCTTTTTCACCATAGCCCTCTATGGGCTTCCAAATATCCCTTTGCCAATTCCACAAGAACAGCCTTAGCGAAAGGCTTCTTGAAGGGAAAGATGTAACTCTGTGAGATGAATTAACAGAACACAGAGCAGTTTCTCAGAAAGCTTCTTTCCAGTTTTGAACGGAAGGTATTCACTTTTTCACCATAGCCCTCTAAGGGCTTCCAAATATCCCTTTGCCAATTCCACAAGAACAGCCTTAACGAAAGGCTTCTTGAAGGGAAAGATGTAACTCTGTGAGATGAATTAACAGAACACAGAGCAGTTTCTCAGAAAGCTTCTTTCCAGTTTTGAACGGAAGATATTCCCTTTTTCACCATAGCCCTCTATGGGCTTCCAAATATCCCTTTGCCAATTCCACAAGAACAGCCTTAGCGAAAGGCTTCTTGAAGGGAAAGATGTAACTCTGTGAGATGAATTAACAGAACACAGAGCAGTTTCTCAGAAAGCTTCTTTCCAGTTTTGAAGGGAAGATATTTCCTTTTTCACCATAGCCCTCTATGGGCTTCCAAATATCCCTTTGCCAATTCCACAAGAACAGCCTTAGCGAAAGGCTTCTTGAAGGGAAAGATGTAACTCTGTGAGATGAATTAACAGAACACAGAGAAGTATCTTGAAAGCTTCTTTCCAGTTTTGAACGGAAGATATTTCCTTTTTCACCATAGCCCTCTATGGGCTTCCAAATATCCCTTTGCCAATTCCACAAGAACAGCCTTAGCGAAAGGCTTCTTGAAGGGAAAGATGTAACTCTGTGAGATGAATTAACAGAACACAGAGCAGTTTCTCAGAAAGCTTCTTTCCAGTTTTGAACGGAAGATATTCCCTTTTTCACCATAGCCCTCTATGGGCTTCCAAATATCCCTTTGCCAGTTCCACAAGAACAGCCTTAGCGAAAGGCTTCTTGAAGGGAAAGATGTAACTCTGTGAGATGAATTAACAGAACACAGAGCAGTTTCTCAGAAAGCTTCTTTCAAGTTTTGAACGGAAGATATTTTCTTTTTCACCATAGCCCTCTATGGGCTTCCAAATATCCGTTTGCCAATTCCACAAGAACAGCCTTAGCGAAAGGCTTCTTGAAGGGAAAGATGTAACTCTGTGAGATGAATTAACAGAACACAGAGAAGTATCTTGAAAGCTTCTTTTCAGTTTTGAACGGAAGATATTTCCTTTTTCACCATAGCCCTCTATGGGCTTCCAAATATCCCTTTGCCAATTCCACAAGAACAGTCTTAGCGAAAGGCTTCTTGAAGGGAAAGATGTAACTCTGTGAGATGAATTAACAGAACACAGAGCAGTTTCTCAGAAAGCTTCTTTCCAGTTTTGAACGGAAGATATTCCCTTTTTCACCATAGCCCTCTATGGGCTTCCAAATATCCCTTTGCCAATTCCACAAGAACAGCCTTAGCGAAAGGCTTCTTGAAGGGAAAGATGTAACTCTGTGAGATGAATTAACAGAACACAGAGCAGTTTCTCAGAAAGCTTCTTTCCAGTTTTGAACGGAAGATATTTCCTTTTTCACCATAGCCCTCTATGTGCTTCCACATATCCCTTTGCCAATTCCACAAGAACAGCCTTAGCGAAAGGCTTCTTGAAGGGAAAGATGTAACTCTGTGAGATGAATTAACAGAACACAGAGAAGTTTCTTGAAAGCTTCTTTCCAGTTTTGAACGGAAGATATTTCCTATTTCACCATAGCCCTCTATGGGCTTCCAAATATCCCTTTGCCAATTCCACAAGAACAGCCTTAGCGAAAGGCTTCTTGAAGGGAAAGATGTAACTCTGTGAGATGAATTAACAGAACACAGAGCAGTTTCTCAGAAAGCTTCTTTCCAGTTTTGAACGGAAGATATTTCCTTTTTCACCATAGCCCTCTATGGGCTTCCAAATATCCCTTTGCCAATTCCACAAGAACAGCCTTAGCGAAAGACTTCTTGAAGGGAAAGATGTAACTCTGTGAGATGAATTAACAGAACACAGAGCAGTTTCTCAGAAAGTTTCTTTCTAGTTTTGAACGGAAGATATTTCCTTTTTCACCATAGCCCTCTATGGGCTTCCAGATATCCCTTTGCCAATTCCACAAGAACAGCCTTAGCGAAAGGCTTCTTGAAGGGAAAGATGTAATTCTGTGAGATGAATTAACATAACACAGAGCAGTTTCTCAGAAAGCTTCTTTCCAGTTTTGAACGGAAGATATTTCCTTTTTCACCATAGCCCTCTATGGGCTTCCAAATATCCCTTTGCCAATTCCACAAGAACAGCCTTAGCGAAAGGCTTCTTGAAGGGAAAGATGTAACACTGTGAGATGAATTAACAGAACACAGAGCAGTTTCTCAGAAAGCTTCTTTCCAGTTTTGAACGGAAGATATTCCCTTTTTCACCATAGCCCTCTGTGGGCTTCCAAATATCCCTTTGCCAATTCCACAAGAACAGCCTTAGCGAAAGGCTTCTTGAAGGGAAAGATGTAACTCTGTGACATGAATTAACAGAACACAGAGCAGTTTCTCAGAAAGCATCTTTCCAGTTTTGAACGGAAGATATTTCCTTTTTCACCATAGCCCACTATGGGCTTCCAAATATCCCTTTGCCAATTCCACAAGAACAGCCTTAGCGAAAGGCTTCTTGAAGGGAAAGATGTAACTCTGTGAGATGAATTAACAGAACACAGAGCAGTTTCTCAGAAAGCTTCTTTCCAGTTTTGAACGGAAGATATTTCCTTTTTCACCATAGCCCTCTATGGGCTTCCAAATATCCCTTTGCCAATTCCACAGGAACAACCTTAGAGAAAGGCTTCTTGAAGGGAAAGATGTAACTCTGTGAGATGAATTAACAGAACACAGAGCAGTTTCTCAGAAAGCTTCTTTCCAGTTTTGAACGGAAGATATTTCCTTTTTCACCATAGCCCTCTATGGGCTTCCAAATATCCCTTTGCCAATTCCACAAGAACAGCCTTAGCGAAAGGCTTCTTGAAGGGAAAGATGTAACTCTGTGAGATGAATTAACAGAACACAGAGCAGTTTCTCAGAAAGCTTCTTTCCAGTTTTGAACGGAAGATATTCCCTTTTTCACCATAGCCCTCTATGGGCTTCCAAATATCCCTTTGCGAATTCCAGAAGAACAGCCTTAGCGAAAGGCTTCTTGAAGGGAAAGATGTAACTCTGTGAGATGAATTAACAGAACACAGAGCAGTTTCTCAGAAAGCTTCTTTCCAGTTTTGAACGGAAGATATTCCCTTTTTCACCATAGCCCTCTATGGGCTTCCAAATATCCCTTTGCCAATTCCACAAGAACAGCCTTAGCGAAAGGCTTCTTGAAGGGAAAGATGTAACTCTGTGAGATGAATCAACAGAACACAGAACAGTTTCTCAGAAAGCTTCTTTCCAGCTTTGAACGGAAGATATTTCCTTTTTCACCATAGCCCTCTATGGGCTTCCAAATATCCCTTTGCCAAATCCACAAGAACAGCCTTAGCGAAAGGCTTCTTGAATGGAAAGATGTAACTCTGTGAGATGAATTAACAGAACACAGAGAAGTTTCTTGAAAGCTTCTTTTCAGTTTTGAACGGAAGATATTTCCTTTTTCACCGTAGCCCTCTATGGGCTTCCAAATATCCCTTTGCCAATTCCACAAGAACAGCCTTAGCGAAAGGCTTCTTGAAGGGAAAGATGTAACTCTGTGAGATGAATTAACAGAACACAGAGCAGTTTCTCAGAAAGTTTCTTTCCAGTTTTGAACGGAAGATATTCCCTTTTTCACCATAGCCCTCTAAGGGCTTCCAAATATCCCTTTGCCAATTCCACAAGAACAGCCTTAGCGAAAGGCTTCTTGAAGGGAAAGATGTAACTCTGTGAGAGGAATTAACAGAACACAGAGCAGTTTCTCAGAAAGCTTCTTTCCAGTTTTGAACGGAAGAAATTTCCTTTTTCACCATAGCCCTCTATGGGCTTCCAAATATCCCTTTGCCAATTCCACAAGAACAGCCTTAGCGAAAGGCTTCTTGAAGGGAAAGATGTAACTCTGTGACATGAATTAACAGAACACAGAGAAGTATCTTGAAAGCTTCTTTCCAGTTTTGAACGGAAGATATTTCCTTTTTCACCGTAGCCCTCTATGGGCTTCCAAATATCCCTTTGCCAATTCCACAAGAACAGTCTTAGCGAAAGGCTTCTTGAAGGGAAAGATGTAACTCTGTGAGATGAATTAACAGAACACAGAGCAGTTTCTCAGAAAGCTTCTTTCCAGTTTTGAACGGAAGATATTCCCTTTTTCACCATAGCCCTCTATGGGCTTCCAAATATCCCTTTGCCAATTCCACAAGAACAGCCTTAGCGAAAGGCTTCTTGAAGGGAAAGATGTAACTCTGTGAGATGAATTAACAGAACACAGAGCAGTTTCTCAGAAAGCTTCTTTCCAGTTTTTAACGGAAGATATTTCCTTTTTCACCATAGCCCTCTATGGGCTTCCAAATATCCCTTTGCCAATTCCACAAGAACAGCCTTAGCGAAAGGCTTCTTGAAGGGAAAGATGTAACTCTGTGAGATGAATTAACGGAACACAGAGCAGTTTCTCAGAAAGCTTCTTTCCAGTTTTGAACTGAAGATATTCCCTTTTTCACCATAGCCCTCTATGGGCTTCCAAATATCCCTTTGCCAATTCCACAAGAACAGCCTTAGCGAAAGGCTTCTTGAAGGGAAAGATGTAACTCTGTGAGAGGAATTAACAGAACACAGAGCAGTTTCTCAGAAAGCTTCTTTCCAGTTTTGAACGGAAGAAATTTCCTTTTTCACCATAGCCCTCTATGGGCTTCCAAATATCCCTTTGCCAATTCCACAAGAACAGCCTTAGCGAAAGGCTTCTTGAAGGGAAAGATGTAACTCTGTCAGATGAATTAACAGAACACAGAGCAGTTTCTCAGAAAGCTTCTTTCCAGTTTTGAACGGAAGATATTTCCTTTTTCACCATAGCCCTCTATGGGCTTCCAAATATCCCTTTGCCAAATCCACAAGAACAGCCTTAGCGAAAGGCTTCTTGAAGGGAAAGATGTAACTCTGTGAGATGAATTAACAGAACACAGAGAAGTATCTTGAAAGCTTCTTTCCAGTTTTGAACGGAAGATATTTCCTTTTTCACCATAGCCCTCTATGGGCTTCCAAATATCCCTTTGCCAATTCCACAGGAACAACCTTAGAGAAAGGCTTCTTGAAGGGAAAGATGTAACTCTGTGAGATGAATTAACAGAACACAGAGCAGTTTCTCAGAAAGCTTCTTTCTAGTTTTGAACGGAAGATATTTCCTTTTTCACCATAGCCCTCTATGGGCTTCCAAATATCCCTTTGCCAATTCCACAAGAACAGCCTTAGCGAAAGGCTTCTTGAAGGGAAAGATGTAACTCTGTGAGTTGAATTATCATAACACAGAGCAGTTTCTCAGAAAGCTTCTTTCCAGTTTTGAACGGAAGATATTTCCTTTTTCACCATAGCCCTCTATGGGCTTCCAAATATCCCTTTGCCAATTCCACAAGAACAGCCTTAGCGAAAGGCTTCTTGAAGGGAAAGATGTAACTCTGTGAGATGAATTAACAGAACACAGAGCAGATTCTCAGAAAGCTTCTTTCCAGTTTTGAACGGAAGATATTCCCTTTTTCACCATAGCCCTCTATGGGCTTCCAAATATCCCTTTGCCAATTCCACAAGAACAGCCTTAGCGAAAGGCTTCTTGAAGGGAAAGATGTAACTCTGTGAGATGAATTAACAGAACACAGAGCAGTTTCTCAGAAAGCATCTTTCCAGTTTTGAACGGAAGATATTCCCTTTTTCACCATAGCCCTCTATGGGCTTCCAAATATCCCTTTGCCAATTCCACAAGAACAGAATTAGCGAAAGGCTTCTTGAAGGGAAAGATGTAACTCTGTGAGATGAATTAACAGAACACAGAGCAGTTTCTCAGAAAGCTTCTTTCCAGTTTTGAACGGAAGATATTTCCTTTTTCACCATAGCCCTCTATGGGCTTCCAAATATCCCTTTGCCAATTCCACAGGAACAACCTTAGAGAAAGGCTTCTTGAAGGGAAAGATGTAACTCTGTGAGATGAATTAACAGAACACAGAGCAGTTTCTCAGAAAGCTTCTTTCCAGTTTTGAACGGAAGATATTCCCTTTTACACCATAGCCCTCTATGGGCTTCCAAATATCCCTTTGCCAATTCCACAAGAACAGCCTTAGCGAAAGGCTTCTTGAAGGGAAAGATGTAACTCTGTGAGATGAATTAACAGAACACAGAGCAGTTTCTCAGAAAGCTTCTTTCCAGTTTTGAACTGAAGATATTCCCTTTTTCACCATAGCCCTCTATGGGCTTCCAAATATCCCTTTGCCAATTACACAAGAACAGCCTTAGCGAAAGGCTTCTTGAAGGGAAAGATGTAACTCTGTGAGATGAATTAACAGAACACAGAGCAGTTTCTCAGAAAGATTCTTTCCAGTTTTTAACGGAAGATATTTCCTTTTTCACCATAGCCCTCTATGGGCTTCCAAATATCCCTTTGCCAATTCCAAAAGAACAGCCTTAGCGAAAGGCTTCTTGAAGGGAAAGATGTAACACTGTGAGATGAATTAACAGAACACAGAGCAGTTTCTCAGAAAGCTTCTTTCCAGTTTTGAACGGAAGATATTCCCTTTTTCACCATAGCCCTCTATGGGCTTCCAAATATCCCTTTGCCAATTCCACAAGAATAGCCTTAGCGAAAGGCTTCTTGAAGGGAAAGATGTAACTCTGTGACATGAATTAACAGAACACAGAGCAGTTTCTCAGAAAGCATCTTTCCAGTTTTGAACGGAAGATATTTCCTTTTTCACCATAGCCCTCTATGGGCTTCCAAATATCCCTTTGCCAATTCCACAAGAACAGCCTTAGCGAAAGGCTTCTTGAAGGGAAAGATGTAAATCTGTGAGATGAATTAACAGAACACAGAGCAGTTTCTCAGAAAGCTTCTTTCCAGTTTTGAACGGAAGATATTTCCTTTTTCACCATAGCCCTCTATGGGCTTCCAAATATCCCTTTGCCAATTCCACAGGAACAACCTTAGAGAAAGGCTTCTTGAAGGGAAAGATGTACCTCTGTGAGATGAATTAACAGAACACAGAGCAGTTTCTCAGAAGGCTTCTTTCCAGTTTTGAACGGAAGATATTTCCTTTTTCACCATAGCCCTCTATGGGCTTCCAAATATCCCTTTGCCAATTCCACAAGAACAGCCGTAGCGAAAGGCTTCTTGAAGGGAAAGATGTAACTCTGAGAGATGAATTAACATAACACAGAGCAGTTTCACAGAAAGCTTCTTTCCAGTTTTGAACGGAAGATATTCCCTTTTTCACCATAGCCCTCTATGGGCTTCCAAATATCCCTTTGCCAATTCCACAAGAACAGCCTTAGCGAAAGGCTTCTTGAAGGGAAAGATGTAACTCTGTGAGATGAATTAACAGAACACAGAGCAGTTTCTCAGAAAGCTTCTTTCCAGTTTTGAACGGAAGATATTCCCTTTTACACCATAGCCCTCTATGGGCTTCCAAATATCCCTTTGCCAATTCCACAAGAACAGCCTTAGCGAAAGGCTTCTTGAAGGGAAAGATGTAACTCTGTCAGATGAATTAACAGAACACAGAGCAGTTTCTCAGAAAGCTTCTTTCCAGTTTTGAACGGAAGATATTCCCTTTTTCACCATAACCCTCTATGGGCTTCCAAATATCCCTTTGCCAATTCCACAAGAACAGCCTTAGCGAAAGGCTTCTTGAAGGGAAAGATGTAACTCTGTGAATTGAATTAACAGAACACAGAGCAGTTTCTCAGAAAGCTTCTTTCCAGTTTTGAACGGAAGATATTCCCTTTTTCACCATAGCCCTCTATGGGCTTCCAAATATCCCTTTGCCAATTCCACAAGAACAGCCTTAGCGAAAGGCTTCTTGAAGGGAAATATGTAATTCTGTGAGATGAATGAACAGAACACAGAGCAGTTTCTCAGAAAGCTTCTTTCCAGTTTTGAACGGAAGATATTTCCTTTTTCACCATAGCCCTCTATGGGCTTCCAAATATCCCTTTGCCAATTCCACAAGAACAGCCTTAGCGAAACGCTTCTTGAAGGGAAAGATGTAACTCTGTGAGATGAATTAACAGAACACAGAGCAGTTTCTCAGAAAGCTTCTTTTCAGTTTTCAACGGAAGATATTCCCTTTTTCACCATAGCCCTCTATGGGCTTTCAAATATCCCTTTGCCAATTCCACAAGAACAGCCTTAGCGAAAGGCTTCTTGAAGGGAAAGATGTAACTCTGTGAGATGAATTAACAGAAGACAGAGCAGTTTCTCAGAAAGCATCTTTCCAGTTTTGAACGGAAGATATTTCCTTTTTCACCATAGCCCTCTATGGGCTTCCAAATATCCCTGTGCCAATTCCACAAGAACAGCCTTAGCGAAAGGCTTCTTGAAGGGAAAGATGTAACTCTGTGAGATGAATTAACAGAACACAGAGCAGTTTCTCAGAAAGCTTCTTTCCAGTTTTGAACGGAAGATATTTCCTTTTTCACCATAGCCCTCTATGGGCTTCCAAATATCCCTTTGCCAATTCCACAGGAACAACCTTAGAGAAAGGCTTCTTGAAGGGAAAGATGTAACTCTGTGAGATGAATTAACAGAACACAGCAGTTTCTCAGAAAGCTTCTTTCCAGTTTTGAACGGAAGATATTTCCTTTTTCACCAAAGCCCTCTATGGGCTTCCAAATATCCCTTTGCCAATTCCACAAGAACAGCCTTAGCGAAAGGCTTCTTGAAGGGAAAGATGTAACTCTGTGAGATGAATTAACAGAACACAGAGCAGCTTCTCAGAAAGCTTCTTTCCAGTTTTGAACGGAAGATATTCCCTTTTTCACCATAGCCCTCTATGGGCTTCCAAATATCCCTTTGCCAATTCCACAAGAGCAGCCTTAGCGAAAGGCTTCTTGAAGGGAAAGATGTAACTCTGTGAGAGGAATTAACAGAACACAGAGCAGTTTCTCAGAAAGCTTCTTTCCAGTTTTGAACGGAAGAAATTTCCTTTTTCACCATAGCCCTCTATGGGCTTCCAAATATCCCTTTGCCAATTCCACAAGAACAGCCGTAGCGAAAGGCTTCTTGAAGGGAAAGATGTAACTCTGTGAGATGAATTAACAGAACACAGAGCAGTTTCGCAGAAAGCTACTTTCCAGTTTTGAAGGGAAGATATTTCCTTTTTCACCATAGCCCTCTATGGGCTTCCAAATATCCCTTTGCCAATTCCACAAGAACAGCCTTAGCGAAAGGCTTCTTGAAGGGAAAGATGTAACTCTGTGAGATGAATTAACAGAACACAGAGCAGTTTCTCAGAAAGCTTCTTTCCAGTTTTGAACGGAAGATATTCCCTTTTTCACCATAGCCCTCTATGGGCTTCCAAATATCCCTTTGCCAATTCCACAAGAACAGCCTTAGCGAAAGGCTTCTTGAAGGGAAAGATGTAACTCTGTGAGATGAATTAACAGAACACAGAGCAGTTTCTCAGAAAGCTTCTTTCCAGTTTTGAACGGAAGATATTCCCTTTTTCACCATAGCCCTCTATGGGCTTCCAAATATCCCTTTGCCAATTCCACAAGAACAGCCTTAGCGAAAGGCTTCTTGAAGGGAAAGATGTAACTCTGTGAGGTGAATTAACAGAACACAGAGCAGTTTCTCAGAAAGCTTCTTTCCAGTTTTGAACGGAAGATATTTCCTTTTTCACCATAGCCCTCTATGGGCTTCCAAATATCCCTTTGCCAATTCCACAAGAACAGCCTTAGCGAAAGGCTTCTTGAAGGGAAGATGTAACTCTGTGAGATGAATTAACAGAACACAGAGCAGTTTTTCAGAAAGCTTCTTTCCAGTTTTGAACGAAAGATATTCCCTTTTTCACCATAGCCCTCTATGGGCTTCCAAATATCCCTTTGCCAATTCCACAAGAACAGCCTTAGCGAAAGGCTTCTTGAAGGGAAAGATGTAACTCTGTGAGATGAATTAACAGAACACAGAGCAGTTTCTCAGAAAGCTTCTTTCCAGTTTTGAACGGAAGATATTCACTTTTTCACCATAGCCCTCTATGGGCTTCCAAATATCCCTTTGCCAATTCCACAAGAACAGCCTTAGCGAAAGGCTTCTTGAAGGGAAAAATGTAACTCTGTGAGATGAATGAACAGAACACAGAGCAGTTTCTCAGAAAGCTTCTTTCTAGTTTTGAACGGAAGAGATTTCCTTTTTCACCATAGCCCTCTATGGGCTTCCAAATATCCCTTTGCCAATTCCACAAGAACAGCCTTAGCGAAAGGCTTCTTGAAGGGAAAGATGTAACTCTGTGAGATGAATTAACAGAACACAGAGCAGTTTCTCAGAAAGCTTCTTTCCAGTTTTGAACGGAAGATATTTCCTTTTTCACCATAGCCCTCTTTGGGCTTCCAAATATCCCTTTGCCAATTCCACAAGAACAGCCTTAGCGAAAGGCTTCTTGAAGGGAAAGATGTAACTCTGTGAGATGAATTAACAGAACACAGAGCAGTTTCTCAGAAAGCTTCTTTCCAGTTTTGAAGGGAAGAGATTTCCTTTTTCACCATAGCCCTCTATGGGCTTCCAAATATCCCTTTTCCAATTCCACAAGAACAGCCTTAGCGAAAGGCTTCTTGAAGGGAAAGATGTAACTCTGTGAGATGAATTAACAGAACACAGAGCAGTTTCTCAGAAAGCTTCTTTCCAGTTTTGAAGGGAAGATATTTCCTTTTTCACCATAGCCCTCTATGGGCTTCCAAATATCCCTTTGCCAATTCCACAAGAACAGCCTTAGCGAAAGGCTTCTTGAAGGGAAAAATGTAACTCTGTGAGATGAATGAACAGAACACAGAGCAGTTTCTCAGAAAGCTTCTTTCTAATTTTGAACGGAAGAGATTTCCTTTTTCACCATAGCCCTCTATGGGCTTCCAAAGATCCCTTTGCCAATTCCACAAGAACAGCCTTAGCGAAAGGCTTCTTGAAGGGAAAGATGTAACTCTGTGAGATGAATTAACAGAACACAGAGCAGTTTCTCAGAAAGCTTCTTTCCAGTTTTGAACGGAAGATATTTCCTTTTTCACCATAGCCCTCTATGGGCTTCCAAATATCCCTTTGCCAATTCCACAAGAACAGCCTTAGCGAAAGACTTCTTGAAGGGAAAGATGTAACTCTGTGAGATGAATTAACAGAACACAGAGCAGTTTCTCAGAAAGCTTCTTTCCAGTTTTGAAGGGAAGAGATTTCCTTTTTCACCATAGCCCTCTATGGGCTTCCAAATATCCCTTTGCCAATTCCACAAGAACAGCCTTAGCGAAAGGCTTCTTGAAGGGAAAGATGTAACTCTGTGAGATGAATTAACAGAACACAGAGCAGTTTCTCAGAAAGCTTCTTTCCAGTTTTGAAGGGAAGATATTTCCTTTTTCACCATAGCCCGCTATGGGCTTCCAAATATCCCTTTGCCAATTCCACAAGAGCAGCCTTAGCGAAAGGCTTCTTGAAGGGAAAGATGTAACTCTGTGAGATGAATTAACAGAACACAGAGCAGTTTCTCAGAAAGCTTCTTTCCAGTTTTGAACGGAAGATATTCCCTTTTTCACCATAGCCCTCTATGGGCTTCCAAATATCCCTTTGCGAATTCCACAAGAACAGCCTTAGCGAAAGGCTTGTTGAAGGGAAAGATGTAACTCTGAGAGATGAATTAACAGAACACAGAGCAGTTTCTCAGAAAGCTTCTTTCCAGTTTTGAACGGAAGATATTCCCTTTTTCACCATAGCCCTCTATGGGCTTCCAAATATCCCTTTGCCAATTCCACAAGAACAGACTTAGCGAAAGGCTTCTTGAAGGGAAAGATGTAACTCTGTGAGATGAATTAACAGAACACAGAGCAGTTTCTCAGAAAGCTTCTTTCCGGTTTTGAACGGAAGATATTTCCTTTTTCACCATAGCCCTCTATGGGCTTCCAAATATCCCTTTGCCAATTCCACAAGAACAGCCTTAGCGAAAGGCTTCTTGAAGGGAAAGATGTAACTCTGTGAGATGAATTAACAGAACACAGAGAAGTTTCTTGAAAGCTTCTTTCCAGTTTTGAACGGAAGATATTTCCTTTTTCACCATAGCCCTCTATGGGCTTCCAAATATCCCTTTGCCAAATCCACAAGAACAGCCTTAGCGAAAGGCTTCTTGAAGGGAAAGATGTAACTCTGTGAGATGAATTAACAGAACACAGAGAAGTATCTTGAAAGCTTCTTTCCAGTTTTGAACGGAAGATATTTCCTTTTTCACCATAGCCCGCTATGGGCTTCCAAATATCCCTTTTCCAATTCCACAAGAACAACCTTAGCGAAAGGCTTCTTGAAGGGAAAGATGTAACTCTGTGAGATGAATTAACAGAACACAGAGCAGTTTCTCAGAAAGCTTCTTTCCAGTTTTGAAGGGAAGATATTTCCTTTTTCACCATAGCCCGCTATGGGCTTCCAAATATCCCTTTTCCAATTCCACAAGAACAGCCTTAGCGAAAGGCTTCTTGAAGGGAAAGATGTAACTCTGAGAGATGAATTAACAGAACACAGAGCAGTTTCTCAGAAAGCTTCTTTCCAGTTTTGAACGGAAGATATTCCCTTTTTCACCATAGCCCTCTATGGGCTTCCAAATATCCCTTTGCCAATTCCACAAGAACAGCCTTAGCAAAAGGCTTCTTGAAGGGAAAGATGTAACTCTGTGAGATGAATTAACAGAACACAGAGCAGTTTCTCAGAAAGCTTCTTTCCAGTTTTGAACGGAAGATATTCCTTTTTTCACCATAGCCCTCTATGGGCTTCCAAATATCCCTTTGCCAATTCCACAAGAACAGCCTTAGCGAAAGGCTTCTTGAAGGGAAAGATGTAATTCTGTGAGATGAATTAACAGAACACAGAGCAGTTTCTCAGAAAGCTTCTTTCCAGTTTTGAACGGAAGATATTTCCTTTTTCACCATAGCCCTCTATGGGCTTCCAAATATCCCTTTGCCAATTCCACAAGAACAGCCTTAGCGAAAGGCTTCTTGAAGGGAAAGATGTAACTCTGTGAGATGAATTAACAGAACACAGAGCAGTTTCTCAGAAAGCTTCTTTCCAGTTTTGAACGGAAGAGATTTCCTTTTTCACCATAGCCCTCTATGGGCTTCCAAATATCCCTTTGCCAATTCCACAAGAACAGCCTTAGCGAAAGGCTTCTTGAAGGGAAAAATGTAACTCTGTGAGATGAATGAACAGAACACAGAGCAGTTTCTCAGAAAGCTTCTTTTCAGTTTTGAACGGAAGAGATTTCCTTTTTCACCATAGCCCTCTATGGGCTTCCAAATATCCCTTTGCCAATTCCACAAGAACAGCCTTAGCGAAAGGCTTCTTGAATTGAAAGATGTAACTCTGTGAGATGAATTAACAGAACACAGAGAAGTATCTTGAAAGCTTCTTTCCAGTTTTGAACGGAAGATATTTCCTTTTTCACCATAGCCCGCTATGGGCTTCCAAATATCCCTTTTCCAATTCCACAAGAACACCCATAGCGAAAGGATTCTTGAAGGGAAAGATGTAACTCTGAGAGATGAATTAACAGAACACAGAGCAGTTTCTCAGAAAGCTTCTTTCCAGTTTTGAACGGAAGATATTCCCTTTTTCACCATAGCCCTCTATGGGCTTCCAAATATCCCTTTGCCAATTCCACAAGAACAGACTTAGCGAAAGGCTTCTTGAAGGGAAAGATGTAACTCTGTGAGATGAATTAACAGAACACAGAGCAGTTTCTCAGAAAGCTTCTTTCCGGTTTTGAACGGAAGATATTTCCTTTTTCACCATAGCCCTCTATGGGCTTCCAAATATCCCTTTGCCAATTCCACAAGAACAGCCTTAGCGAAAGGCTTCTTGAAGGGAAAGATGTAACTCTGTGAGATGAATTAACAGAACACAGAGAAGTTTCTTGAAAGCTTCTTTCCAGTTTTGAACGGAAGATATTTCCTTTTTCACCATAGCCCTCTATGGGCTTCCAAATATCCCTTTGCCAAATCCACAAGAACAGCCTTAGCGAAAGGCTTCTTGAAGGGAAAGATGTAACTCTGTGAGATGAATTAACAGAACACAGAGAAGTATCTTGAAAGCTTCTTTCCAGTTTTGAACGGAAGATATTTCCTTTTTCACCATAGCCCGCTATGGGCTTCCAAATATCCCTTTTCCAATTCCACAAGAACAACCTTAGCGAAAGGCTTCTTGAAGGGAAAGATGTAACTCTGTGAGATGAATTAACAGAACACAGAGCAGTTTCTCAGAAAGCTTCTTTCCAGTTTTGAAGGGAAGATATTTCCTTTTTCACCATAGCCCGCTATGGGCTTCCAAATATCCCTTTTCCAATTCCACAAGAACAGCCTTAGCGAAAGGCTTCTTGAAGGGAAAGATGTAACTCTGAGAGATGAATTAACAGAACACAGAGCAGTTTCTCAGAAAGCTTCTTTCCAGTTTTGAACGGAAGATATTCCCTTTTTCACCATAGCCCTCTATGGGCTTCCAAATATCCCTTTGCCAATTCCACAAGAACAGCCTTAGCAAAAGGCTTCTTGAAGGGAAAGATGTAACTCTGTGAGATGAATTAACAGAACACAGAGCAGTTTCTCAGAAAGCTTCTTTCCAGTTTTGAACGGAAGATATTCCTTTTTTCACCATAGCCCTCTATGGGCTTCCAAATATCCCTTTGCCAATTCCACAAGAACAGCCTTAGCGAAAGGCTTCTTGAAGGGAAAGATGTAATTCTGTGAGATGAATTAACAGAACACAGAGCAGTTTCTCAGAAAGCTTCTTTCCAGTTTTGAACGGAAGATATTTCCTTTTTCACCATAGCCCTCTATGGGCTTCCAAATATCCCTTTGCCAATTCCACAAGAACAGCCTTAGCGAAAGGCTTCTTGAAGGGAAAGATGTAACTCTGTGAGATGAATTAACAGAACACAGAGCAGTTTCTCAGAAAGCTTCTTTCCAGTTTTGAACGGAAGAGATTTCCTTTTTCACCATAGCCCTCTATGGGCTTCCAAATATCCCTTTGCCAATTCCACAAGAACAGCCTTAGCGAAAGGCTTCTTGAAGGGAAAAATGTAACTCTGTGAGATGAATGAACAGAACACAGAGCAGTTTCTCAGAAAGCTTCTTTTCAGTTTTGAACGGAAGAGATTTCCTTTTTCACCATAGCCCTCTATGGGCTTCCAAATATCCCTTTGCCAATTCCACAAGAACAGCCTTAGCGAAAGGCTTCTTGAATTGAAAGATGTAACTCTGTGAGATGAATTAACAGAACACAGAGAAGTATCTTGAAAGCTTCTTTCCAGTTTTGAACGGAAGATATTTCCTTTTTCACCATAGCCCGCTATGGGCTTTCAAATATCCCTTTTCCAATTCCACAAGAACACCCATAGCGAAAGGATTCTTGAAGGGAAAGATGTAACTCTGTGAGATGAATTAACAGAACACAGAGCAGTTTCTCAGAAAGCTTCTTTCCAGTTTTGAACGGAAGATATTCCCTTTTTCACCATAGCCCTCTATGGGCTTCCAAATATCCCTTTGCCAATTCCACAAGAACAGCCTTAGCGAAAGGCTTCTTGAAGGGAAAGATGTAACTCTGTGAGATGAATCAACAGAACACAGAACAGTTTCTCAGAAAGCTTCTTTCCAGCTTTGAACGGAAGATATTTCCTTTTTCACCATAGCCCTCTATGGGCTTCCAAATATCCCTTTGCCAAATCCACAAGAACAGCCTTAGCGAAAGGCTTCTTGAAGGGAAAGATGTAACTCTGTGAGATGAATTAACAGAACACAGAGAAGTTTCTTGAAAGCTTCTTTTCAGTTTTGAACGGAAGATATTTCCTTTTTCACCGTAGCCCTCTATGGGCTTCCAAATATCCCTTTGCCAATTCCACAAGAACAGCCTTAGCGAAAGGCTTCTTGAAGGGAAAGATGTAACTCTGTGAGATGAATTAACAGAACACAGAGCAGTTTCTCAGAAAGTTTCTTTCCAGTTTTGAACGGAAGATATTCCCTTTTTCACCATAGCCCTCTAAGGGCTTCCAAATATCCCTTTGCCAATTCCACAAGAACAGCCTTAGCGAAAGGCTTCTTGAAGGGAAAGATGTAACTCTGTGAGAGGAATTAACAGAACACAGAGCAGTTTCTCAGAAAGCTTCTTTCCAGTTTTGAACGGAAGAAATTTCCTTTTTCACCATAGCCCTCTATGGGCTTCCAAATATCCCTTTGCCAATTCCACAAGAACAGCCTTAGCGAAAGGCTTCTTGAAGGGAAAGATGTAACTCTGTGAGATGAATTAACAGAACACAGAGAAGTATCTTGAAAGCTTCTTTCCAGTTTTGAACGGAAGATATTTCCTTTTTCACCGTAGCCCTCTATGGGCTTCCAAATATCCCTTTGCCAATTCCACAAGAACAGTCTTAGCGAAAGGCTTCTTGAAGGGAAAGATGTAACTCTGTGAGATGAATTAACAGAACACAGAGCAGTTTCTCAGAAAGCTTCTTTCCAGTTTTGAACGGAAGATATTCCCTTTTTCACCATAGCCCTCTATGGGCTTCCAAATATCCCTTTGCCAATTCCACAGGAACAGCCTTAGCGAAAGGCTTCTTGAAGGGAAAGATGTAACTCTGTGAGATGAATTAACAGAACACAGAGCAGTTTCTCAGAAAGCTTCTTTCCAGTTTTGAACGGAAGAGATTTCCTTTTTCACCATAGCCCTCTATGGGCTTCCAAATATCCCTTTGCCAATTGCACAAGAACAGCCTTAGCGAAAGGCTTCTTGAAGGGAAAGATGTAACTCTGTGAGATGAATTAACAGAACACAGAGAAGTTTCTTGAAAGCTTCTTTCCAGTTTTGAACGGAAGATATTTCCTTTTTCACCATAGCCCTCTATGGGCTTCCAAATATCCCTTTGCCAATTCCAAAAGAACAGCCTTAGCGAAAGGCTTCTTGAAGGGAAAGATGTAACTCTGTGAGATGAATTAACAGAACACAGAGCAGTTTCTCAGAAAGCTTCTTTCCAGTTTTGAACGGAAGATATTTCCTTTTTCACCATAGCCCTCTATGGGCTTCCAAATATCCCTTTGCCAATTCCACAGGAACAACCTTAGAGAAAGGCTTCTTGAAGGGAAAGATGTACCTCTGTGAGATGAATTAACAGAACACAGAGCAGTTTCTCAGAAGGCTTCTTTCCAGTTTTGAACGGAAGATATTTCCTTTTTCACCATAGCCCTCTATGGGCTTCCAAATATCCCTTTGCCAATTCCACAAGAACAGCCGTAGCGAAAGGCTTCTTGAAGGGAAAGATGTAACTCTGTGAGATGAATTAACATAACACAGAGCAGTTTCACAGAAAGCTTCTTTCCAGTTTTGAACGGAAGATATTCCCTTTTTCACCATAGCCCTCTATGGGCTTCCAAATATCCCTTTGCCAAATCCACAAGAACAGCCTTAGCGAAAGGCTTCTTGAAGGGAAAGATGTAACTCTGTGAGATGAATTAACAGAACACAGAGAAGTATCTTGAAAGCTTCTTTCCAGTTTTGAACGGAAGATATTTCCTTTTTCACCATAGCCCTCTATGGGCTTCCAAATATCCCTTTGCCAATTCCACAGGAACAACCTTAGAGAAAGGCTTCTTGAAGGGAAAGATGTAACTCTGTGAGATGAATTAACAGAACACAGAGCAGTTTCTCAGAAAGCTTCTTTCTAGTTTTGAACGGAAGATATTTCCTTTTTCACCATAGCCCTCTATGGGCTTCCAAATATCCCTTTGCCAATTCCACAAGAACAGCCTTAGCGAAAGGCTTCTTGAAGGGAAAGATGTAACTCTGTGAGTTGAATTATCATAACACAGAGCAGTTTCTCAGAAAGCTTCTTTCCAGTTTTGAACGGAAGATATTTCCTTTTTCACCATAGCCCTCTATGGGCTTCCAAATATCCCTTTGCCAATTCCACAACAACAGCCTTAGCGAAAGGCTTCTTGAAGGGAAAGATGTAACTCTGTGAGATGAATTAACAGAACACAGAGCAGATTCTCAGAAAGCTTCTTTCCAGTTTTGAACGGAAGATATTCCCTTTTTCACCATAGCCCTCTATGGGCTTCCAAATATCTTTTTGCCAATTCCACAAGAACAGCCTTAGCGAAAGGCTTCTTGAAGGGAAAGATGTAACTCTGTGAGATGAATTAACAGAACACAGAGCAGTTTCTCAGAAAGCTTCTTTCCAGTTTTGAACGGAAGATATTCCCTTTTACACCATAGCCCTCTATGGGCTTCCAAATATCCCTTTGCCAATTCCACAAGAACAGCCTTAGCGAAAGGCTTCTTGAAGGGAAAGATGTAACTCTGTCAGATGAATTAACAGAACACAGAGCAGTTTCTCAGAAAGCTTCTTTCCAGTTTTGAACGGAAGATATTCCCTTTTTCACCATAACCCTCTATGGGCTTCCAAATATCCCTTTGCCAATTCCACAAGAACAGCCTTAGGGAAAGGCTTCTTGAAGGGAAAGATGTAACTCTGTGAATTGAATTAACAGAACACAGAGCAGTTTCTCAGAAAGCTTCTTTCCAGTTTTGAACGGAAGATATTTCCTTTTTCACCATAGCCCTCTATGGGCTTCCAAATATCCCTTTGCCAATTCCACAAGAACAGCCTTAGCGAAAGGCTTCTTGAAGGGAAAGATGTAACTCTGTCAGATGAATTAACAGAACACAGAGCAGTTTCTCAGAAAGCTTCTTTCCAGTTTTGAACGGAAGATATTTCCTTTTTCACCATAGCCCTCTATGGGCTTCCAAATATCCCTTTGGCAATTCCGAAAGAACAGCCTTAGCGAAAGGCTTCTTGAAGGGAAAGATGTAACTCTGTGAGATGAATCAACAGAACACAGAACAGTTTCTCAGAAAGCTTCTTTCCAGCTTTGAACGGAAGGTATTTCCTTTTTCACCATAGCCCTCTAGGGGCTTCCAAATATCCCTTTGCCAATTCCACAAGAACAGCCTTAGCGAAAGGCTTCTTGAAGGGAAAGATGTACCTCTGTGAGATGAATTAACAGAACACAGAGCAGTTTCTCAGAAAGCTTCTTTCCAGTTTTGAACAGAAGATATTCCCTTTTTCACCATAGCCCTCTATGGGCTTCCAAATATCCCTTTGCCAATTCCACAAGAACAGCCTTAGCGAAAGGCTTCTTGAAGGGAAAGATGTAACTCTGTGAGATGAATTAACAGAACACAGAGAAGTTTCTTGAAAGCTTCTTTCCAGTTTTGAACGGAAGATATTTCCTTTTTCACCATAGCCCTCTATGGGCTTCCAAATATCCCTTTGCCAATTCCACAAGAACAGCCTTAGCGAAAGGCTTCTTGAAGGGAAAGATGTAACTCTGTGAGATGAATTAACAGAACACAGAGCAGTTTCTCAGAAAGCTTCTTTCCAGTTTTGAACTGAAGATATTCCCTTTTTCACCATAGCCCTCTATGGGCTTCCAAATATCCCTTTGCCAATTACACAAGAACAGCCTTAGCGAAAGGTTTCTTGAAGGGAAAGATGTAACTCTGTGAGAGGAATTAACAGAACACAGAGCAGTTTCTCAGAAAGCTTCTTTCCAGTTTTGAACGGAAGAAATTTCCTTTTTCACCATAGCCCTCTATGGGCTTCCAAATATCCCTTTGCCAATTCCACAAGAACAGCCTTAGCGAAAGGCTTCTTGAAGGGAAAGATGTAACTCTGTGAGTTGAATTATCATAACACAGAGCAGTTTCTCAGAAAGCTTCTTTCCAGTTTTGAAGGGAAGATATTTCCTTTTTCACCATAGCCCTCTATGGGCTTCCAAATATCCCTTTGCCAATTCCACAAGAACAGCCTTAGCGAAAGGCTTCTTCAAGGGAAAGATGTAACTCTGTGAGATTAATTAACAGAACACAGAGCAGATTCTCAGAAAGCTTCTTTCCAGTTTTGAACGGAAGATATTCCCTTTTTCACCATAGCCCTCTATGGGCTTCCAAATATCCCTTTGCCAATTCCACAAGAACAGCCTTAGCGAAAGGCTTCTTGAAGGGAAAGATGTAACTCTGTGAGATGAATTAACAGAACACAGAGCTGTTTCTCAGAAAGATTCTTTCCAGTTTTGAACGGAAGATATTTCCTTTTTCACCATAGCCCTCTATGGGCTTCCAAATATTCCTTTGCCAATTCCAAAAGAACAGCCTTAGCGAAAGGCTTCTTGAAGGGAAAGATGTAACACTGTGAGATGAATTAACAGGACACAGAGCAGTTTCTCAGAAAGCTTCTTTCCAGTTTTGAACGGAAGATATTCCCTTTTTCACCATAGCCCTCTATGGGCTTCCAAATATCCCTTTGCCAATTCCACAAGAATAGCCTTAGCGAAAGGCTTCTTGAAGGGAAAGATGTAACTCTGTGACATGAATTAACAGAACACAGAGCAGTTTCTCAGAAAGCATCTTTCCAGTTTTGAACGGAAGATATTTCCTTTTTCACCATAGCCCTCTATGGGCTTCCAAATATCCCTTTGCCAATTCCACAAGAACAGCCTTAGCGAAAGGCTTCTTGAAGGGAAAGATGTAACTCTGTGAGATGAATTAACAGAACACAGAGCAGTTTCTCAGAAAGCTTCTTTCCAGTTTTGAACGGAAGATATTTCCTTTTTCACCATAGCCCTCTATGGGCTTCCAAATATCCCTTTGCCAATTCCACAGGAACAACCTTAGAGAAAGGCTTCTTGAAGGGAAAGATGTACCTCTGTGAGATGAATTAACAGAACACAGAGCAGTTTCTCAGAAGGCTTCTTTCCAGTTTTGAACGGAAGATATTTCCTTTTTCACCATAGCCCTCTATGGGCTTCCAAATATCCCTTTGCCAATTCCACAAGAACAGCCGTAGCGAAAGGCTTCTTGAAGGGAAAGATGTAACTCTGTGAGATGAATTAACATAACACAGAGCAGTTTCACAGAAAGCTTCTTTCCAGTTTTGAACGGAAGATATTCCCTTTTTCACCATAGCCCTCTATGGGCTTCCAAATATCCCTTTGCCAATTCCACAAGAACAGCCTTAGCGAAAGGCTTCTTGAAGGGAAAGATGTAACTCTGTGAGATGAATTAACAGAACACAGAGCAGTTTCTCAGAAAGCTTCTTTCCAGTTTTGAACGGAAGATATTCCCTTTTACACCATAGCCCACTATGGGCTTCCAAATATCCCTTTGCCAATTCCACAAGAACAGCCTTAGCGAAAGGCTTCTTGAAGGGAAAGATGTAACTCTGTCAGATGAATTAACAGAACACAGAGCAGTTTCTCAGAAAGCTTCTTTCCAGTTTTGAACGGAAGATATTCCCTTTTTCACCATAACCCTCTATGGGCTTCCAAATATCCCTTTGCCAATTCCACAAGAACAGCCTTAGCGAAAGGCTTCTTGAAGGGAAAGATGTAACTCTGTGAGATGAATTAACAGAACACAGAGCAGTTTCTCAGAAAGCTTCTTTCCAGTTTTGAACGGAAGATATTTCCTTTTTCACCATAGCCCTCTATGGGCTTCCAAATATCCCTTTGCCAATTACACAGGAACAACCTTAGAGAAAGGCTTCTTGAAGGGAAAGATGTACCTCTGTGAGATGAATTAACAGAACACAGAGCAGTTTCTCAGAAGGCTTCTTTCCAGTTTTGAACGGAAGATATTTCCTTTTTCACCATAGCCCTCTATGGGCTTCCAAATATCCCTTTGCCAATTCCACAAGAACAGCCTTAGCGAAAGGCTTCTTGAAGGGAAAGATGTACCTCTGTGAGATGAATTAACAGAACACAGAGCAGTTTCTCAGAAAGCTTCTTTCCAGTTTTGAACGGAAGATATTCCCTTTTTCACCATAGCCCTCTATGGGCTTCCAAATATCCCTTTGGCAATTCCACAAGAACAGCCTTAGCGAAAGGCTTCTTGAAGGGAAAGATGTAACTCTGTGAGATGAATTAACAGAACACAGAGAAGTTTCTTGAAAGCTTCTTTCCAGTTTTGAACGGAACATATTTCCTTTTTCACCATAGCCCTCTATGGGCTTCCAAATATCCCTTTGCCAATTCCACAAGAACAGCCTTAGCGAAAGGCTTCTTGAAGGTAAAGATGTAACTCTGTGAGATGAATTAACAGAACACAGAGCAGTTTCTCAGAAAGCTTCTTTCCTGTTTTGAACTGAAGATATTCCCTTTTACACCATAGCCCTCTATGGGCTTCCAAATATCCCTTTGCCAATTCCACAAGAACAGCCTTAGCGAAAGGCTTCTTGAAGGGAAAGATGTAACTCTGTCAGATGAATTAACAGAACACAGAGCAGTTTCTCAGAAAGCTTCTTTCCAGTTTTGAACGGAAGATATTCCCTTTTTCACCATAACCCTCTATGGGCTTCCAAATATCCCTTTGCCAATTCCACAAGAACAGCCTTAGGGAAAGGCTTCTTGAAGGGAAAGATGTAACTCTGTGAATTGAATTAACAGAACACAGAGCAGTTTCTCAGAAAGCTTCTTTCCAGTTTTGAACGGAAGATATTTCCTTTTTCACCATAGCCCTCTATGGGCTTCCAAATATCCCTTTGCCAATTCCACAAGAACAGCCTTAGCGAAAGGCTTCTTGAAGGGAAAGATGTAACTCTGTCAGATGAATTAACAGAACACAGAGCAGTTTCTCAGAAAGCTTCTTTCCAGTTTTGAACGGAAGATATTTCCTTTTTCACCATAGCCCTCTATGGGCTTCCAAATATCCCTTTGGCAATTCCACAAGAACAGCCTTAGCGAAAGGCTTCTTGAAGGGAAAGATGTAACTCTGTGAGATGAATCAACAGAACACAGAACAGTTTCTCAGAAAGCTTCTTTCCAGCTTTGAACGGAAGATATTTCCTTTTTCACCATAGCCCTCTATGGGCTTCCAAATATCCCTTTGCCAATTCCACAAGAACAGCCTTAGCGAAAGGCTTCTTGAAGGGAAAGATGTACCTCTGTGAGATGAATTAACAGAACACAGAGCAGTTTCTCAGAAAGCTTCTTTCCAGTTTTGAACAGAAGATATTCCCTTTTTCACCATAGCCCTCTATGGGCTTCCAAATATCCCTTTGGCAATTCCACAAGAACAGCCTTAGCGAAAGGCTTCTTGAAGGGAAAGATGTAACTCTGTGAGATGAATTAACAGAACACAGAGAAGTTTCTTGAAAGCTTCTTTCCAGTTTTGAACGGAAGATATTTCCTTTTTCACCATAGAACTCTATGGGCTTCCAAATATCCCTTTGCCAATTCCACAAGAACAGCCTTAGCGAAAGGCTTCTTGAAGGGAAAGATGTAACTCTGTGAGATGAATTAACAGAACACAGAGCAGTTTCTCAGAAAGCTTCTTTCCAGTTTTGAACTGAAGATATTCCCTTTTTCACCATAGCCCTCTATGGGCTTCCAAATATCCCTTTGCCAATTACACAAGAACAGCCTTAGCGAAAGGCTTCTTGAAGGGAAAGATGTAACTCTGTGAGAGGAATTAACAGAACACAGAGCAGTTTCTCAGAAAGCTTCTTTCCAGTTTTGAACGGAAGAAATTTCCTTTTTCACCATAGCCCTCTATGGGCTTCCAAATATCCCTTTGCCAATTCCACAAGAACAGCCTTAGCGAAAGGCTTCTTGAAGGGAAAGATGTAACTCTGTGAGTTGAATTATCATAACACAGAGCAGTTTCTCAGAAAGCTTCTTTCCAGTTTTGAAGGGAAGATATTTCCTTTTTCACCATAGCCCTCTATGGGCTTCCAAATATCCCTTTGCCAATTCCACAAGAACAGCCTTAGCGAAAGGCTTTTTGAAGGGAAAGATGTAACTCTGTGAGATTAATTAACAGAACACAGAGCAGATTCTCAGAAAGCTTCTTTCCAGTTTTGAACGGAAGATATTCCCTTTTTCACCATAGCCCTCTATGGGCTTCCAAATATCCCTTTGCCAATTCCACAAGAACAGCCTTAGCGAAAGGCTTCTTGAAGGGAAAGATGTAACTGTCTGAGATGAATTAACAGAACACAGAGCAGTTTCTCAGAAAGATTCTTTCCAGTTTTGAACGGAAGATATTTCCTTTTTCACCATAGCCCTCTATGGGCTTCCAAATATCCCTTTGCCAATTCCAAAAGAACAGCCTTAGCGAAAGGCTTCTTGAAGGGAAAGATGTAACACTGTGAGATGAATTAACAGGACACAGAGCAGTTTCTCAGAAAGCTTCTTTCCAGTTTTGAACGGAAGATATTCCCTTTTTCACCATAGCCCTCTATGGGCTTCCAAATATCCCTTTGCCAATTCCACAAGAATAGCCTTAGCGAAAGGCTTCTTGAAGGGAAAGATGTAACTCTGTGACATGAATTAACAGAACACAGAGCAGTTTCTCAGAAAGCATCTTTCCAGTTTTGAACGGAAGATATTTCCTTTTTCACCATAGCCCTCTATGGGCTTCCAAATATCCCTTTGCCAATTCCACAAGAACAGCCTTAGCGAAAGGCTTCTTGAAGGGAAAGATGTAACTCTGTGAGATGAATTAACAGAACACAGAGCAGTTTCTCAGAAAGCTTCTTTCCAGTTTTGAACGGAAGATATTTCCTTTTTCACCATAGCCCTCTATGGGCTTCCAAATATCCCTTTGCCAATTCCACAGGAACAACCTTAGAGAAAGGCTTCTTGAAGGGAAAGATGTACCTCTGTGAGATGAATTAACAGAACACAGAGCAGTTTCTCAGAAGGCTTCTTTCCAGTTTTGAACGGAAGATATTTCCTTTTTCACCATAGCCCTCTATGGGCTTCCAAATATCCCTTTGCCAATTCCACAAGAACAGCCGTAGCGAAAGGCTTCTTGAAGGGAAAGATGTAACTCTGTGAGATGAATTAACATAACACAGAGCAGTTTCACAGAAAGCTTCTTTCCAGTTTTGAACGGAAGATATTCCCTTTTTCACCATAGCCCTCTATGGGCTTCCAAATATCCCTTTGCCAATTCCACAAGAACAGCCTTAGCGAAAGGCTTCTTGAAGGGAAAGATGTAACTCTGTGAGATGAATTAACAGAACACAGAGCAGTTTCTCAGAAAGCTTCTTTCCAGTTTTGAACGGAAGATATTCCCTTTTACACCATAGCCCACTATGGGCTTCCAAATATCCCTTTGCCAATTCCACAAGAACAGCCTTAGCGAAAGGCTTCTTGAAGGGAAAGATGTAACTCTGTCAGATGAATTAACAGAACACAGAGCAGTTTCTCAGAAAGCTTCTTTCCAGTTTTGAACGGAAGATATTCCCTTTTTCACCATAACCCTCTATGGGCTTCCAAATATCCCTTTGCCAATTCCACAAGAACAGCCTTAGCGAAAGGCTTCTTGAAGGGAAAGATGTAACTCTGTGAGATGAATTAACAGAACACAGAGCAGTTTCTCAGAAAGCTTCTTTCCAGTTTTGAACGGAAGATATTTCGTTTTTCACCATAGCCCTCTATGGGCTTCCAAATATCCCTTTGCCAATTCCACAGGAACAACCTTAGAGAAAGGCTTCTTGAAGGGAAAGATGTACCTCTGTGAGATGAATTAACAGAACACAGAGCAGTTTCTCAGAAGGCTTCTTTCCAGTTTTGAACCGAAGATATTTCCTTTTTCACCATAGCCCTCTATGGGCTTCCAAATATCCCTTTGCCAATTCCACAAGAACAGCCTTAGCGAAAGGCTTCTTGAAGGGAAAGATGTACCTCTGTGAGATGAATTAACAGAACACAGAGCAGTTTCTCAGAAAGCTTCTTTCCAGTTTTGAACGGAAGATATTCCCTTTTTCACCATAGCCCTCTATGGGCTTCCAAATATCCCTTTGGCAATTCCACAAGAACAGCCTTAGCGAAAGGCTTCTTGAAGGGAAAGATGTAACTGTGTGAGATGAATTAACAGAACACAGAGAAGTTTCTTGAAAGCTTCTTTCCAGTTTTGAACGGAAGATATTTCCTTTTTCACCATAGCCCTCTATGGGCTTCCAAATATCCCTTTGCCAATTCCACAAGAACAGCCTTAGCGAAAGGCTTCTTGAAGGGAAAGATGTAACTCTGTGAGATGAATTAACAGAACACAGAGCAGTTTCTCAGAAAGCTTCTTTCCAGTTTTGAACTGAAGATATTCCCTTTTTCACCATAGCCCTCTATGGGCTTCCAAATATCCCTTTGCCAATTACACAAGAACAGCCTTAGCGAAAGGCTTCTTGAAGGGAAAGATGTAACTCTGTGAGAGGAATTAACAGAACACAGAGCAGTTTCTCAGAAAGCTTCTTTCCAGTTTTGAACGGAAGAAATTTCCTTTTTCACCATAGCCCTCTATGGGCTTCCAAATATCCCTTTGCCAATTCCACAAGAACAGCCTTAGCGAAAGGCTTCTTGAAGGGAAAGATGTAACTCTGTGAGTTGAATTATCATAACACAGAGCAGTTTCTCAGAAAGCTTCTTTCCAGTTTTGAACGGAAGATATTTCCTTTTTCACCATAGCCCTCTATGGGCTTCCAAATATCCCTTTGCCAATTCCACAAGAACAGCCTTAGCGAAAGGCTTCTTGAAGGGAAAGATGTAACTCTGTGAGATGAATTAACAGAACACAGAGCAGATTCTCAGAAAGCTTCTTTCCAGTTTTGAACGGAAGATATTCCCTTTTTCACCATAGCCCTCTATGGGCTTCCAAATATCCCTTTGCCAAATCCACAAGAACAGCCTTAGCGAAAGGCTTCTTGAAGGGAAAGATGTAACTCTGTGAGATGAATTAACAGAACACAGAGAAGTATCTTGAAAGCTTCTTTCCAGTTTTGAACGGAAGATATTTCCTTTTTCACCATAGCCCGCTATGGGCTTCCAAATATCCCTTTTCCAATTCCACAAGAACAACCTTAGCGAAAGGATTCTTGAAGGGAAAGATGTAACTCTGTGAGATGAATTAACAGAACACAGAGCAGTTTCTCAGAAAGCTTCTTTCCAGTTTTGAAGGGAAGATATTTCCTTTTTCACCATAGCCCGCTATGGGCTTCCAAATATCCCTTTTCCAATTCCACAAGAACAGCCTTAGCGAAAGGCTTCTTGAAGGGAAAGATGTAACTCTGAGAGATGAATTAACAGAACACAGAGCAGTTTCTCAGAAAGCTTCTTTCCAGTTTTGAACGGAAGATATTCCCTTTTTCACCATAGCCCTCTATGGGCTTCCAAATATCCCTTTGCCAATTCCACAAGAACAGCCTTAGCAAAAGGCTTCTTGAAGGGAAAGATGTAACTCTGTGAGATGAATTAACAGAACACAGAGCAGTTTCTCAGAATGCTTCTTTCCAGTTTTGAACGGAAGATATTTCCTTTTTCACCATAGCCCTCTATGGGCTTCCAAATATCCCTTTGCCAATTCCACAGGAACAACCTTAGAGAAAGGCTTCTTGAAGGGAAAGATGTACCTCTGTGAGATGAATTAACAGAACACAGAGCAGATTCTCAGAAGGCTTCTTTCCAGTTTTGAACGGAAGATATTTCCTTTTTCACCATAGCCCTCTATGGGCTTCCAAATATCCCTTTGCCAATTCCACAAGAACAGCCGTAGCGAAAGGCTTCTTGAAGGGAAAGATGTAACTCTGTGAGATGAATTAACATAACACAGAGCAGTTTCACAGAAAGCTTCTTTCCAGTTTTGAACGGAAGATATTCCCTTTTTCACCATAGCCCTCTATGGGCTTCCAAATATTCCTTTGCCAATTCCACAAGAACAGCCTTAGCGAAAGGCTTCTTGAAGGGAAAGATGTAACTCTGTGAGATGAATTAACAGAACACAGAGCAGTTTCTCAGAAAGCTTCTTTCCAGTTTTGAACGGAAGATATTCCCTTTTACACCATAGCCCTCTATGGGCTTCCAAATATCCCTTTGCCAATTCCACAAGAACAGCCTTAGCGAAAGGCTTCTTGAAGGGAAAGATGTAACTCTGTCAGATGAATTAACAGAACACAGAGCAGTTTCTCAGAAAGCTTCTTTCCAGTTTTGAACGGAAGATATTCCCTTTTTCACCATAACCCTCTATGGGCTTCCAAATATCCCTTTGCCAATTCCACAAGAACAGCCTTAGCGAAAGGCTTCTTGAAGGGAAAGATGTAACTCTCTGAATTGAATTAACAGAACACAGAGCAGTTTCTCAGAAAGCTTCTTTCCAGTTTTGAACGGAAGATATTTCCTTTTTCACCATAGCCCTCTATGGGTTTCCAAATATCCCTGTGCCAATTCCACAAGAACAGCCTTAGCGAAAGGCTTCTTGAAGGGAAAGATGTAACTCTGTGAGATGAATTAACAGAACACAGAGCAGTTTCTCAGAAAGCTTCTTTCCAGTTTTGAACGGAAGATATTTCCTTTTTCACCATAGCCCTCTATGGGCTTCCAAATATCCCTTTGCCAATTCCACAGGAACAACCTTAGAGAAAGGCTTCTTGAAGGGAAAGATGTAACTCTGTGAGATGAATTAACAGAACACAGCAGTTTCTCAGAAAGCTTCTTTCCAGTTTTGAACGGAAGATATTTCCTTTTTCACCAAAGCCCTCTATGGGATTCCAAATATCCCTTTGCCAATTCCACAAGAACAGCCTTAGCGAAAGGCTTCTTGAAGGGAAAGATGTAACTCTGTGAGATGAATTAACAGAACACAGAGCAGCTTCTCAGAAAGCTTCTTTCCAGTTTTGAACGGAAGATATTCCCTTTTTCACCATAGCCCTCTATGGGCTTCCAAATATCCCTTTGCCAATTCCACAAGAACAGTCTTAGCGAAAGGCTTCTTGAAGGGAAAGATGTAACTCTGTGAGATGAATTAACAGAACACAGAGCAGTTTCTCAGAAAGCTTCTTTCCAGTTTTGAACGGAAGATATTTCCTTTTTCACCATAGCCCTCTATGGGATTCCAAATATCCCTTTGCCAATTCCACAAGAACAGCCTTAGCGAAAGGCTTCTTGAAGGGAAAGATGTAACTCTGTGAGATGAATTAACAGAACACAGAGAAGTTTCTTGAAAGCTTCTTTCCAGTTTTGAACGGAAGATATTTCCTTTTTCACCATAGCCCTCTATGGGCTTCCAAATATCCCTTTGCCAATTCCACAAGAACAGCCTTAGCGAAAGGCTTCTTGAAGGGAAAGATGTAACTCTGTGAGATGAATTAACAGAACACAGAGCAGTTTCTCAGAAAGCTTCTTTCCAGTTTTGAACGGAAGATATTCCCTTTTTCACCATAGCCCTCTATGGGCTTCCAAATATTCCTTTGCCAATTCCACAAGAACAGCCTTAGCGAAAGGCTTCTTGAAGGGAAAGATGTAACTCTGTGAGATGAATTAACAGAACACAGAGCAGTTTCTCAGAAAGCTACTTTCCAGTTTTGAAGGGAAGATATTTCCTTTTTCACCATAGCCCTCTATGGGCTTCCAAATATCCCTTTTCCAATTCCACAAGAACAGCCTTAGCGAAAGGCTTCTTGAAGGGAAAGATGTAACTCTGTGAGATGAATTAACAGAACACAGAGCAGTTTCTCAGAAAGCTTCTTTCCAGTTTTGAACGGAAGATATTCCCTTTTTCACCATAGCCCTCTATGGGCTTCCAAATATCCCTTTGCCAATTCCACAAGAACAGCCTTAGCGAAAGGCTTCTTGAAGGGAAAGATTTAACTCTGTGAGATGAATTAACAGAACACAGAGCAGTTTCTCAGAAAGCTTCTTTCCAGTTTTGAACGGAAGATATTTCCTTTTTCACCATAGCCCTCTATGGGCTTCCAAATATCCCTTTGGCAATTCCACAAGAACAGCCTTAGCGAAAGGCTTCTTGAAGGGAAAGATGTAACTCTGTGAGATGAATTAACAGAACACAGAGCAGTTTCTCAGAAAGCTTCTTTCCAGTTTTGAACGGAAGATATTCCCTTTTTCACCATAGCCCTCTATGGGCTTCCAAATATCCCTTTGCTAATTCCACAAGAACAGCCTTAGCGAAAGGCTTCTTGAAGGGAAAGATGTAACTCTGTGAGGTGAATTAACAGAACACAGAGCAGTTTCTCAGAAAGCTTCTTTCCAGTTTTGAACGGAAGATATTTCCTTTTTCACCATAGCCCTCTATGGGCTTCCAAATATCCCTTTGCCAATTCCACAAGAACAGCCTTAGCGAAAGGCTTCTTGAAGGGAAAGATGTAACTCTGTGAGATGAATTAACAGAACACAGAGCAGTTTCTCAGAAAGCTTCTTTCCAGTTTTGAACGGAAGATATTCCCTTTTTCACCATAGCCCTCTATGGGCTTCCAAATATCCCTTTGCCAATTGCACAAGAACAGCCTTAGCGAAAGGCTTCTTGAAGGGAAAGATGTAACTCTGTGAGATGAATTAACAGAACACAGAGCAGTTTCTCAGAAAGCTTCTTTCCAGTTTTGAACGGAAGATATTCACTTTTTCACCATGTCCCTCTATGGGCTTCCAAATATCCCTTTGCCAATTCCACAAGAACAGCCTTAGCGAAAGGCTTCTTGAAGGGAAAAATGTAACTCTGTGAGATGAATGAACAGAACACAGAGCAGTTTCTCAGAAAGCTTCTTTCTAGTTTTGAACGGAAGAGATTTCCTTTTTCACCATAGCCCTCTTTGGGCTTCCAAATATCCCTTTGCCAATTCCACAAGAACAGCCTTAGCGAAAGGCTTCTTGAAGGGAAAGATGTAACTCTGTGAGATGAATTAACAGAACACAGAGCAGTTTCTCAGAAAGCTTCTTTCCAGTTTTGAAGGGAAGAGATTTCCTTTTTCACCATAGCCCTCTAAGGGCTTCCAAATATCCCTTTGCCAATTCCACAAGAACAGCCTTAGCGAAAGGCTTCTTGAAGGGAAAGATGTAACTCTGTGAGATGAATTAACAGAACACAGAGCAGTTTCTCAGAAAGCTTCTTTCCAGTTTTGAAGGGAAGATATTTCCTTTTTCACCATAGCCCTCTATGGGCTTCCAAATATCCCTTTGCCAATTCCACAAGAACAGCCTTAGCGAAAGGCTTCTTGAAGGGAAAGATGTAACTCTCTGAATTGAATTAACAGAACACAGAGCAGTTTCTCAGAAAGCATCTTTCCAGTTTTGAACGGAAGATATTTCCTTTTTCACCATAGCCCTCTATGGGTTTCCAAATATCCCTGTGCCAATTCCACAAGAACAGCCTTAGCGAAAGGCTTCTTGAAGGGAAAGATGTAACTCTGTGAGATGAATTAACAGAACACAGAGCAGTTTCTCAGAAAGCTTCTTTCCAGTTTTGAACGGAAGATATTTCCTTTTTCACCATAGCCCTCTATGGGCTTCCAAATATCCCTTTGCCAATTCCACAGGAACAACCTTAGAGAAAGGCTTCTTGAAGGGAAAGATGTAACTCTGTGAGATGAATTAACAGAACACAGCAGTTTCTCAGAAAGCTTCTTTCCAGTTTTGAACGGAAGATATTTCCTTTTTCACCAAAGCCCTCTATGGGATTCCAAATATCCCTTTGCCAATTCCACAAGAACAGCCTTAGCGAAAGGCTTCTTGAAGGGAAAGATGTAACTCTGTGAGATGAATTAACAGAACACAGAGCAGCTTCTCAGAAAGCTTCTTTCCAGTTTTGAACGGAAGATATTCCCTTTTTCACCATAGCCCTCTATGGGCTTCCAAATATCCCTTTGCCAATTCCACAAGAACAGCCTTAGGGAAAGGCTTCTTGAAGGGAAAGATGTAACTCTGTGAGATGAATTAACAGAACACAGAGCAGTTTCTCAGAAAGCTTCTTTCCAGTTTTGAACGGAAGATATTTCCTTTTTCACCATAGCCCTCTATGGGATTCCAAATATCCCTTTGCCAATTCCACAAGAACAGCCTTAGCGAAAGGCTTCTTGAAGGGAAAGATGTAACTCTGTGAGATGAATTAACAGAACACAGAGAAGTTTCTTGAAAGCTTCTTTCCAGTTTTGAACGGAAGATATTTCCTTTTTCACCATAGCCCTCTATGGGCTTCCAAATATCCCTTTGCCAATTCCACAAGAACAGCCTTAGCGAAAGGCTTCTTGAAGGGAAAGATGTAACTCTGTGAGATGAATTAACAGAACACAGAGCAGTTTCTCAGAAAGCTTCTTTCCAGTTTTGAACGGAAGATATTCCCTTTTTCACCATAGCCCTCTATGGGCTTCCAAATATTCCTTTGCCAATTCCACAAGAACAGCCTTAGCGAAAGGCTTCTTGAAGGGAAAGATGTAACTCTGTGAGATGAATTAACAGAACACAGAGCAGTTTCTCAGAAAGCTACTTTCCAGTTTTGAAGGGAAGATATTTCCTTTTTCACCATAGCCCTCTATGGGCTTCCAAATATCCCTTTTCCAATTCCACAAGAACAGCCTTAGCGAAAGGCTTCTTGAAGGGAAAGATGTAACTCTGTGAGATGAATTAACAGAACACAGAGCAGTTTCTCAGAAAGCTTCTTTCCAGTTTTGAACGGAAGATATTCCCTTTTTCACCATAGCCCTCTATGGGCTTCCAAATATCCCTTTGCCAATTCCACAAGAACAGCCTTAGCGAAAGGCTTCTTGAAGGGAAAGATGTAACTCTGTGAGATGAATTAACAGAACACAGAGCAGTTTCTCAGAAAGCTTCTTTCCAGTTTTGAACGGAAGATATTTCCTTTTTCACCATAGCCCTCTATGGGCTTCCAAATATCCCTTTGGCAATTCCACAAGAACAGCCTTAGCGAAAGGCTTCTTGAAGGGAAAGATGTAACTCTGTGAGATGAATTAACAGAACACAGAGCAGTTTCTCAGAAAGCTTCTTTCCAGTTTTGAACGGAAGATATTCCCTTTTTCACCATAGCCCTCTATGGGCTTCCAAATATCCCTTTGCCAATTCCACAAGAACAGCCTTAGCGAAAGGCTTCTTGAAGGGAAAGATGTAACTCTGTGAGGTGAATTAACAGAACACAGAGCAGTTTCTCAGAAAGCTTCTTTCCAGTTTTGAACGGAAGATATTTCCTTTTTCACCATAGCCCTCTATGGGCTTCCAAATATCCCTTTGCCAATTCCACAAGAACAGCCTTAGCGAAAGGCTTCTTGAAGGGAAAGATGTAACTCTGTGAGATGAATTAACAGAACACAGAGCAGTTTCTCAGAAAGCTTCCTTCCAGTTTTGAACGGAAGATATTCCCTTTTTCACCATAGCCCTCTATGGGCTTCCAAATATCCCTTTGCCAATTCCACAAGAACAGCCTTAGCGAAAGGCTTCTTGAAGGGAAAGATGTAACTCTGTGAGATGAATTAACAGAACACAGAGCAGTTTCTCAGAAAGCTTCTTTCCAGTTTTGAAGGGAAGAGATTTCCTTTTTCACCATAGCCCTCTATGGGCTTCCAAATATCCCTTTGCCAATTCCACAAGAACAGCCTTAGCGAAAGGCTTCTTGAAGGGAAAGATGTAACTCTGTGAGATGAATTAACAGAACACAGAGCAGTTTCTCAGAAAGCTTCTTTCCAGTTT
The DNA here is from genome assembly GCF_047675955.1 of Chlorocebus sabaeus. NCBI lineage: Eukaryota > Metazoa > Chordata > Mammalia > Primates > Cercopithecidae > Chlorocebus > Chlorocebus sabaeus. The sequence continues at coordinate 270,142 of NW_027327450.1, read as the reverse complement.
TGAAGGGAAGATATTTCCTTTTTCACCATAGCCCGCTATGGGCTTCCAAATATCCCTTTGCCAATTCCACAAGAACAGCCTTAGCGAAAGGCTTCTTGAAGGGAAAGATGTAACTCTGTGAGATGAATTAACAGAACACAGAGCAGTTTCTCAGAAAGCTTCTTTCCAGTTTTGAACGGAAGATATTCCCTTTTTCACCATAGCCCTCTATGGGCTTCCAAATATCCCTTTGCGAATTCCACAAGAACAGCCTTAGCGAAAGGCTTGTTGAAGGGAAAGATGTAACTCTGAGAGATGAATTAACAGAACACAGAGCAGTTTCTCAGAAAGCTTCTTTCCAGTTTTGAACGGAAGATATTCCCTTTTTCACCATAGCCCTCTATGGGCTTCCAAATATCCCTTTGCCAATTCCACAAGAACAGCCTTAGCGAAAGGCTTCTTGAACGGAAAGATGTAAATCTGTGAGATGAATTAACAGAACACAGAGCAGTTTCTCAGAAAGCTTCTTTCCGGTTTTGAACGGAAGATATTTCCTTTTTCACCATAGCCCTCTATGGGCTTCCAAATATCCCTTTGCCAATTCCACAAGAACAGCCTTAGCGAAAGGCTTCTTGAAGGGAAAGATGTAACTCTGTGAGATGAATTAACAGAACACAGAGAAGTTTCTTGAAAGCTTCTTTCCAGTTTTGAACGGAAGATATTTCCTTTTTCACCATAGCCCTCTATGGGCTTCCAAATATCCCTTTGCCAAATCCACAAGAACAGCCTTAGCGAAAGGCTTCTTGAAGGGAAAGATGTAACTCTGTGAGATGAATTAACAGAACACAGAGAAGTATCTTGAAAGCTTCTTTCCAGTTTTGAACGGAAGATATTTCCTTTTTCACCATAGCCCGCTATGGGCTTCCAAATATCCCTTTTCCAATTCCACAAGAACAACCTTAGCGAAAGGATTCTTGAAGGGAAAGATGTAACTCTGTGAGATGAATTAACAGAACACAGAGCAGTTTCTCAGAAAGCTTCTTTCCAGTTTTGAAGGGAAGATATTTCCTTTTTCACCATAGCCCGCTATGGGCTTCCAAATATCCCTTTTCCAATTCCACAAGAACAGCCTTAGCGAAAGGCTTCTTGAAGGGAAAGATGTAACTCTGAGAGATGAATTAACAGAACACAGAGCAGTTTCTCAGAAAGCTTCTTTCCAGTTTTGAACGGAAGATATTCCCTTTTTCACCATAGCCCTCTATGGGCTTCCAAATATCCCTTTGCCAATTCCACAAGAACAGCCTTAGCAAAAGGCTTCTTGAAGGGAAAGATGTAACTCTGTGAGATGAATTAACAGAACACAGAGCAGTTTCTCAGAATGCTTCTTTCCAGTTTTGAACGGAAGATATTTCCTTTTTCACCATAGCCCTCTATGGGCTTCCAAATATCCCTTTGCCAATTCCACAGGAACAACCTTAGAGAAAGGCTTCTTGAAGGGAAAGATGTACCTCTGTGAGATGAATTAACAGAACACAGAGCAGATTCTCAGAAGGCTTCTTTCCAGTTTTGAACGGAAGATATTTCCTTTTTCACCATAGCCCTCTATGGGCTTCCAAATATCCCTTTGCCAATTCCACAAGAACAGCCGTAGCGAAAGGCTTCTTGAAGGGAAAGATGTAACTCTGTGAGATGAATTAACATAACACAGAGCAGTTTCACAGAAAGCTTCTTTCCAGTTTTGAACGGAAGATATTCCCTTTTTCACCATAGCCCTCTATGGGCTTCCAAATATTCCTTTGCCAATTCCACAAGAACAGCCTTAGCGAAAGGCTTCTTGAAGGGAAAGATGTAACTCTGTGAGATGAATTAACAGAACACAGAGCAGTTTCTCAGAAAGCTTCTTTCCAGTTTTGAACGGAAGATATTCCCTTTTACACCATAGCCCTCTATGGGCTTCCAAATATCCCTTTGCCAATTCCACAAGAACAGCCTTAGCGAAAGGCTTCTTGAAGGGAAAGATGTAACTCTGTCAGATGAATTAACAGAACACAGAGCAGTTTCTCAGAAAGCTTCTTTCCAGTTTTGAACGGAAGATATTCCCTTTTTCACCATAACCCTCTATGGGCTTCCAAATATCCCTTTGCCAATTCCACAAGAACAGCCTTAGCGAAAGGCTTCTTGAAGGGAAAGATGTAACTCTCTGAATTGAATTAACAGAACACAGAGCAGTTTCTCAGAAAGCTTCTTTCCAGTTTTGAACGGAAGATATTTCCTTTTTCACCATAGCCCTCTATGGGTTTCCAAATATCCCTGTGCCAATTCCACAAGAACAGCCTTAGCGAAAGGCTTCTTGAAGGGAAAGATGTAACTCTGTGAGATGAATTAACAGAACACAGAGCAGTTTCTCAGAAAGCTTCTTTCCAGTTTTGAACGGAAGATATTTCCTTTTTCACCATAGCCCTCTATGGGCTTCCAAATATCCCTTTGCCAATTCCACAGGAACAACCTTAGAGAAAGGCTTCTTGAAGGGAAAGATGTAACTCTGTGAGATGAATTAACAGAACACAGCAGTTTCTCAGAAAGCTTCTTTCCAGTTTTGAACGGAAGATATTTCCTTTTTCACCAAAGCCCTCTATGGGATTCCAAATATCCCTTTGCCAATTCCACAAGAACAGCCTTAGCGAAAGGCTTCTTGAAGGGAAAGATGTAACTCTGTGAGATGAATTAACAGAACACAGAGCAGCTTCTCAGAAAGCTTCTTTCCAGTTTTGAACGGAAGATATTCCCTTTTTCACCATAGCCCTCTATGGGCTTCCAAATATCCCTTTGCCAATTCCACAAGAACAGTCTTAGCGAAAGGCTTCTTGAAGGGAAAGATGTAACTCTGTGAGATGAATTAACAGAACACAGAGCAGTTTCTCAGAAAGCTTCTTTCCAGTTTTGAACGGAAGATATTTCCTTTTTCACCATAGCCCTCTATGGGATTCCAAATATCCCTTTGCCAATTCCACAAGAACAGCCTTAGCGAAAGGCTTCTTGAAGGGAAAGATGTAACTCTGTGAGATGAATTAACAGAACACAGAGAAGTTTCTTGAAAGCTTCTTTCCAGTTTTGAACGGAAGATATTTCCTTTTTCACCATAGCCCTCTATGGGCTTCCAAATATCCCTTTGCCAATTCCACAAGAACAGCCTTAGCGAAAGGCTTCTTGAAGGGAAAGATGTAACTCTGTGAGATGAATTAACAGAACACAGAGCAGTTTCTCAGAAAGCTTCTTTCCAGTTTTGAACGGAAGATATTCCCTTTTTCACCATAGCCCTCTATGGGCTTCCAAATATTCCTTTGCCAATTCCACAAGAACAGCCTTAGCGAAAGGCTTCTTGAAGGGAAAGATGTAACTCTGTGAGATGAATTAACAGAACACAGAGCAGTTTCTCAGAAAGCTACTTTCCAGTTTTGAAGGGAAGATATTTCCTTTTTCACCATAGCCCTCTATGGGCTTCCAAATATCCCTTTTCCAATTCCACAAGAACAGCCTTAGCGAAAGGCTTCTTGAAGGGAAAGATGTAACTCTGTGAGATGAATTAACAGAACACAGAGAAGTATCTTGAAAGCTTCTTTCCAGTTTTGAACGGAAGATATTTCCTTTTTCACCATAGCCCGCTATGGGCTTCCAAATATCCCTTTTCCAATTCCACAAGAACAACCTTAGCGAAAGGATTCTTGAAGGGAAAGATGTAACTCTGTGAGATGAATTAACAGAACACAGAGCAGTTTCTCAGAAAGCTTCTTTCCAGTTTTGAAGGGAAGATATTTCCTTTTTCACCATAGCCCGCTATGGGCTTCCAAATATCCCTTTTCCAATTCCACAAGAACAGCCTTAGCGAAAGGCTTCTTGAAGGGAAAGATGTAACTCTGAGAGATGAATTAACAGAACACAGAGCAGTTTCTCAGAAAGCTTCTTTCCAGTTTTGAACGGAAGATATTCCCTTTTTCACCATAGCCCTCTATGGGCTTCCAAATATCCCTTTGCCAATTCCACAAGAACAGCCTTAGCAAAAGGCTTCTTGAAGGGAAAGATGTAACTCTGTGAGATGAATTAACAGAACACAGAGCAGTTTCTCAGAATGCTTCTTTCCAGTTTTGAACGGAAGATATTTCCTTTTTCACCATAGCCCTCTATGGGCTTCCAAATATCCCTTTGCCAATTCCACAGGAACAACCTTAGAGAAAGGCTTCTTGAAGGGAAAGATGTACCTCTGTGAGATGAATTAACAGAACACAGAGCAGATTCTCAGAAGGCTTCTTTCCAGTTTTGAACGGAAGATATTTCCTTTTTCACCATAGCCCTCTATGGGCTTCCAAATATCCCTTTGCCAATTCCACAAGAACAGCCGTAGCGAAAGGCTTCTTGAAGGGAAAGATGTAACTCTGTGAGATGAATTAACATAACACAGAGCAGTTTCACAGAAAGCTTCTTTCCAGTTTTGAACGGAAGATATTCCCTTTTTCACCATAGCCCTCTATGGGCTTCCAAATATTCCTTTGCCAATTCCACAAGAACAGCCTTAGCGAAAGGCTTCTTGAAGGGAAAGATGTAACTCTGTGAGATGAATTAACAGAACACAGAGCAGTTTCTCAGAAAGCTTCTTTCCAGTTTTGAACGGAAGATATTCCCTTTTACACCATAGCCCTCTATGGGCTTCCAAATATCCCTTTGCCAATTCCACAAGAACAGCCTTAGCGAAAGGCTTCTTGAAGGGAAAGATGTAACTCTGTCAGATGAATTAACAGAACACAGAGCAGTTTCTCAGAAAGCTTCTTTCCAGTTTTGAACGGAAGATATTCCCTTTTTCACCATAACCCTCTATGGGCTTCCAAATATCCCTTTGCCAATTCCACAAGAACAGCCTTAGCGAAAGGCTTCTTGAAGGGAAAGATGTAACTCTCTGAATTGAATTAACAGAACACAGAGCAGTTTCTCAGAAAGCTTCTTTCCAGTTTTGAACGGAAGATATTTCCTTTTTCACCATAGCCCTCTATGGGTTTCCAAATATCCCTGTGCCAATTCCACAAGAACAGCCTTAGCGAAAGGCTTCTTGAAGGGAAAGATGTAACTCTGTGAGATGAATTAACAGAACACAGAGCAGTTTCTCAGAAAGCTTCTTTCCAGTTTTGAACGGAAGATATTTCCTTTTTCACCATAGCCCTCTATGGGCTTCCAAATATCCCTTTGCCAATTCCACAGGAACAACCTTAGAGAAAGGCTTCTTGAAGGGAAAGATGTAACTCTGTGAGATGAATTAACAGAACACAGCAGTTTCTCAGAAAGCTTCTTTCCAGTTTTGAACGGAAGATATTTCCTTTTTCACCAAAGCCCTCTATGGGATTCCAAATATCCCTTTGCCAATTCCACAAGAACAGCCTTAGCGAAAGGCTTCTTGAAGGGAAAGATGTAACTCTGTGAGATGAATTAACAGAACACAGAGCAGCTTCTCAGAAAGCTTCTTTCCAGTTTTGAACGGAAGATATTCCCTTTTTCACCATAGCCCTCTATGGGCTTCCAAATATCCCTTTGCCAATTCCACAAGAACAGTCTTAGCGAAAGGCTTCTTGAAGGGAAAGATGTAACTCTGTGAGATGAATTAACAGAACACAGAGCAGTTTCTCAGAAAGCTTCTTTCCAGTTTTGAACGGAAGATATTTCCTTTTTCACCATAGCCCTCTATGGGATTCCAAATATCCCTTTGCCAATTCCACAAGAACAGCCTTAGCGAAAGGCTTCTTGAAGGGAAAGATGTAACTCTGTGAGATGAATTAACAGAACACAGAGAAGTTTCTTGAAAGCTTCTTTCCAGTTTTGAACGGAAGATATTTCCTTTTTCACCATAGCCCTCTATGGGCTTCCAAATATCCCTTTGCCAATTCCACAAGAACAGCCTTAGCGAAAGGCTTCTTGAAGGGAAAGATGTAACTCTGTGAGATGAATTAACAGAACACAGAGCAGTTTCTCAGAAAGCTTCTTTCCAGTTTTGAACGGAAGATATTCCCTTTTTCACCATAGCCCTCTATGGGCTTCCAAATATTCCTTTGCCAATTCCACAAGAACAGCCTTAGCGAAAGGCTTCTTGAAGGGAAAGATGTAACTCTGTGAGATGAATTAACAGAACACAGAGCAGTTTCTCAGAAAGCTACTTTCCAGTTTTGAAGGGAAGATATTTCCTTTTTCACCATAGCCCTCTATGGGCTTCCAAATATCCCTTTTCCAATTCCACAAGAACAGCCTTAGCGAAAGGCTTCTTGAAGGGAAAGATGTAACTCTGTGAGATGAATTAACAGAACACAGAGCAGTTTCTCAGAAAGCTTCTTTCCAGTTTTGAACGGAAGATATTCCCTTTTTCACCATAGCCCTCTATGGGCTTCCAAATATCCCTTTGCCAATTCCACAAGAACAGCCTTAGCGAAAGGCTTCTTGAAGGGAAAGATTTAACTCTGTGAGATGAATTAACAGAACACAGAGCAGTTTCTCAGAAAGCTTCTTTCCAGTTTTGAACGGAAGATATTTCCTTTTTCACCATAGCCCTCTATGGGCTTCCAAATATCCCTTTGGCAATTCCACAAGAACAGCCTTAGCGAAAGGCTTCTTGAAGGGAAAGATGTAACTCTGTGAGATGAATTAACAGAACACAGAGCAGTTTCTCAGAAAGCTTCTTTCCAGTTTTGAACGGAAGATATTCCCTTTTTCACCATAGCCCTCTATGGGCTTCCAAATATCCCTTTGCTAATTCCACAAGAACAGCCTTAGCGAAAGGCTTCTTGAAGGGAAAGATGTAACTCTGTGAGGTGAATTAACAGAACACAGAGCAGTTTCTCAGAAAGCTTCTTTCCAGTTTTGAACGGAAGATATTTCCTTTTTCACCATAGCCCTCTATGGGCTTCCAAATATCCCTTTGCCAATTCCACAAGAACAGCCTTAGCGAAAGGCTTCTTGAAGGGAAAGATGTAACTCTGTGAGATGAATTAACAGAACACAGAGCAGTTTCTCAGAAAGCTTCTTTCCAGTTTTGAACGGAAGATATTCCCTTTTTCACCATAGCCCTCTATGGGCTTCCAAATATCCCTTTGCCAATTGCACAAGAACAGCCTTAGCGAAAGGCTTCTTGAAGGGAAAGATGTAACTCTGTGAGATGAATTAACAGAACACAGAGCAGTTTCTCAGAAAGCTTCTTTCCAGTTTTGAACGGAAGATATTCACTTTTTCACCATGTCCCTCTATGGGCTTCCAAATATCCCTTTGCCAATTCCACAAGAACAGCCTTAGCGAAAGGCTTCTTGAAGGGAAAAATGTAACTCTGTGAGATGAATGAACAGAACACAGAGCAGTTTCTCAGAAAGCTTCTTTCTAGTTTTGAACGGAAGAGATTTCCTTTTTCACCATAGCCCTCTTTGGGCTTCCAAATATCCCTTTGCCAATTCCACAAGAACAGCCTTAGCGAAAGGCTTCTTGAAGGGAAAGATGTAACTCTGTGAGATGAATTAACAGAACACAGAGCAGTTTCTCAGAAAGCTTCTTTCCAGTTTTGAAGGGAAGAGATTTCCTTTTTCACCATAGCCCTCTAAGGGCTTCCAAATATCCCTTTGCCAATTCCACAAGAACAGCCTTAGCGAAAGGCTTCTTGAAGGGAAAGATGTAACTCTGTGAGATGAATTAACAGAACACAGAGCAGTTTCTCAGAAAGCTTCTTTCCAGTTTTGAAGGGAAGATATTTCCTTTTTCACCATAGCCCTCTATGGGCTTCCAAATATCCCTTTGCCAATTCCACAAGAACAGCCTTAGCGAAAGACTTCTTGAAGGGAAAGATGTAACTCTCTGAATTGAATTAACAGAACACAGAGCAGTTTCTCAGAAAGCATCTTTCCAGTTTTGAACGGAAGATATTTCCTTTTTCACCATAGCCCTCTATGGGTTTCCAAATATCCCTGTGCCAATTCCACAAGAACAGCCTTAGCGAAAGGCTTCTTGAAGGGAAAGATGTAACTCTGTGAGATGAATTAACAGAACACAGAGCAGTTTCTCAGAAAGCTTCTTTCCAGTTTTGAACGGAAGATATTTCCTTTTTCACCATAGCCCTCTATGGGCTTCCAAATATCCCTTTGCCAATTCCACAGGAACAACCTTAGAGAAAGGCTTCTTGAAGGGAAAGATGTAACTCTGTGAGATGAATTAACAGAACACAGCAGTTTCTCAGAAAGCTTCTTTCCAGTTTTGAACGGAAGATATTTCCTTTTTCACCAAAGCCCTCTATGGGATTCCAAATATCCCTTTGCCAATTCCACAAGAACAGCCTTAGCGAAAGGCTTCTTGAAGGGAAAGATGTAACTCTGTGAGATGAATTAACAGAACACAGAGCAGCTTCTCAGAAAGCTTCTTTCCAGTTTTGAACGGAAGATATTCCCTTTTTCACCATAGCCCTCTATGGGCTTCCAAATATCCCTTTGCCAATTCCACAAGAACAGCCTTAGGGAAAGGCTTCTTGAAGGGAAAGATGTAACTCTGTGAGATGAATTAACAGAACACAGAGCAGTTTCTCAGAAAGCTTCTTTCCAGTTTTGAACGGAAGATATTTCCTTTTTCACCATAGCCCTCTATGGGATTCCAAATATCCCTTTGCCAATTCCACAAGAACAGCCTTAGCGAAAGGCTTCTTGAAGGGAAAGATGTAACTCTGTGAGATGAATTAACAGAACACAGAGAAGTTTCTTGAAAGCTTCTTTCCAGTTTTGAACGGAAGATATTTCCTTTTTCACCATAGCCCTCTATGGGCTTCCAAATATCCCTTTGCCAATTCCACAAGAACAGCCTTAGCGAAAGGCTTCTTGAAGGGAAAGATGTAACTCTGTGAGATGAATTAACAGAACACAGAGCAGTTTCTCAGAAAGCTTCTTTCCAGTTTTGAACGGAAGATATTCCCTTTTTCACCATAGCCCTCTATGGGCTTCCAAATATTCCTTTGCCAATTCCACAAGAACAGCCTTAGCGAAAGGCTTCTTGAAGGGAAAGATGTAACTCTGTGAGATGAATTAACAGAACACAGAGCAGTTTCTCAGAAAGCTACTTTCCAGTTTTGAAGGGAAGATATTTCCTTTTTCACCATAGCCCTCTATGGGCTTCCAAATATCCCTTTTCCAATTCCACAAGAACAGCCTTAGCGAAAGGCTTCTTGAAGGGAAAGATGTAACTCTGTGAGATGAATTAACAGAACACAGAGCAGTTTCTCAGAAAGCTTCTTTCCAGTTTTGAACGGAAGATATTCCCTTTTTCACCATAGCCCTCTATGGGCTTCCAAATATCCCTTTGCCAATTCCACAAGAACAGCCTTAGCGAAAGGCTTCTTGAAGGGAAAGATGTAACTCTGTGAGATGAATTAACAGAACACAGAGCAGTTTCTCAGAAAGCTTCTTTCCAGTTTTGAACGGAAGATATTTCCTTTTTCACCATAGCCCTCTATGGGCTTCCAAATATCCCTTTGGCAATTCCACAAGAACAGCCTTAGCGAAAGGCTTCTTGAAGGGAAAGATGTAACTCTGTGAGATGAATTAACAGAACACAGAGCAGTTTCTCAGAAAGCTTCTTTCCAGTTTTGAACGGAAGATATTCCCTTTTTCACCATAGCCCTCTATGGGCTTCCAAATATCCCTTTGCCAATTCCACAAGAACAGCCTTAGCGAAAGGCTTCTTGAAGGGAAAGATGTAACTCTGTGAGGTGAATTAACAGAACACAGAGCAGTTTCTCAGAAAGCTTCTTTCCAGTTTTGAACGGAAGATATTTCCTTTTTCACCATAGCCCTCTATGGGCTTCCAAATATCCCTTTGCCAATTCCACAAGAACAGCCTTAGCGAAAGGCTTCTTGAAGGGAAAGATGTAACTCTGTGAGATGAATTAACAGAACACAGAGCAGTTTCTCAGAAAGCTTCTTTCCAGTTTTGAACGGAAGATATTCCCTTTTTCACCATAGCCCTCTATGGGCTTCCAAATATCCCTTTGCCAATTCCACAAGAACAGCCTTAGCGAAAGGCTTCTTGAAGGGAAAGATGTAACTCTGTGAGATGAATTAACAGAACACAGAGCAGTTTCTCAGAAAGCTTCTTTCCAGTTTTGAAGGGAAGAGATTTCCTTTTTCACCATAGCCCTCTATGGGCTTCCAAATATCCCTTTGCCAATTCCACAAGAACAGCCTTAGCGAAAGGCTTCTTGAAGGGAAAGATGTAACTCTGTGAGATGAATTAACAGAACACAGAGCAGTTTCTCAGAAAGCTTCTTTCCAGTTTTGAAGGGAAGATATTTCCTTTTTCACCATAGCCCGCTATGGGCTTCCAAATATCCCTTTGCCAATTCCACAAGAACAGCCTTAGCGAAAGGCTTCTTGAAGGGAAAGATGTAACTCTGTGAGATGAATTAACAGAACACAGAGCAGTTTCTCAGAAAGCTTCTTTCCAGTTTTGAACGGAAGATATTCCCTTTTTCACCATAGCCCTCTATGGGCTTCCAAATATCCCTTTGCGAATTCCACAAGAACAGCCTTAGCGAAAGGCTTGTTGAAGGGAAAGATGTAACTCTGAGAGATGAATTATCAGAACACAGAGCAGTTTCTCAGAAAGCTTCTTTCCAGTTTTGAACGGAAGATATTCCCTTTTTCACCATAGCCCTCTATGGGCTTCCAAATATCCCTTTGCCAATTCCACAAGAACAGCCTTAGCGAAAGGCTTCTTGAACGGAAAGATGTAAATCTGTGAGATGAATTAACAGAACACAGAGCAGTTTCTCAGAAAGCTTCTTTCCGGTTTTGAACGGAAGATATTTCCTTTTTCACCATAGCCCTCTATGGGCTTCCAAATATCCCTTTGCCAATTCCACAAGAACAGCCTTAGCGAAAGGCTTCTTGAAGGGAAAGATGTAACTCTGTGAGATGAATTAACAGAACACAGAGAAGTTTCTTGAAAGCTTCTTTCCAGTTTTGAACGGAAGATATTTCCTTTTTCACCATAGCCCTCTATGGGCTTCCAAATATCCCTTTGCCAAATCCACAAGAACAGCCTTAGCGAAAGGCTTCTTGAAGGGAAAGATGTAACTCTGTGAGATGAATTAACAGAACACAGAGAAGTATCTTGAAAGCTTCTTTCCAGTTTTGAACGGAAGATATTTCCTTTTTCACCATAGCCCGCTATGGGCTTCCAAATATCCCTTTTCCAATTCCACAAGAACAACCTTAGCGAAAGGATTCTTGAAGGGAAAGATGTAACTCTGTGAGATGAATTAACAGAACACAGAGCAGTTTCTCAGAAAGCTTCTTTCCAGTTTTGAAGGGAAGATATTTCCTTTTTCACCATAGCCCGCTATGGGCTTCCAAATATCCCTTTTCCAATTCCACAAGAACAGCCTTAGCGAAAGGCTTCTTGAAGGGAAAGATGTAACTCTGAGAGATGAATTAACAGAACACAGAGCAGTTTCTCAGAAAGCTTCTTTCCAGTTTTGAACGGAAGATATTCCCTTTTTCACCATAGCCCTCTATGGGCTTCCAAATATCCCTTTGCCAATTCCACAAGAACAGCCTTAGCGAAAGGCTTCTTGAAGGGAAAGATGTAACTCTGTGAGATGAATTAACAGAACACAGAGCAGTTTCTCAGAAAGCTTCTTTCCAGTTTTGAACGGAAGATATTCCCTTTTTCACCATAGCCCTCTATGGGCTTCCAAATATCCCTTTGCCAATTCCACAAGAACAGCCTTAGCGAAAGGTTTCTTGAAGGGAAAGATGTAACTCTGTGAGGTGAATTAACAGAACACAGAGCAGTTTCTCAGAAAGCTTCTTTCCAGTTTTGAACGGAAGATAATTCCTTTTTCACCATAGCCCTCTATGGGCTTCCAAATATCCCTTTGCCAATTCCACAAGAACAGCCTTAGCGAAAGGCTTCTTGAAGGGAAAGATGTAACTCTGTGAGATGAATTAACAGAACACAGAGCAGTTTCTCAGAAAGCTTCTTTCCAGTTTTGAACGGAAGATATTCCCTTTTTCACCATAGCCCTCTATGGGCTTCCAAATATCCCTTTGCCAATTCCACAAGAACAGCCTTAGCGAAAGGCTTCTTGAAGGGAAAGATGTAACTCTGTGAGATGAATTAACAGAACACAGAGCAGTTTCTCAGAAAGCTTCTTTCCAGTTTTGAACGGAAGATATTCACTTTTTCACCATAGCCCTCTATGTGCTTCCAAATATCCCTTTGCCAATTCCACAAGAACAGCCTTAGAGAAAGGCTTCTTGAAGGGAAAGATGTAACTCTGTGAGATGAATTAACAGAACACAGAACAGTTTCTCAGAAAGCTTCTTTCCAGTTTTGAAGGGAAGATATTTCCTTTTTCACCATAGCCCTCTATGGGCTTCCAAATATCCCTTTGCCAATTCCACAAGAACAGCCTTAGCGAAAGGCTTCTTGAAGGGAAAGATGTAACTCTGTGAGATGAATTAACAGAACACAGAGCAGTTTCTCAGAAAGCTTCTTTCCAGTTTTGAACGGAAGATATTCCTTTTTTCACCATAGCCCTCTATGGGCTTCCAAATATCCCTTTGCCAATTCCACAAGAACAGCCTTAGCGAAAGGCTTCTTGAAGGGAAAGATGTAACTCTGTGAGATGAATTAACAGAACACAGAGCAGTTTCTCAGAAAGCTTCTTTCCAGTTTTGAACGGAAGAGATTTCCTTTTTCACCATAGCCCTCTATGGGCTTCCAAATATCCCTTTGCCAATTCCACAAGAACAGCCTTAGCGAAAGGCTTCTTGAAGGGAAAAATGTAACTCTGTGAGATGAATGAACAGAACACAGAGCAGTTTCTCAGAAAGCTTCTTTCTAGTTTTGAACGGAAGAGATTTCCTTTTTCACCATAGCCCTCTATGGGCTTCCAAATATCCCTCTGCCAATTCCACAAGAACAGCCTTAGCGAAAGGCTTCTTGAAGGGAAAGATGTAACTCTGTGAGATGAATTAACAGAACACAGAGCAGTTTCTCAGAAAGCTTCTTTCCAGTTTTGAACGGAAGAAATTTCCTTTTTCACCATAGCCCTCTATGGGCTTCCAAATATCCCTTTGCCAATTCCACAAGAACAGCCTTAGCGAAAGGCTTCTTGAAGGGAAAGATGTAACTCTGAGAGTTGAATTATCATAACACAGAGCAGTTTCTCAGAAAGCTTCTTTCCAGTTTTGAACGGAAGATATTTCCTTTTTCACCATAGCCCTCTATGGGCTTCCAAATATCCCTTTGCCAATTCCACAAGAACAGCCTTAGCGAAAGGCTTCTTGAAGGGAAAGATGTAACTCTGTGAGATGAATTAACAGAACACAGAGCAGTTTCTCAGAAAGATTCTTTCCAGTTTTGAACGGAATATATTTCCTTTTTCACCATAGCCCTCTATGGGCTTCCAAATATCCCTTTGCCAATTCCAAAAGAACAGCCTTAGCGAAAGGCTTCTTGAAGGGAAAGATGTAACACTGTGAGATGAATTAACAGAACACAGAGCAGTTTCTCAGAAAGCTTCTTTCCAGTTTTGAACGGAAGATATTCCCTTTTTCACCATAGCCCTCTATGGGCTTCCAAATATCCCTTTGCCAATTCCACAAGAATAGCCTTAGCGAAAGGCTTCTTGAAGGGAAAGATGTAACTCTGTGACATGAATGAACAGAACACAGAGCAGTTTCTCAGAAAGCATCTTTCCAGTTTTGAACGGAAGATATTTCCTTTTTCACCATAGCCCTCTATGGGCTTCCAAATATCCCTTTGCCAATTCCACAAGAACAGCCTTAGCGAAAGGCTTCTTGAAGGGAAAGATGTAACTCTGTGAGATGAATTAACAGAACACAGAGCAGTTTCTCAGAAAGCTTCTTTCCAGTTTTGAACGGAAGATATTTCCTTTTTCACCATAGCCCTCTATGGGCTTCCAAATATCCCTTTGCCAATTCCACAGGAACAACCTTAGAGAAAGGCTTCTTGAAGTGAAAGATGTAACTCTGTGAGATGAATTAACAGAACACAGAGCAGTTTCTCAGAAGGCTTCTTTCCAGTTTTGAAAGGAAGATATTTCCTTTTTCACCATAGCCCTCTATGGGCTTCCAAATATCCCTTTGCCAATTCCACAAGAACAGCCGTAGCGAAAGGCTTCTTGAAGGGAAAGATGTAACTCTGTGAGATGAATTAACATAACACAGAGCAGTTTCACAGAAAGCTTCTTTCCAGTTTTGAACGGAAGATATTCCCTTTTTCACCATAGCCCTCTATGGGCTTCCAAATATCCCTTTGCCAATTCCACAAGAACAGCCTTAGCGAAAGGCTTCTTGAAGGGAAAGATGTAACTCTGTGAGATGAATTAACAGAACACAGAGCAGTTTCTCAGAAAGCTTCTTTCCAGTTTTGAACGGAAGATATTCCCTTTTACACCATAGCCCTCTATGGGCTTCCAAATATCCCTTTGCCAATTCCACAAGAACAGCCTTAGCGAAAGGCTTCTTGAAGGGAAAGATGTAACTCTGTCAGATGAATTAACAGAACACAGAGCAGTTTCTCAGAAAGCTTCTTTCCAGTTTTGAACGGAAGATATTCCCTTTTTCACCATAACCCTCTTTGGGCTTCCAAATATCGCTTTGCCAATTCCACAAGAACAGCCTTAGCGAAAGGCTTCTTGAAGGGAAAGATGTAACTCTGTGAATTGAATTAACAGAACACAGAGCAGTTTCTCAGAAAGCTTCTTTCCAGTTTTGAACGGAAGATATTTCCTTTTTCACCATAGCCCTCTATGGGCTTCCAAATATCCCTTTGCCAATTCCACAAGAACAGCCTTAGCGAAAGGCTTCTTGAAGGGAAAGATGTAACTCTGTCAGATGAATTAACAGAACACAGAGCAGTTTCTCAGAAAGCTTCTTTCCAGTTTTGAACGGAAGATATTTCCTTTTTCACCATAGCCCTCTATGGGCTTCCAAATATCCCTTTGGCAATTCCACAAGAACAGCCTTAGCGAAAGGCTTCTTGAAGGGAAAGATGTAACTCTGTGAGATGAATCAACAGAACACAGAACAGTTTCTCAGAAAGCTTCTTTCCAGCTTTGAAGGGAAGATATTTCCTTTTTCACCATAGCCCTCTATGGGCTTCCAAATATCCCTTTGCCAATTCCACAAGAACAGCCTTAGCGAAAGGCTTCTTGAAGGGAAAGATGTACCTCTGTGAGATGAATTAACAGAACACAGAGCAGTTTCTCAGAAAGCTTCTTTCCAGTTTTGAACGGAAGATATTCCCTTTTTCACCATAGCCCTCTATGGGCTTCCAAATATCCCTTTGCCAATTCCACAAGAACAGCCTTAGCGAAAGGCTTCTTGAAGGGAAAGATGTAACTCTGTGAGATGAATTAACAGAACACAGAGAAGTTTCTTGAAAGCTTCTTTCCAGTTTTGAACGGAAGATATTTCCTTTTTCACCATAGCCCTCTATGGGCTTCCAAATATCCCTTTGCCAATTCCACAAGAACAGCCTTAGCGAAAGGCTTCTTGAAGGGAAAGATGTAACTCTGTGAGATGAATTAACAGAACACAGAGCAGTTTCTCAGAAAGCTTCTTTCCAGTTTTGAACTGAAGATATTCCCTTTTTCACCATAGCCCTCTATGGGCTTCCAAATATCCCTTTGCCAATTACACAAGAACAGCCTTAGCGAAAGGCTTCTTGAAGGGAAAGATGTAACTCTGTGAGAGGAATTAACAGAACACAGAGCAGTTTCTCAGAAAGCTTCTTTCCAGTTTTGAACGGAAGAAATTTCCTTTTTCACCATAGCCCTCTATGGGCTTCCAAATATCCCTTTGCCAATTCCACAAGAACAGCCTTAGCGAAAGGCTTCTTGAAGGGAAAGATGTAACTCTGTGAGATGAATTAACAGAACACAGAGCAGTTTCTCAGAAAGATTCTTTCCAGTTTTGAACGGAAGATATTTCCTTTTTCACCATAGCCCTCTATGGGCTTCCAAATATCCCTTTGCCAATTCCAAAAGAACAGCCTTAGCGAAAGGCTTCTTGAAGGGAAAGATGTAACACTGTGAGATGAATTAACAGAACACAGAGCAGTTTCTCAGAAAGCTTCTTTCCAGTTTTGAACGGAAGATATTCCCTTTTTCACCATAGCCCTCTATGGGCTTCCAAATATCCCTTTGCCAATTCCACAAGAATAGCCTTAGCGAAAGGCTTCTTGAAGGGAAAGATGTAACTCTGTGACATGAATTAACAGAACACAGAGCAGTTTCTCAGAAAGCATCTTTCCAGTTTTGAAAGGAAGATATTTCCTTTTTCACCATAGCCCTCTATGGGCTTCCAAATATCCCTTTGCCAATTCCACAAGAACAGCCTTAGCGAAAGGCTTCTTGAAGGGAAAGATGTAACTCTGTGAGATGAATTAACAGACCACAGAGCAGTTTCTCAGAAAGCTTCTTTCCAGTTTTGAACGGAAGATATTTCCTTTTTCACCATAGCCCTCTATGGGCTTCCAAATATCCCTTTGCCAATTCCACAGGAACAACCTTAGAGAAAGGCTTCTTGAAGGGAAAGATGTACCTCTGTGAGATGAATTAACAGAACACAGAGCAGTTTCTCAGAAGGCTTCTTTCCAGTTTTGAACGGAAGATATTTCCTTTTTCACCATAGCCCTCTATGGGCTTCCAAATATCCCTTTGCCAATTCCACAAGAACAGCCGTAGCGAAAGGCTTCTTGAAGGGAAAGATGTAACTCTGTGAGATGAATTAACATAACACAGAGCAGTTTCACAGAAAGCTTCTTTCCAGTTTTGAACGGAAGATATTCCCTTTTTCACCATAGCCCTCTATGGGCTTCCAAATATCCCTTTGCCAATTCCACAAGAACAGCCTTAGCGAAAGGCTTCTTGAAGGGAAAGATGTAACTCTGTGAGATGAATTAACAGAACACAGAGCAGTTTCTCAGAAAGCTTCTTTCCAGTTTTGAACGGAAGATATTCCCTTTTACACCATAGCCCTCTATGGGCTTCCAAATATCCCTTTGCCAATTCCACAAGAACAGCCTTAGCGAAAGGCTTCTTGAAGGGAAAGATGTAACTCTGTCAGATGAATTAACAGAACACAGAGCAGTTTCTCAGAAAGCTTCTTTCCAGTTTTGAACGGAAGATATTCCCTTTTTCACCATAACCCTCTATGGGCTTCCAAATATCCCTTTGCCAATTCCACAAGAACAGCCTTAGCGAAAGGCTTCTTGAAGGGAAAGATGTAACTCTGTGAATTGAATTAACAGAACACAGAGCAGTTTCTCAGAAAGCTTCTTTCCAGTTTTGAACGGAAGATATTCCCTTTTTCACCATAGCCCTCTATGGGCTTCCAAATATCCCTTTGCCAATTCCACAAGAGCAGCCTTAGCGAAAGGCTTCTTGAAGGGAAATATGTAACTCTGTGAGATGAATGAACAGAACACAGAGCAGTTTCTCAGAAAGCTTCTTTCCAGTTTTGAACGGAAGATATTTCCTTTTTCACCATAGCCCTCTATGGGCTTCCAAATATCCCTTTGCCAATTCCACAAGAACAGCCTTAGCGAAACGCTTCTTGAAGGGAAAGATGTAACTCTGTGAGATGAATTAACAGAGCACAGAGCAGTTTCTCAGAAAGCTTCTTTTCAGTTTTCAACGGAAGATATTCCCTTTTTCACCATAGCCCTCTAGGGGCTTTAAAATATCCCTTTGCCAATTCCACAAGAACAGCCTTAGCGAAAGGCTTCTTGAAGGGAAAGATGTAACTCTGTGAGATGAATTAACAGAACACAGAGCAGTTTCTCAGAAAGCATCTTTCCAGTTTTGAACGGAAGATATTTCCTTTTTCACCATAGCCCTCTATGGACTTCCAAATATCCCTGTGCCAATTCCACAAGAACAGCCTTAGCGAAAGGCTTCTTGAAGGGAAAGATGTAACTCTGTGAGATGAATTAACAGAACACAGAGCAGTTTCTCAGAAAGCTTCTTTCCAGTTTTGAACGGAAGATATTTCCTTTTTCACCATAGCCCTCTATGGGCTTCCAAATATCCCTTTGCCAATTCCACAGGAACAACCTTAGAGAAAGGCTTCTTGAAGGGAAAGATGTAACTCTGTGAGATGAATTAACAGAACACAGCAGTTTCTCAGAAAGCTTCTTTCCAGTTTTGAACGGAAGATATTTCCTTTTTCACCAAAGCCCTCTATGGGCTTCCAAATATCCCTTTGCCAATTCCACAAGAACAGCCTTAGCGAAAGGCTTCTTGAAGGGAAAGATGTAACTCTGTGAGATGAATTAACAGAACACAGAGCAGCTTCTCAGAAAGCTTCTTTCCAGTTTTGAACGGAAGATATTCCCTTTTTCACCATAGCCCTCTATGGGCTTCCAAATATCCCTTTGCCAATTCCACAAGAGCAGCCTTAGCGAAAGGCTTCTTGAAGGGAAAGATGTAACTCTGTGAGATGAATTAACAGAACACAGAGCAGTTTCTCAGAAAGCTTCTTTCCAGTTTTGAACGGAAGATATTTCCTTTTTCACCATAGCCCTCTATGGGATTCCAAATATCCCTTTGCCAATTCCACAAGAACAGCCTTAGCGAAAGGCTTCTTGAAGGGAAAGATGTAACTCTGTGAGATGAATTAACAGAACACAGAGCAGCTTCTCAGAAAGCTTCTTTCCAGTTTTGAACGGAAGATATTCCCTTTTTCACCATAGCCCTCTATGGGCTTCCAAATATCCCTTTGCCAATTCCACAAGAACAGCCTTAGCGAAAGGCTTCTTGAAGGGAAAGATGTAACTCTGTGAGATGAATTAACAGAACACAGAGCAGTTTCTCAGAAAGCTTCTTTCCAGTTTTGAACGGAAGATATTTCCTTTTTCACCATAGCCCTCTATGGGATTCCAAATATCCCTTTGCCAATTCCACAAGAACAGCCTTAGCGAAAGGCTTCTTGAAGGGAAAGATGTAACTCTGTGAGATGAATTAACAGAACACAGAGAAGTTTCTTGAAAGCTTCTTTCCAGTTTTGAACGGAAGATATTTCCTTTTTCACCATAGCCCTCTATGGGCTTCCAAATATCCCTTTGCCAATTCCACAAGAACAGCCTTAGCGAAAGGCTTCTTGAAGGGAAAGATGTAACTCTGTGAGATGAATTAACAGAACACAGAGCAGTTTCTCAGAAAGCTTCTTTCCAGTTTTGAACGGAAGATATTCCCTTTTTCACCATAGCCCTCTATGGGCTTCCAAATATCCCTTTGCCAATTCCACAAGAACAGCCTTAGCGAAAGGCTTCTTGAAGGGAAAGATGTAACTCTGTGAGAGGAATTAACAGAACACAGAGCAGTTTCTCAGAAAGCTTCTTTCCAGTTTTGAACGGAAGAAATTTCCTTTTTCACCATAGCCCTCTATGGGCTTCCAAATATCCCTTTGCCAATTCCACAAGAACAGCCTTAGCGAAAGGCTTCTTGAAGGGAAAGATGTAACTCTGTGAGATGAATTAACAGAACACAGAGCAGTTTCTCAGAAAGCTACTTTCCAGTTTTGAAGGGAAGATATTTCCTTTTTCACCATAGCCATCTATGGGCTTCCAAATATCCCTTTTCCAATTCCACAAGAACAGCCTTAGCGAAAGGCTTCTTGAAGGGAAAGATGTAACTCTGTGAGATGAATTAACAGAACACAGAGCAGTTTCTCAGAAAGCTTCTTTCCAGTTTTGAACGGAAGATATTCCCTTTTTCACCATAGCCCTCTATGGGCTTCCAAATATCCCTTTGCCAATTCCACAAGAACAGCCTTAGCGAAAGGCTTCTTGAAGGGAAAGATGTAACTCTGTGAGATGAATTAACAGAACACAGAGCAGTTTCTCAGAAAGCTTCTTTCCAGTTTTGAACGGAAGATATTTCCTTTTTCACCATAGCCCTCTATGGGCTTCCAAATATCCCTTTGGCAATTCCACAAGAACAGCCTTAGCGAAAGGCTTCTTGAAGGGAAAGATGTAACTCTGTGAGATGAATTAACAGAACACAGAGCAGTTTCTCAGAAAGCTTCTTTCCAGTTTTGAACGGAAGATATTCCCTTTTTCACCATAGCCCTCTATGGGCTTCCAAATATCCCTTTGCCAATTCCACAAGAACAGCCTTAGCGAAAGGCTTCTTGAAGGGAAAGATGTAACTCTGTGAGGTGAATTAACAGAACACAGAGCAGTTTCTCAGAAAGCTTCTTTCCAGTTTTGAACGGAAGATATTTCCTTTTTCACCATAGCCCTCTATGGGCTTCCAAATATCCCTTTGCCAATTCCACAAGAACAGCCTTAGCGAAAGGCTTCTTGAAGGGAAGATGTAACTCTGTGAGATGAATTAACAGAACACAGAGCAGTTTCTCAGAAAGCTTCTTTCCAGTTTTGAACGGAAGATATTCCCTTTTTCACCATAGCCCTCTATGGGCTTCCAAATATCCCTTTGCCAATTCCACAAGAACAGCCTTAGCGAAAGGCTTCTTGAAGGGAAAGATGTAACTCTGTGAGATGAATTAACAGAACACAGAGCAGTTTCTCAGAAAGCTTCTTTCCAGTTTTGAACGGAAGATATTCACTTTTTCACCATAGCCCTCTATGGGCTTCCAAATATCCCTTTGCCAATTCCACAAGAACAGCCTTAGCGAAAGGCTTCTTGAAGGGAAAAATGTAACTCTGTGAGATGAATGAACAGAACACAGAGCAGTTTCTCAGAAAGCTTCTTTCTAGTTTTGAACGGAAGAGATTTCCTTTTTCACCATAGCCCTCTATGGGCTTCCAAATATCCCTTTGCCAATTCCACAAGAACAGCCTTAGCGAAAGGCTTCTTGAAGGGAAAGATGTAACTCTGTGAGATGAATTAACAGAACACAGAGCAGTTTCTCAGAAAGCTTCTTTCCAGTTTTGAACGGAAGATATTTCCTTTTTCACCATAGCCCTCTTTGGGCTTCCAAATATCCCTTTGCCAATTCCACAAGAACAGCCTTAGCGAAAGGCTTCTTGAAGGGAAAGATGTAACTCTGTGAGATGAATTAACAGAACACAGAGCAGTTTCTCAGAAAGCTTCTTTCCAGTTTTGAAGGGAAGAGATTTCCTTTTACACCATAGCCCTCTATGGGCTTCCAAATATCCCTTTGCCAATTCCACAAGAACAGCCTTAGCGAAAGGCTTCTTGAAGGGAAAGATGTAACTCTGTGAGATGAATTAACAGAACACAGAGCAGTTTCTCAGAAAGCTTCTTTCCAGTTTTGAAGGGAAGATATTTCCTTTTTCACCATAGCCCTCTATGGGCTTCCAAATATCCCTTTGCCAATTCCACAAGAACAGCCTTAGCGAAAGGCTTCTTGAAGGGAAAAATGTAACTCTGTGAGATGAATGAACGGAACACAGAGCAGTTTCTCAGAAAGCTTCTTTCTAATTTTGAACGGAAGAGATTTCCTTTTTCACCATAGCCCTCTATGGGCTTCCAAATATTCCTTTGCCAATTCCACAAGAACAGCCTTAGCGAAAGGCTTCTTGAAGGGAAAGATGTAACTCTGTGAGATGAATTAACAGAACACAGAGCAGTTTCTCAGAAAGCTTCTTTCCAGTTTTGAACGGAAGATATTTCCTTTTTCACCATAGCCCTCTATGGGCTTCCAAATATCCCTTTGCCAATTCCACAAGAACAGCCTTAGCGAAAGACTTCTTGAAGGGAAAGATGTAACTCTGTGAGATGAATTAACAGAACACAGAGCAGTTTCTCAGAAAGCTTCTTTCCAGTTTTGAAGGGAAGAGATTTCCTTTTTCACCATAGCCCTCTATAGGCTTCCAAATATCCCTTTGCCAATTCCACAAGAACAGCCTTAGCGAAAGGCTTCTTGAAGGGAAAGATGTAACTCTGTGAGATGAATTAACAGAACACAGAGCAGTTTCTCAGAAAGCTTCTTTCCAGTTTTGAAGGGAAGATATTTCCTTTTTCACCATAGCCCGCTATGGGCTTCCAAATATCCCTTTGCCAATTCCACAAGAACAGCCTTAGCGAAAGGCTTCTTGAAGGGAAAGATGTAACTCTGTGAGATGAATTAACAGAACACAGAGCAGTTTCTCAGAAAGCTTCTTTCCAGTTTTGAACGGAAGATATTCCCTTTTTCACCATAGCCCTCTATGGGCTTCCAAATATCCCTTTGCGAATTCCACAAGAACAGCCTTAGCGAAAGGCTTGTTGAAGGGAAAGATGTAACTCTGAGAGATGAATTAACAGAACACAGAGCAGTTTCTCAGAAAGCTTCTTTCCAGTTTTGAACGGAAGATATTCCCTTTTTCACCATAGCCCTCTATGGGCTTCCAAATATCCCTTTGCCAATTCCACAAGAACAGCCTTAGCGAAAGGCTTCTTGAAGGGAAAGATGTAACTCTGTGAGATGAATTAACAGAACACAGAGCAGTTTCTCAGAAAGCTTCTTTCCGGTTTTGAACGGAAGATATTTCCTTTTTCACCATAGCCCTCTATGGGCTTCCAAATATCCCTTTGCCAATTCCACAAGAACAGCCTTAACGAAAGGCTTCTTGAAGGGAAAGATGTAACTCTGTGAGATGAATTAAGAGAACACAGAGAAGTTTCTTGAAAGCTTCTTTCCAGTTTTGAACGGAAGATATTTCCTTTTTCACCATAGCCCTCTATGGGCTTCCAAATATCCCTTTGCCAAATCCACAAGAACAGCCTTAGCGAAAGGCTTCTTGAAGGGAAAGATGTAACTCTGTGAGATGAATTAACAAAACACAGAGAAGTATCTTGAAAGCTTCTTTCCAGTTTTGAACGGAAGATATTTCCTTTTTCACCATAGCCCGCTATGGGCTTCCAAATATCCCTTTTCCAATTCCACAAGAACAACCTTAGCGAAAGGATTCTTGAAGGGAAAGATGTAACTCTGTGAGATGAATTAACAGAACACAGAGCAGTTTCTCAGAAAGCTTCTTTCCAGTTTTGAAGGGAAGATATTTCCTTTTTCACCATAGCCCGCTATGGGCTTCCAAATATCCCTTTTCCAATTCCACAAGAACAGCCTTAGCGAAAGGCTTCTTGAAGGGAAAGATGTAACTCTGAGAGATGAATTAACAGAACACAGAGCAGTTTCTCAGAAAGCTTCTTTCCAGTTTTGAACGGAAGATATTCCCTTTTTCACCATAGCCCTCTATGGGCTTCCAAATATCCCTTTGCCAATTCCACAAGAACAGCCTTAGCAAAAGGCTTCTTGAAGGGAAAGATGTAACTCTGTGAGATGAATTAACAGAACACAGAGCAGTTTCTCACAAAGCTTCTTTCCAGTTTTGAACGGAAGATATTTCTTTTTCACCATAGCCCTCTATGGGCTTCCAAATATCCCTTTGCCAATTCCACAAGAACAGCCTTAGCGAAAGGCTTCTTGAAGGGAAAGATGTAACTCTGTGAGATGAATTAACAGAACACAGAGCAGTTTCTCAGAAAGCTTCTTTCCAGTTTTGAACGGAAGATATTTCCTTTTTCACCATAGCCCTCTATGGGCTTCCAAATATCCCTTTGCCAATTCCCCAAGAACAGCCTTAGCGAAAGGCTTCTTGAAGGGAAAGACGTAACTCTGTGAGATGAATTAACAGAACACAGAGCAGTTTCTCAGAAAGCTTCTTTCCAGTTTTCAACGGAAGATATTTCCTTTTTCACCATAGCCCTCTATGGGCTTCCAAATATCCCTTTGCCAATTCCACAAGAACAGCCTTAGCGAAAGGCTTCTTGAAGGGAAAGATGAAACTCTGTGAGATGAATTAACAGAACACAGAGCAGTTTCTCAGAAAGCTTCTTTCCAGTTTTGAACGGAAGATATTTCCTTTTTCACCATAGCCCTCTATGGGCTTCCAAATATCCCTTTGCCAATTCCACAAGAACAGCCTTAGCGAAAGGCTTCTTGAAGGGAAAGATGTAACTCTGTGAGATGAATTAACAGAACACAGAGCAGTTTCTCAGAAAGCTTCTTTCCAGTTTTGAACGGAAGATATTTCCTTTTATACCATAGCCTTCTCTGGGCTTCCAAATATCCCTTTGCCAATTCCACAAGAACAGCCTTAGCGAAAGGCTTCTTGAAGGGAAAGATGTAACTCTGTGAGATGAATTAACAGAACACAGAGCAGTTTCTCAGAAAGCTTCTTTCCAGTTTTGAACGGAAGATATTTCCTTTTTCACCATAGCCCTCTATGGGCTTCCAAATATCCCTTTGCCAATTCCCCAAGAACAGCCTTAGCGAAAGGCTTCTTGAAGGGAAAGATGTAACTCAGTGAGATGAATTAACAGAACACAGAGCAGTTTCTCAAAAAGCTTCTTTCCAGTTTTGAACGGAAGATATTTCCTTTTCCACCATAGCCCACTATGGGCTTCCAAATATCCCTTTGCCAATTCCACTAGAACAGCCTTAGCGAAAGGCTTCTTGAAGGGAAAGATGTAACTCAGTGAGATGAATTAACAGAACACAGAGCAGTTTCTCAGAAAGCTTCTTTCCAGTTTTGAACGGAAGATATTTCCTTTTTCACCATAGCCCTCTATGGGCTTCCAAATATCCCTTTGCCAATTCCCCAAGAACAGCCTTAGCGAAAGGCTTCTTGAAGGGAAAGATGTAACTCTGTGAGATGAATTAACAGAACACAGAGCAGTTTCTCAGAAAGCTTCTTTCCAGTTTTGAACGGAAGATATTCCCTTTTTCACCATAGCCCTCTATGGGCTTCCAAATATCCCTTTGCCAATTCCACAAGAACAGCCTTAGCGAAAGGCTTCTTGAAGGGAAAGATGTAACTCTGTGAGATGAATTAACAGAACACAGAGCAGTTTCTCAGAAAGCTTCTTTCCAGTTTTGAAGGGAAGAGATTTCCTTTTTCACCATAGCCCTCTATGGGCTTCCAAATATCCCTTTGCCAATTCCACAAGAACAGCCTTAGCGAAAGGCTTCTTGAAGGGAAAGATGTAACTCTGTGAGATGAATTAACAGAACACAGAGCAGTTTCTCAGAAAGCTTCTTTCCAGTTTTGAAGGGAAGATATTTCCTTTTTCACCATAGCCCGCTATGGGCTTCCAAATATCCCTTTGCCAATTCCACAAGAACAGCCTTAGCGAAAGGCTTCTTGAAGGGAAAGATGTAACTCTGTGAGATGAATTAACAGAACACAGAGCAGTTTCTCAGAAAGCTTCTTTCCAGTTTTGAACGGAAGATATTCCCTTTTTCACCATAGCCCTCTATGGGCTTCCAAATATCCCTTTGCGAATTCCACAAGAACAGCCTTAGCGAAAGGCTTGTTGAAGGGAAAGATGTAACTCTGAGAGATGAATTAACAGAACACAGAGCAGTTTCTCAGAAAGCTTCTTTCCAGTTTTGAACGGAAGATATTCCCTTTTTCACCATAGCCCTCTATGGGCTTCCAAATATCCCTTTGCCAATTCCACAAGAACAGCCTTAGCGAAAGGCTTCTTGAACGGAAAGATGTAAATCTGTGAGATGAATTAACAGAACACAGAGCAGTTTCTCAGAAAGCTTCTTTCCGGTTTTGAACGGAAGATATTTCCTTTTTCACCATAGCCCTCTATGGGCTTCCAAATATCCCTTTGCCAATTCCACAAGAACAGCCTTAGCGAAAGGCTTCTTGAAGGGAAAGATGTAACTCTGTGAGATGAATTAACAGAACACAGAGAAGTTTCTTGAAAGCTTCTTTCCAGTTTTGAACGGAAGATATTTCCTTTTTCACCATAGCCCTCTATGGGCTTCCAAATATCCCTTTGCCAAATCCACAAGAACAGCCTTAGCGAAAGGCTTCTTGAAGGGAAAGATGTAACTCTGTGAGATGAATTAACAGAACACAGAGAAGTATCTTGAAAGCTTCTTTCCAGTTTTGAACGGAAGATATTTCCTTTTTCACCATAGCCCGCTATGGGCTTCCAAATATCCCTTTTCCAATTCCACAAGAACAACCTTAGCGAAAGGATTCTTGAAGGGAAAGATGTAACTCTGTGAGATGAATTAACAGAACACAGAGCAGTTTCTCAGAAAGCTTCTTTCCAGTTTTGAAGGGAAGATATTTCCTTTTTCACCATAGCCCGCTATGGGCTTCCAAATATCCCTTTTCCA
The DNA here is from genome assembly GCF_047675955.1 of Chlorocebus sabaeus. NCBI lineage: Eukaryota > Metazoa > Chordata > Mammalia > Primates > Cercopithecidae > Chlorocebus > Chlorocebus sabaeus. The sequence continues at coordinate 243,959 of NW_027327450.1, read as the reverse complement.
ATTCCACAAGAACAGCCTTAGCGAAAGGCTTCTTGAAGGGAAAGATGTAACTCTGAGAGATGAATTAACAGAACACAGAGCAGTTTCTCAGAAAGCTTCTTTCCAGTTTTGAACGGAAGATATTCCCTTTTTCACCATAGCCCTCTATGGGCTTCCAAATATCCCTTTGCCAATTCCACAAGAACAGCCTTAGCGAAAGGCTTCTTGAAGGGAAAGATGTAACTCTGTGAGATGAATTAACAGAACACAGAGCAGTTTCTCAGAAAGCTTCTTTCCAGTTTTGAACGGAAGATATTCCCTTTTTCACCATAGCCCTCTATGGGCTTCCAAATATCCCTTTGCCAATTCCACAAGAACAGCCTTAGCGAAAGGTTTCTTGAAGGGAAAGATGTAACTCTGTGAGGTGAATTAACAGAACACAGAGCAGTTTCTCAGAAAGCTTCTTTCCAGTTTTGAACGGAAGATAATTCCTTTTTCACCATAGCCCTCTATGGGCTTCCAAATATCCCTTTGCCAATTCCACAAGAACAGCCTTAGCGAAAGGCTTCTTGAAGGGAAAGATGTAACTCTGTGAGATGAATTAACAGAACACAGAGCAGTTTCTCAGAAAGCTTCTTTCCAGTTTTGAACGGAAGATATTCCCTTTTTCACCATAGCCCTCTATGGGCTTCCAAATATCCCTTTGCCAATTCCACAAGAACAGCCTTAGCGAAAGGCTTCTTGAAGGGAAAGATGTAACTCTGTGAGATGAATTAACAGAACACAGAGCAGTTTCTCAGAAAGCTTCTTTCCAGTTTTGAACGGAAGATATTCACTTTTTCACCATAGCCCTCTATGTGCTTCCAAATATCCCTTTGCCAATTCCACAAGAACAGCCTTAGAGAAAGGCTTCTTGAAGGGAAAGATGTAACTCTGTGAGATGAATTAACAGAACACAGAACAGTTTCTCAGAAAGCTTCTTTCCAGTTTTGAAGGGAAGATATTTCCTTTTTCACCATAGCCCTCTATGGGCTTCCAAATATCCCTTTGCCAATTCCACAAGAACAGCCTTAGCGAAAGGCTTCTTGAAGGGAAAGATGTAACTCTGTGAGATGAATTAACAGAACACAGAGCAGTTTCTCAGAAAGCTTCTTTCCAGTTTTGAACGGAAGATATTCCTTTTTTCACCATAGCCCTCTATGGGCTTCCAAATATCCCTTTGCCAATTCCACAAGAACAGCCTTAGCGAAAGGCTTCTTGAAGGGAAAGATGTAACTCTGTGAGATGAATTAACAGAACACAGAGCAGTTTCTCAGAAAGCTTCTTTCCAGTTTTGAACGGAAGAGATTTCCTTTTTCACCATAGCCCTCTATGGGCTTCCAAATATCCCTTTGCCAATTCCACAAGAACAGCCTTAGCGAAAGGCTTCTTGAAGGGAAAAATGTAACTCTGTGAGATGAATGAACAGAACACAGAGCAGTTTCTCAGAAAGCTTCTTTCTAGTTTTGAACGGAAGAGATTTCCTTTTTCACCATAGCCCTCTATGGGCTTCCAAATATCCCTCTGCCAATTCCACAAGAACAGCCTTAGCGAAAGGCTTCTTGAAGGGAAAGATGTAACTCTGTGAGATGAATTAACAGAACACAGAGCAGTTTCTCAGAAAGCTTCTTTCCAGTTTTGAACGGAAGAAATTTCCTTTTTCACCATAGCCCTCTATGGGCTTCCAAATATCCCTTTGCCAATTCCACAAGAACAGCCTTAGCGAAAGGCTTCTTGAAGGGAAAGATGTAACTCTGAGAGTTGAATTATCATAACACAGAGCAGTTTCTCAGAAAGCTTCTTTCCAGTTTTGAACGGAAGATATTTCCTTTTTCACCATAGCCCTCTATGGGCTTCCAAATATCCCTTTGCCAATTCCACAAGAACAGCCTTAGCGAAAGGCTTCTTGAAGGGAAAGATGTAACTCTGTGAGATGAATTAACAGAACACAGAGCAGTTTCTCAGAAAGATTCTTTCCAGTTTTGAACGGAATATATTTCCTTTTTCACCATAGCCCTCTATGGGCTTCCAAATATCCCTTTGCCAATTCCAAAAGAACAGCCTTAGCGAAAGGCTTCTTGAAGGGAAAGATGTAACACTGTGAGATGAATTAACAGAACACAGAGCAGTTTCTCAGAAAGCTTCTTTCCAGTTTTGAACGGAAGATATTCCCTTTTTCACCATAGCCCTCTATGGGCTTCCAAATATCCCTTTGCCAATTCCACAAGAATAGCCTTAGCGAAAGGCTTCTTGAAGGGAAAGATGTAACTCTGTGACATGAATGAACAGAACACAGAGCAGTTTCTCAGAAAGCATCTTTCCAGTTTTGAACGGAAGATATTTCCTTTTTCACCATAGCCCTCTATGGGCTTCCAAATATCCCTTTGCCAATTCCACAAGAACAGCCTTAGCGAAAGGCTTCTTGAAGGGAAAGATGTAACTCTGTGAGATGAATTAACAGAACACAGAGCAGTTTCTCAGAAAGCTTCTTTCCAGTTTTGAACGGAAGATATTTCCTTTTTCACCATAGCCCTCTATGGGCTTCCAAATATCCCTTTGCCAATTCCACAGGAACAACCTTAGAGAAAGGCTTCTTGAAGTGAAAGATGTAACTCTGTGAGATGAATTAACAGAACACAGAGCAGTTTCTCAGAAGGCTTCTTTCCAGTTTTGAAAGGAAGATATTTCCTTTTTCACCATAGCCCTCTATGGGCTTCCAAATATCCCTTTGCCAATTCCACAAGAACAGCCGTAGCGAAAGGCTTCTTGAAGGGAAAGATGTAACTCTGTGAGATGAATTAACATAACACAGAGCAGTTTCACAGAAAGCTTCTTTCCAGTTTTGAACGGAAGATATTCCCTTTTTCACCATAGCCCTCTATGGGCTTCCAAATATCCCTTTGCCAATTCCACAAGAACAGCCTTAGCGAAAGGCTTCTTGAAGGGAAAGATGTAACTCTGTGAGATGAATTAACAGAACACAGAGCAGTTTCTCAGAAAGCTTCTTTCCAGTTTTGAACGGAAGATATTCCCTTTTACACCATAGCCCTCTATGGGCTTCCAAATATCCCTTTGCCAATTCCACAAGAACAGCCTTAGCGAAAGGCTTCTTGAAGGGAAAGATGTAACTCTGTCAGATGAATTAACAGAACACAGAGCAGTTTCTCAGAAAGCTTCTTTCCAGTTTTGAACGGAAGATATTCCCTTTTTCACCATAACCCTCTTTGGGCTTCCAAATATCGCTTTGCCAATTCCACAAGAACAGCCTTAGCGAAAGGCTTCTTGAAGGGAAAGATGTAACTCTGTGAATTGAATTAACAGAACACAGAGCAGTTTCTCAGAAAGCTTCTTTCCAGTTTTGAACGGAAGATATTTCCTTTTTCACCATAGCCCTCTATGGGCTTCCAAATATCCCTTTGCCAATTCCACAAGAACAGCCTTAGCGAAAGGCTTCTTGAAGGGAAAGATGTAACTCTGTCAGATGAATTAACAGAACACAGAGCAGTTTCTCAGAAAGCTTCTTTCCAGTTTTGAACGGAAGATATTTCCTTTTTCACCATAGCCCTCTATGGGCTTCCAAATATCCCTTTGGCAATTCCACAAGAACAGCCTTAGCGAAAGGCTTCTTGAAGGGAAAGATGTAACTCTGTGAGATGAATCAACAGAACACAGAACAGTTTCTCAGAAAGCTTCTTTCCAGCTTTGAAGGGAAGATATTTCCTTTTTCACCATAGCCCTCTATGGGCTTCCAAATATCCCTTTGCCAATTCCACAAGAACAGCCTTAGCGAAAGGCTTCTTGAAGGGAAAGATGTACCTCTGTGAGATGAATTAACAGAACACAGAGCAGTTTCTCAGAAAGCTTCTTTCCAGTTTTGAACGGAAGATATTCCCTTTTTCACCATAGCCCTCTATGGGCTTCCAAATATCCCTTTGCCAATTCCACAAGAACAGCCTTAGCGAAAGGCTTCTTGAAGGGAAAGATGTAACTCTGTGAGATGAATTAACAGAACACAGAGAAGTTTCTTGAAAGCTTCTTTCCAGTTTTGAACGGAAGATATTTCCTTTTTCACCATAGCCCTCTATGGGCTTCCAAATATCCCTTTGCCAATTCCACAAGAACAGCCTTAGCGAAAGGCTTCTTGAAGGGAAAGATGTAACTCTGTGAGATGAATTAACAGAACACAGAGCAGTTTCTCAGAAAGCTTCTTTCCAGTTTTGAACTGAAGATATTCCCTTTTTCACCATAGCCCTCTATGGGCTTCCAAATATCCCTTTGCCAATTACACAAGAACAGCCTTAGCGAAAGGCTTCTTGAAGGGAAAGATGTAACTCTGTGAGAGGAATTAACAGAACACAGAGCAGTTTCTCAGAAAGCTTCTTTCCAGTTTTGAACGGAAGAAATTTCCTTTTTCACCATAGCCCTCTATGGGCTTCCAAATATCCCTTTGCCAATTCCACAAGAACAGCCTTAGCGAAAGGCTTCTTGAAGGGAAAGATGTAACTCTGTGAGTTGAATTATCATAACACAGAGCAGTTTCTCAGAAAGCTTCTTTCCAGTTTTGAACGGAAGATATTTCCTTTTTCACCATAGCCCTCTATGGGCTTCCAAATATCCCTTTGCCAATTCCACAAGAACAGCCTTAGCGAAAGGCTTCTTGAAGGGAAAGATGTAACTCTGTGAGATGAATTAACAGAACACAGAGCAGATTCTCAGAAAGCTTCTTTCCAGTTTTGAACGGAAGATATTCCCTTTTTCACCATAGCCCTCTATGGGCTTCCAAATATCCCTTTGCCAATTCCACAAGAACAGCCTTAGCGAAAGGCTTCTTGAAGGGAAAGATGTAACTCTGTGAGATGAATTAACAGAACACAGAGCAGTTTCTCAGAAAGATTCTTTCCAGTTTTGAACGGAAGATATTTCCTTTTTCACCATAGCCCTCTATGGGCTTCCAAATATCCCTTTGCCAATTCCAAAAGAACAGCCTTAGCGAAAGGCTTCTTGAAGGGAAAGATGTAACACTGTGAGATGAATTAACAGAACACAGAGCAGTTTCTCAGAAAGCTTCTTTCCAGTTTTGAACGGAAGATATTCCCTTTTTCACCATAGCCCTCTATGGGCTTCCAAATATCCCTTTGCCAATTCCACAAGAATAGCCTTAGCGAAAGGCTTCTTGAAGGGAAAGATGTAACTCTGTGACATGAATTAACAGAACACAGAGCAGTTTCTCAGAAAGCATCTTTCCAGTTTTGAAAGGAAGATATTTCCTTTTTCACCATAGCCCTCTATGGGCTTCCAAATATCCCTTTGCCAATTCCACAAGAACAGCCTTAGCGAAAGGCTTCTTGAAGGGAAAGATGTAACTCTGTGAGATGAATTAACAGACCACAGAGCAGTTTCTCAGAAAGCTTCTTTCCAGTTTTGAACGGAAGATATTTCCTTTTTCACCATAGCCCTCTATGGGCTTCCAAATATCCCTTTGCCAATTCCACAGGAACAACCTTAGAGAAAGGCTTCTTGAAGGGAAAGATGTACCTCTGTGAGATGAATTAACAGAACACAGAGCAGTTTCTCAGAAGGCTTCTTTCCAGTTTTGAACGGAAGATATTTCCTTTTTCACCATAGCCCTCTATGGGCTTCCAAATATCCCTTTGCCAATTCCACAAGAACAGCCGTAGCGAAAGGCTTCTTGAAGGGAAAGATGTAACTCTGTGAGATGAATTAACATAACACAGAGCAGTTTCACAGAAAGCTTCTTTCCAGTTTTGAACGGAAGATATTCCCTTTTTCACCATAGCCCTCTATGGGCTTCCAAATATCCCTTTGCCAATTCCACAAGAACAGCCTTAGCGAAAGGCTTCTTGAAGGGAAAGATGTAACTCTGTGAGATGAATTAACAGAACACAGAGCAGTTTCTCAGAAAGCTTCTTTCCAGTTTTGAACGGAAGATATTCCCTTTTACACCATAGCCCTCTATGGGCTTCCAAATATCCCTTTGCCAATTCCACAAGAACAGCCTTAGCGAAAGGCTTCTTGAAGGGAAAGATGTAACTCTGTCAGATGAATTAACAGAACACAGAGCAGTTTCTCAGAAAGCTTCTTTCCAGTTTTGAACGGAAGATATTCCCTTTTTCACCATAACCCTCTATGGGCTTCCAAATATCCCTTTGCCAATTCCACAAGAACAGCCTTAGCGAAAGGCTTCTTGAAGGGAAAGATGTAACTCTGTGAATTGAATTAACAGAACACAGAGCAGTTTCTCAGAAAGCTTCTTTCCAGTTTTGAACGGAAGATATTCCCTTTTTCACCATAGCCCTCTATGGGCTTCCAAATATCCCTTTGCCAATTCCACAAGAGCAGCCTTAGCGAAAGGCTTCTTGAAGGGAAATATGTAACTCTGTGAGATGAATGAACAGAACACAGAGCAGTTTCTCAGAAAGCTTCTTTCCAGTTTTGAACGGAAGATATTTCCTTTTTCACCATAGCCCTCTATGGGCTTCCAAATATCCCTTTGCCAATTCCACAAGAACAGCCTTAGCGAAACGCTTCTTGAAGGGAAAGATGTAACTCTGTGAGATGAATTAACAGAGCACAGAGCAGTTTCTCAGAAAGCTTCTTTTCAGTTTTCAACGGAAGATATTCCCTTTTTCACCATAGCCCTCTAGGGGCTTTAAAATATCCCTTTGCCAATTCCACAAGAACAGCCTTAGCGAAAGGCTTCTTGAAGGGAAAGATGTAACTCTGTGAGATGAATTAACAGAACACAGAGCAGTTTCTCAGAAAGCATCTTTCCAGTTTTGAACGGAAGATATTTCCTTTTTCACCATAGCCCTCTATGGACTTCCAAATATCCCTGTGCCAATTCCACAAGAACAGCCTTAGCGAAAGGCTTCTTGAAGGGAAAGATGTAACTCTGTGAGATGAATTAACAGAACACAGAGCAGTTTCTCAGAAAGCTTCTTTCCAGTTTTGAACGGAAGATATTTCCTTTTTCACCATAGCCCTCTATGGGCTTCCAAATATCCCTTTGCCAATTCCACAGGAACAACCTTAGAGAAAGGCTTCTTGAAGGGAAAGATGTAACTCTGTGAGATGAATTAACAGAACACAGCAGTTTCTCAGAAAGCTTCTTTCCAGTTTTGAACGGAAGATATTTCCTTTTTCACCAAAGCCCTCTATGGGCTTCCAAATATCCCTTTGCCAATTCCACAAGAACAGCCTTAGCGAAAGGCTTCTTGAAGGGAAAGATGTAACTCTGTGAGATGAATTAACAGAACACAGAGCAGCTTCTCAGAAAGCTTCTTTCCAGTTTTGAACGGAAGATATTCCCTTTTTCACCATAGCCCTCTATGGGCTTCCAAATATCCCTTTGCCAATTCCACAAGAGCAGCCTTAGCGAAAGGCTTCTTGAAGGGAAAGATGTAACTCTGTGAGATGAATTAACAGAACACAGAGCAGTTTCTCAGAAAGCTTCTTTCCAGTTTTGAACGGAAGATATTTCCTTTTTCACCATAGCCCTCTATGGGATTCCAAATATCCCTTTGCCAATTCCACAAGAACAGCCTTAGCGAAAGGCTTCTTGAAGGGAAAGATGTAACTCTGTGAGATGAATTAACAGAACACAGAGCAGTTTCTCAGAAAGCTTCTTTCCAGTTTTGAACGGAAGATATTCCCTTTTTCACCATAGCCCTCTATGGGCTTCCAAATATCCCTTTGCCAATTCCACAAGAACAGCCTTAGCGAAAGGCTTCTTGAAGGGAAAGATGTAACTCTGTGAGATGAATTAACAGAACACAGAGCAGTTTCTCAGAAAGCTTCTTTCCAGTTTTGAACGGAAGATATTTCCTTTTTCACCATAGCCCTCTATGGGCTTCCAAATATCCCTTTGGCAATTCCACAAGAACAGCCTTAGCGAAAGGCTTCTTGAAGGGAAAGATGTAACTCTGTGAGATGAATTAACAGAACACAGAGCAGTTTCTCAGAAAGCTTCTTTCCAGTTTTGAACGGAAGATATTCCCTTTTTCACCATAGCCCTCTATGGGCTTCCAAATATCCCTTTGCCAATTCCACAAGAACAGCCTTAGCGAAAGGCTTCTTGAAGGGAAAGATGTAACTCTGTGAGGTGAATTAACAGAACACAGAGCAGTTTCTCAGAAAGCTTCTTTCCAGTTTTGAACGGAAGATATTTCCTTTTTCACCATAGCCCTCTATGGGCTTCCAAATATCCCTTTGCCAATTCCACAAGAACAGCCTTAGCGAAAGGCTTCTTGAAGGGAAGATGTAACTCTGTGAGATGAATTAACAGAACACAGAGCAGTTTCTCAGAAAGCTTCTTTCCAGTTTTGAACGGAAGATATTCCCTTTTTCACCATAGCCCTCTATGGGCTTCCAAATATCCCTTTGCCAATTCCACAAGAACAGCCTTAGCGAAAGGCTTCTTGAAGGGAAAGATGTAACTCTGTGAGATGAATTAACAGAACACAGAGCAGTTTCTCAGAAAGCTTCTTTCCAGTTTTGAACGGAAGATATTCACTTTTTCACCATAGCCCTCTATGGGCTTCCAAATATCCCTTTGCCAATTCCACAAGAACAGCCTTAGCGAAAGGCTTCTTGAAGGGAAAAATGTAACTCTGTGAGATGAATGAACAGAACACAGAGCAGTTTCTCAGAAAGCTTCTTTCTAGTTTTGAACGGAAGAGATTTCCTTTTTCACCATAGCCCTCTATGGGCTTCCAAATATCCCTTTGCCAATTCCACAAGAACAGCCTTAGCGAAAGGCTTCTTGAAGGGAAAGATGTAACTCTGTGAGATGAATTAACAGAACACAGAGCAGTTTCTCAGAAAGCTTCTTTCCAGTTTTGAACGGAAGATATTTCCTTTTTCACCATAGCCCTCTTTGGGCTTCCAAATATCCCTTTGCCAATTCCACAAGAACAGCCTTAGCGAAAGGCTTCTTGAAGGGAAAGATGTAACTCTGTGAGATGAATTAACAGAACACAGAGCAGTTTCTCAGAAAGCTTCTTTCCAGTTTTGAAGGGAAGAGATTTCCTTTTACACCATAGCCCTCTATGGGCTTCCAAATATCAATTTGCCAATTCCACAAGAACAGCCTTAGCGAAAGGCTTCTTGAAGGGAAAGATGTAACTCTGTGAGATGAATTAACAGAACACAGAGCAGTTTCTCAGAAAGCTTCTTTCCAGTTTTGAAGGGAAGATATTTCCTTTTTCACCATAGCCCTCTATGGGCTTCCAAATATCCCTTTGCCAATTCCACAAGAACAGCCTTAGCGAAAGGCTTCTTGAAGGGAAAAATGTAACTCTGTGAGATGAATGAACAGAACACAGAGCAGTTTCTCAGAAAGCTTCTTTCTAATTTTGAACGGAAGAGATTTCCTTTTTCACCATAGCCCTCTATGGGCTTCCAAATATTCCTTTGCCAATTCCACAAGAACAGCCTTAGCGAAAGGCTTCTTGAAGGGAAAGATGTAACTCTGTGAGATGAATTAACAGAACACAGAGCAGTTTCTCAGAAAGCTTCTTTCCAGTTTTGAACGGAAGATATTTCCTTTTTCACCATAGCCCTCTATGGGCTTCCAAATATCCCTTTGCCAATTCCACAAGAACAGCCTTAGCGAAAGACTTCTTGAAGGGAAAGATGTAACTCTGTGAGATGAATTAACAGAACACAGAGCAGTTTCTCAGAAAGCTTCTTTCCAGTTTTGAAGGGAAGAGATTTCCTTTTTCACCATAGCCCTCTATAGGCTTCCAAATATCCCTTTGCCAATTCCACAAGAACAGCCTTAGCGAAAGGCTTCTTGAAGGGAAAGATGTAACTCTGTGAGATGAATTAACAGAACACAGAGCAGTTTCTCAGAAAGCTTCTTTCCAGTTTTGAAGGGAAGATATTTCCTTTTTCACCATAGCCCGCTATGGGCTTCCAAATATCCCTTTGCCAATTCCACAAGAACAGCCTTAGCGAAAGGCTTCTTGAAGGGAAAGATGTAACTCTGTGAGATGAATTAACAGAACACAGAGCAGTTTCTCAGAAAGCTTCTTTCCAGTTTTGAACGGAAGATATTCCCTTTTTCACCATAGCCCTCTATGGGCTTCCAAATATCCCTTTGCGAATTCCACAAGAACAGCCTTAGCGAAAGGCTTGTTGAAGGGAAAGATGTAACTCTGAGAGATGAATTAACAGAACACAGAGCAGTTTCTCAGAAAGCTTCTTTCCAGTTTTGAACGGAAGATATTCCCTTTTTCACCATAGCCCTCTATGGGCTTCCAAATATCCCTTTGCCAATTCCACAAGAACAGCCTTAGCGAAAGGCTTCTTGAAGGGAAAGATGTAACTCTGTGAGATGAATTAACAGAACACAGAGCAGTTTCTCAGAAAGCTTCTTTCCGGTTTTGAACGGAAGATATTTCCTTTTTCACCATAGCCCTCTATGGGCTTCCAAATATCCCTTTGCCAATTCCACAAGAACAGCCTTAGCGAAAGGCTTCTTGAAGGGAAAGATGTAACTCTGTGAGATGAATTAACAGAACACAGAGAAGTTTCTTGAAAGCTTCTTTCCAGTTTTGAACGGAAGATATTTCCTTTTTCACCATAGCCCTCTATGGGCTTCCAAATATCCCTTTGCCAAATCCACAAGAACAGCCTTAGCGAAAGGCTTCTTGAAGGGAAAGATGTAACTCTGTGAGATGAATTAACAAAACACAGAGAAGTATCTTGAAAGCTTCTTTCCAGTTTTGAACGGAAGATATTTCCTTTTTCACCATAGCCCGCTATGGGCTTCCAAATATCCCTTTTCCAATTCCACAAGAACAACCTTAGCGAAAGGATTCTTGAAGGGAAAGATGTAACTCTGTGAGATGAATTAACAGAACACAGAGCAGTTTCTCAGAAAGCTTCTTTCCAGTTTTGAAGGGAAGATATTTCCTTTTTCACCATAGCCCGCTATGGGCTTCCAAATATCCCTTTTCCAATTCCACAAGAACAGCCTTAGCGAAAGGCTTCTTGAAGGGAAAGATGTAACTCTGAGAGATGAATTAACAGAACACAGAGCAGTTTCTCAGAAAGCTTCTTTCCAGTTTTGAACGGAAGATATTCCCTTTTTCACCATAGCCCTCTATGGGCTTCCAAATATCCCTTTGCCAATTCCACAAGAACAGCCTTAGCAAAAGGCTTCTTGAAGGGAAAGATGTAACTCTGTGAGATGAATTAACAGAACACAGAGCAGTTTCTCACAAAGCTTCTTTCCAGTTTTGAACGGAAGATATTTCTTTTTCACCATAGCCCTCTATGGGCTTCCAAATATCCCTTTGCCAATTCCACAAGAACAGCCTTAGCGAAAGGCTTCTTGAAGGGAAAGATGTAACTCCTGTGAGATGAATTAACAGAACACAGAGCAGTTTCTCAGAAAGCTTCTTTCCAGTTTTGAACGGAAGATATTCCCTTTTTCACCGTAGTCCTCTATGGGCTTCCAAATATCCCTTTGCCAATTCCACAAGAACAGCCTTAGCGAAAGGTTTCTTGAAGGGAAAGATGTAACTCTGTGAGGTGAATTAACAGAACACAGAGCAGTTTCTCAGAAAGCTTCTTTCCAGTTTTGAACGGAAGATGTTTCCTTTTTCACCATAGCCCTCTATGGGCTTCCAAATATCCCTTTGCCAATTCCACAAGAACAGCCTTAGCGAAAGGCTTCTTGAAGGGAAAGATGTAACTCTGTGAGATGAATTAACAGAACACAGAGCAGTTTCTCAGAAAGCTTCTTTCCAGTTTTGAACGGAAGATATTCCCTTTTTCACCATAGCCCACTATGGGCTTCCAAATATCCCTTTGCCAATTCCACAAGAACAGCCTTAGCGAAAGGCTTCTTGAAGGGAAAGATGTAACTCTGTGAGATGAATTAACAGAACACAGAGCAGTTTCTCAGAAAGCTTCTTTCCAGTTTTGAACGGAAGATATTCACTTTTTCACCATAGCCCTCTATGTGCTTCCAAATATCCCTTTGCCAATTCCACAAGAACAGCCTTAGCGAAAGGCTTCTTGAAGGGAAAGATGTAACTCTGTGAGATGAATTAACAGAACACAGAACAGTTTCTCAGAAAGCTTCTTTCCAGTTTTGAACGGAAGATATTTCCTTTTTCACCATAGCCCTCTATGGGCTTCCAAATATCCCTTTGCCAATTCCACAAGAACAGCCTTAGCGAAAGGCTTCTTGAAGGGAAAAATGTAACTCTGTGAGATGAATTAACAGAACACAGAGCAGTTTCTCAGAAAGCTTCTTTCCAGTTTTGAACGGAAGAGATTTCCTTTTTCACCATAGCCCTCTATGGGCTTCCAAATATCCCTTTACCAATTCCACAAGAACAGCCTTAGCGAAAGGCTTCTTGAAGGGAAAAATGTAACTCTGTGAGATGAATGAACAGAACACAGAGAAGTTTCTCAGAAAGCTTCTTTTCAGTTTTGAACGGAAGAGATTTCCTTTTTCACCATAGCCCTCTATGGGCTTCCAAATATCCCTTTGCCAATTCCACAAGAACAGCCTTAGCGAAAGCCTTCTTGAATTGAAAGATGTAACTCTGTGAGATGAATTAACAGAACACAGAGAAGTATCTTGAAAGCTTCTTTCCAGTTTTGAACGGAAGATATTTCCTTTTTCACCATAGCCCGCTATGGGCTTCCAAATATCCCTTTTCCAATTCCACAAGAACAGCCTTAGCGAAAGGCTTCTTGAAGGAAAAGATGTAACTCTGTGAGATGAATCAACAGAACACAGAACAGTTTCTCAGAAAGCTTCTTTCCAGCTTTGAACGGAAGATATTTCCTTTTTCACCATAGCCCTCTATGGGCTTCCAAATATCCCTTTGCCAAATCCACAAGAACAGCCTTAGCGAAAGGCTTCTTGAAGGGAAAGATGTAACTCTGTGAGATGAATTAACAGAACACAGAGAAGTTTCTTGAAAGCTTCTTTTCAGTTTTGAACGGAAGATATTTCCTTTTTCACCGTAGCCCTCTATGGGCTTCCAAATATCCCTTTGCCAATTCCACAAGAACAGCCTTAGCGAAAGGCTTCTTGAAGGGAAAGATGTAACTCTGTGAGATGAATTAACAGAACACAGAGCAGTTTCTCAGAAAGTTTCTTTCCAGTTTTGAACGGAAGATATTCCCTTTTTCACCATAGCCCTCTAAGGGCTTCCAAATATCCCTTTGCCAATTCCACAAGAACAGCCTTAGCGAAAGGCTTCTTGAAGGGAAAGATGTAACTCTGTGAGAGGAATTAACAGAACACAGAGCAGTTTCTCAGAAAGCTTCTTTCCAGTTTTGAACGGAAGAAATTTCCTTTTTCACCATAGCCCTCTATGGGCTTCCAAATATCCCTTTGCCAATTCCACAAGAACAGCCTTAGCGAAAGGCTTCTTGAAGGGAAAGATGTAACTCTGTGAGATGAATTAACAGAACACAGAGAAGTATCTTGAAAGCTTCTTTCCAGTTTTGAACGGAAGATATTTCCTTTTTCACCGTAGCCCTCTATGGGCTTCCAAATATCCCTTTGCCAATTCCACAAGAACAGTCTTAGCGAAAGGCTTCTTGAAGGGAAAGATGTAACTCTGTGAGATGAATTAACAGAACACAGAGCAGTTTCTCAGAAAGCTTCTTTCCAGTTTTGAACGGAAGATATTCCCTTTTTCACCATAGCCCTCTATGGGCTTCCAAATATCCCTTTGCCAATTCCACAAGAACAGCCTTAGCGAAAGGCTTCTTGCAGGGAAAGATGTAACTCTGTGAGATGAATTAACAGAACACAGAGCAGTTTCTCAGAAAGCTTCTTTCCAGTTTTGAACGGAAGAGATTTCCTTTTTCACCATAGCCCTCTATGGGCTTCCAAATATCCCTTTGCCAATTGCACAAGAACAGCCTTAGCGAAAGGCTTCTTGAAGGGAAAGATGTAACTCTGTGAGATGAATTAACAGAACACAGAGAAGTTTCTTGAAAGCTTCTTTCCAGTTTTGAACGGAAGATATTTCCTTTTTCACCATAGCCCTCTATGGGCTTCCAAATATCCCTTTGCCAATTCCACAAGAACAGCCTTAGCGAAAGGCTTCTTGAAGGGAAAGATGTAACTCTGTGAGAGGAATTAACAGAACACAGAGCAGTTTCTCAGAAAGCTTCTTTCCAGTTTTGAACGGAAGAAATTTCCTTTTTCACCATAGCCCTCTATGGGCTTCCAAATATCCCTTTGCCAATTCCACAAGAACAGCCTTAGCGAAAGGCTTCTTGAAGGGAAAGATGTAACTCTGTGAGAGGAATTAACAGAACACAGAGCAGTTTCTCAGAAAGCTTCTTTCCAGTTTTGAACGGAAGAAATTTCCTTTTTCACCATAGCCCTCTATGGGCTTCCAAATATCCCTTTGCCAATTCCACAAGAATAGCCTTAGCGAAAGGCTTCTTGAAGGGAAAGATGTAACTCTGTGAGTTGAATTATCATAACACAGAGCAGTTTCTCAGAAAGCTTCTTTCCAGTTTTGAAGGAAGATATTTCCTTTTTCACCATAGCCCTCTATGGGCTTCCAAATATCCCTTTGCCAATTCCACAAGAACAGCCTTAGTGAAAGGCTTCTTGAAGGGAAAGATGTAACTCTGTGAGATGAATTAACAGAACACAGAGCAGATTCTCAGAAAGCTTCTTTCCAGTTTTGAACGGAAGATATTCCCTTTTTCACCATAGCCCTCTATGGGCTTCCAAATATCCCTTTGCCAATTCCACAAGAACAGCCTTAGCGAAAGGCTTCTTGAAGGGAAAGATGTAACTCTGTGAGATGAATTAACAGAACACAGAGGAGTTTCTCAGAAAGATTCTTTCCAGTTTTGAACGGAAGATATTTCCTTTTTCACCATAGCCCTCTATGGGCTTCCAAATATCCCTTTGCCAATTCCAAAAGAACAGCCTTAGCGAAAGGCTTCTTGAAGGGAAAGATGTAACACTGTGAGATGAATTAACAGGACACAGAGCAGTTTCTCAGAAAGCTTCTTTCCAGTTTTGAACGGAAGATATTCCCTTTTTCACCATAGCCCTCTATGGGCTTCCAAATATCCCTTTGCCAATTCCACAAGAATAGCCTTAGCGAAAGGCTTCTTGAAGGGAAAGATGTAACTCTGTGACATGAATTAACAGAACACAGAGCAGTTTCTCAGAAAGCATCTTTCCAGTTTTGAACGGAAGATATTTCCTTTTTCACCATAGCCCTCTATGGGCTTCCAAATATCCCTTTGCCAATTCCACAAGAACAGCCTTAGCGAAAGGCTTCTTGAAGGGAAAGATGTAACTCTGTGAGATGAATTAACAGAACACAGAGCAGTTTCTCAGAAAGCTTCTTTCCAGTTTTGAACGGAAGATATTTCCTTTTTCACCATAGCCCTCTATGGGCTTCCAAATATCCCTTTGCCAATTCCACAGGAACAACCTTAGAGAAAGGCTTCTTGAAGGGAAAGATGTACCTCTGTGAGATGAATTAACAGAACACAGAGCAGTTTCTCAGAAGGCTTCTTTCCAGTTTTGAACGGAAGATATTTCCTTTTTCACCATAGCCCTCTATGGGCTTCCAAATATCCCTTTGCCAATTCCACAAGAACAGCCGTAGCGAAAGGCTTCTTGAAGGGAAAGATGTAACTCTGTGAGATGAATTAACATAACACAGAGCAGTTTCACAGAAAGCTTCTTTCCAGTTTTGAACGGAAGATATTCCCTTTTTCACCATAGCCCTCTATGGGCTTCCAAATATCCCTTTGCCAATTCCACAAGAACAGCCTTAGCGAAAGGCTTCTTGAAGGGAAAGATGTAACTCTGTGAGATGAATTAACAGAAGACAGAGCAGTTTCTCAGAAAGCTTCTTTCCAGTTTTGAACGGAAGATATTCCCTTTTACACCATAGCCCTCTATGGGCTTCCAAATATCCCTTTGCCAATTCCACAAGAACAGCCTTAGCGAAAGGCTTCTTGAAGGGAAAGATGTAACTCTGTCAGATGAATTAACAGAACACAGAGCAGTTTCTCAGAAAACTTCTTTCCAGTTTTGAACGGAAGATATTCCCTTTTTCACCATAACCCTCCATGGGCTTCCAAATATCCCTTTGCCAATTCCACAAGAACAGCCTTAGCGAAAGGCTTCTTGAAGGGAAAGATGTAACTCTGTGAATTGAATTAACAGAACACAGAGCAGTTTCTCAGAAAGCTTCTTTCCAGTTTTGAACGGAAGATATTTCCTTTTTCACCATAGCCCTCTATGGGCTTCCAAATATCCCTTTGCCAATTCCACAAGAACAGCCTTAGCGAAAGGCTTCTTGAAGGGAAAGATGTAACTCTGTCAGATGAATTAACAGAACACAGAGCAGTTTCTCAGAAAGCTTCTTTCCAGTTTTGAACGGAAGATATTTCCTTTTTCACCATAGCCCTCTATGGGCTTCCAAATATCCCTTTGGCAATTCCACAAGAACAGCCTTAGCGAAAGGCTTCTTGAAGGGAAAGATGTAACTCTGTGAGATGAATCAACAGAACACAGAACAGTTTCTCAGAAAGCTTCTTTCCAGCTTTGAACGGAAGATATTTCCTTTTTCACCATAGCCCTCTATGGGCTTCCAAATATCCCTTTGCCAATTCCACAAGAACAGCCTTAGCGAAAGGCTCCTTGAAGGGAAAGATGTACCTCTGTGAGATGAATTAACAGAACACAGAGCAGTTTCTCAGAAAGCTTCTTTCCAGTTTTGAACGGAAGATATTCCCTTTTTCACCATAGCCCTCTATGGGCTTCCAAATATCCCTTTGGCAATTCCACAAGAACAGCCTTAGCGAAAGGCTTCTTGAAGGGAAAGATGTAACTCTGTGAGATGAATTAACAGAACACAGAGAAGTTTCTTGAAAGCTTCTTTCCAGTTTTGAACGGAAGATATTTCCTTTTTCACCATAGCCCTCTATGGGCTTCCAAATATCCCTTTGCCAATTCCACAAGAACAGCCTTAGCGAAAGGCTTCTTGAAGGGAAAGATCTAACTCTGTGAGATGAATTAACAGAACACAGAGCAGTTTCTCAGAAAGCTTCTTTCCAGTTTTGAACTGAAGATATTCCCTTTTTCACCATAGCCCTCTATGGGCTTCCAAATATCCCTTTGCCAATTACACAAGAACAGCCTTAGCGAAAGGCTTCTTGAAGGGAAAGATGTAACTCTGTGAG
Source organism: Chlorocebus sabaeus (assembly GCF_047675955.1). NCBI lineage: Eukaryota > Metazoa > Chordata > Mammalia > Primates > Cercopithecidae > Chlorocebus > Chlorocebus sabaeus. Next base: position 226,712 of record NW_027327450.1, on the reverse strand, counting down.
AGGAATTAACAGAACACAGAGCAGTTTCTCAGAAAGCTTCTTTCCAGTTTTGAACGGAAGAAATTTCCTTTTTCACCATAGCCCTCTATGGGGTTCCAAATATCCCTTTGCCAATTCCACAAGAACAGCCTTAGCGAAAGGCTTCTTGAAGGGAAAGATGTAACTCTGTGAGTTGAATTATCATAACACAGAGCAGTTTCTCAGAAAGCTTCTTTCCAGTTTTGAACGGAAGATATTTCCTTTTTCACCATAGCCCTCTATGGGCTTCCAAATATCCCTTTGCCAATTCCACAAGAACAGCCTTAGCGAAAGGCTTCTTGAAGGGAAAGATGTAACTCTGTGAGATGAATTAACAGAACACAGAGCAGATTCTCAGAAAGCTTCTTTCCAGTTTTGAACGGAAGATATTCCCTTTTTCACCATAGCCCTCTATGGGCTTCCAAATATCCCTTTGCCAATTCCACAAGAACAGCCTTAGCGAAAGGCTTCTTGAAGGGAAAGATGTAACTCTGTGAGATGAATTAACAGAACACAGAGCAGTTTCTCAGAAAGATTCTTTCCAGTTTTGAACGGAAGATATTTCCTTTTTCACCATAGCCCTCTATGGGCTTCCAAATATCCCTTTGCCAATTCCAAAAGAACAGCCTTAGCGAAAGGCTTCTTGAAGGGAAAGATGTAACACTGTGAGATGAATTAACAGTACACAGAGCAGTTTCTCAGAAAGCTTCTTTCCAGTTTTGAACGGAAGATATTCCCTTTTTCACCATAGCCCTCTATGGGCTTCCAAATATCCCTTTGCCAATTCCACAAGAATAGCCTTAGCGAAAGGCTTCTTGAAGGGAAAGATGTAACTCTGTGACATGAATTAACAGAACACAGAGCAGTTTCTCAGAAAGCATCTTTCCAGTTTTGAACGGAAGATATTTCCTTTTTCACCATAGCCCTCTATGGGCTTCCAAATATCCCTTTGCCAATTCCACAAGAACAGCCTTAGCGAAAGGCTTCTTGAAGGGAAAGATGTAACTCTGTGAGATGAATTAACAGAACACAGAGCAGTTTCTCAGAAAGCTTCTTTCCAGTTTTGAACGGAAGATATTTCCTTTTTCACCATAGCCCTCTATGGGCTTCCAAATATCCCTTTGCCAATTCCACAGGAACAACCTTAGAGAAAGGCTTCTTGAAGGGAAAGATGTACCTCTGTGAGATGAATTAACAGAACACAGAGCAGTTTCTCAGAAGGCTTCTTTCCAGTTTTGAACGGAAGATATTTCCTTTTTCACCATAGCCCTCTATGGGCTTCCAAATATCCCTTTGCCAATTCCACAAGAACAGCCGTAGCGAAAGGCTTCTTGAAGGGAAAGATGTAACTCTGTGAGATGAATTAACATAACACAGAGCAGTTTCACAGAAAGCTTCTTTCCAGTTTTGAACGGAAGATATTCCCTTTTTCACCATAGCCCTCTATGGGCTTCCAAATATTCCTTTGCCAATTCCACAAGAACAGCCTTAGCGAAAGGCTTCTTGAAGGGAAAGATGTAACTCTGTGAGATGAATTAACAGAACACAGAGCAGTTTCTCAGAAAGCTTCTTTCCAGTTTTGAACGGAAGATATTCCCTTTTACACCATAGCCCTCTATGGGCTTCCAAATATCCCTTTGCCAATTCCACAAGAACAGCCTTAGCGAAAGGCTTCTTGAAGGGAAAGATGTAACTCTGTCAGATGAATTAACAGAACACAGAGCAGTTTCTCAGAAAGCTTCTTTCCAGTTTTGAACGGAAGATATTCCCTTTTTCACCATAACCCTCTATGGGCTTCCAAATATCCCTTTGCCAATTCCACAAGAACAGCCTTAGCGAAAGGCTTCTTGAAGGGAAAGATGTAACTCTCTGAATTGAATTAACAGAACACAGAGCAGTTTCTCAGAAAGCTTCTTTCCAGTTTTGAACGGAAGATATTTCCTTTTTCACCATAGCCCTCTATGGGTTTCCAAATATCCCTGTGCCAATTCCACAAGGACAGCCTTAGCGAAAGGCTTCTTGAAGGGAAAGATGTAACTCTGTGAGATGAATTAACAGAACACAGAGCAGTTTCTCAGAAAGATTCTTTCCAGTTTTGAACGGAAGATATTTCCTTTTTCACCATAGCCCTCTATGGGCTTCCAAATATCCCTTTGCCAATTCCACAGGAACAACCTTAGAGAAAGGCTTCTTGAAGGGAAAGATGTAACTCTGTGAGATGAATTAACAGAACACAGCAGTTTCTCAGAAAGCTTCTTTCCAGTTTTGAACGGAAGATATTTCCTTTTTCACCAAAGCCCTCTATGGGCTTCCAAATATCCCTTTGCCAATTCCACAAGAACAGCCTTAGCGAAAGGCTTCTTGAAGGGAAAGATGTAACTCTGTGAGATGAATTAACAGAACACAGAGCAGCTTCTCAGAAAGCTTCTTTCCAGTTTTGAACGGAAGATATTCCCTTTTTCACCATAGCCCTCTATGGGCTTCCAAATATCCCTTTGCCAATTCCACAAGAGCAGCCTTAGCGAAAGGCTTCTTGAAGGGAAAGATGTAACTCTGTGAGATGAATGAACAGAACACAGAGCAGTTTCTCAGAAAGCTTCTTTCCAGTTTTGAACGGAAGATATTTCCTTTTTCACCATAGCCCTCTATGGGATTCCAAATATCCCTTTGCCAATTCCACAAGAACAGCCTTAGCGAAAGGCTTCTTGAAGGGAAAGATGTAACTCTGTGAGATGAATTAACAGAACACAGAGCAGCTTCTCAGAAAGCTTCTTTCCAGTTTTGAACGGAAGATATTCCCTTTTTCACCATAGCCCTCTATGGGCTTCCAAATATCCCTTTGCCAATTCCACAAGAACAGAATTAGCGAAAGGCTTCTTGAAGGGAAAGATGTAACTCTGTGAGATGAATTAACAGAACACAGAGCAGTTTCTCAGAAAGCTTCTTTCCAGTTTTGAACGGAAGATATTTCCTTTTTCACCATAGCCCTCTATGGGCTTTCAAATATCCCTTTGCCAATTCCACAAGAACAGCCTTAGCGAAAGGCTTCTTGAAGGGAAAGATGTAACTCTCTGAATTGAATTAACAGAACACAGAGCAGTTTCTCAGAAAGCATCTTTCCAGTTTTGAACGGAAGATATTTCCTTTTTCACCATAGCCCTCTATGGGTTTCCAAATATCCCTGTGCCAATTCCACAAGAACAGCCTTAGCGAAAGGCTTCTTGAAGGGAAAGATGTAACTCTGAGATGAATTAACAGAACACAGAGCAGATTCTCAGAAAGCTTCTTTCCAGTTTTGAACGGAAGATATTCCCTTTTTCACCATAGCCCTCTATGGGCTTCCAAATATCCCTTTGCCAATTCCACAAGAACAGCCTTAGCGAAAGGCTTCTTGAAGGGAAAGATGTAACTCTGTGAGATGAATTAACAGAACACAGAGCAGTTTCTCAGAAAGATTCTTTCCAGTTTTGAACGGAAGATATTTCCTTTTTCACCATAGCCCTCTATGGGCTTCCAAATATCCCTTTGCCAATTCCAAAAGAACAGCCTTAGCGAAAGGCTTCTTGAAGGGAAAGATGTAACACTGTGAGATGAATTAACAGTACACAGAGCAGTTTCTCAGAAAGCTTCTTTCCAGTTTTGAACGGAAGATATTCCCTTTTTCACCATAGCCCTCTATGGGCTTCCAAATATCCCTTTGCCAATTCCACAAGAATAGCCTTAGCGAAAGGCTTCTTGAAGGGAAAGATGTAACTCTGTGACATGAATTAACAGAACACAGAGCAGTTTCTCAGAAAGCATCTTTCCAGTTTTGAACGGAAGATATTTCCTTTTTCACCATAGCCCTCTATGGGCTTCCAAATATCCCTTTGCCAATTCCACAAGAACAGCCTTAGCGAAAGGCTTCTTGAAGGGAAAGATGTAACTCTGTGAGATGAATTAACAGAACACAGAGCAGTTTCTCAGAAAGCTTCTTTCCAGTTTTGAACGGAAGATATTTCCTTTTTCACCATAGCCCTCTATGGGCTTCCAAATATCCCTTTGCCAATTCCACAGGAACAACCTTAGAGAAAGGCTTCTTGAAGGGAAAGATGTACCTCTGTGAGATGAATTAACAGAACACAGAGCAGTTTCTCAGAAGGCTTCTTTCCAGTTTTGAACGGAAGATATTTCCTTTTTCACCATAGCCCTCTATGGGCTTCCAAATATCCCTTTGCCAATTCCACAAGAACAGCCGTAGCGAAAGGCTTCTTGAAGGGAAAGATGTAACTCTGTGAGATGAATTAACATAACACAGAGCAGTTTCACAGAAAGCTTCTTTCCAGTTTTGAACGGAAGATATTCCCTTTTTCACCATAGCCCTCTATGGGCTTCCAAATATTCCTTTGCCAATTCCACAAGAACAGCCTTAGCGAAAGGCTTCTTGAAGGGAAAGATGTAACTCTGTGAGATGAATTAACAGAACACAGAGCAGTTTCTCAGAAAGCTTCTTTCCAGTTTTGAACGGAAGATATTCCCTTTTACACCATAGCCCTCTATGGGCTTCCAAATATCCCTTTGCCAATTCCACAAGAACAGCCTTAGCGAAAGGCTTCTTGAAGGGAAAGATGTAACTCTGTCAGATGAATTAACAGAACACAGAGCAGTTTCTCAGAAAGCTTCTTTCCAGTTTTGAACGGAAGATATTCCCTTTTTCACCATAACCCTCTATGGGCTTCCAAATATCCCTTTGCCAATTCCACAAGAACAGCCTTAGCGAAAGGCTTCTTGAAGGGAAAGATGTAACTCTCTGAATTGAATTAACAGAACACAGAGCAGTTTCTCAGAAAGCATCTTTCCAGTTTTGAACGGAAGATATTTCCTTTTTCACCATAGCCCTCTATGGGTTTCCAAATATCCCTGTGCCAATTCCACAAGAACAGCCTTAGCGAAAGGCTTCTTGAAGGGAAAGATGTAACTCTGTGAGATGAATTAACAGAACACAGAGCAGTTTCTCAGAAAGCTTCTTTCCAGTTTTGAACGGAAGATATTTCCTTTTTCACCATAGCCCTCTATGGGCTTCCAAATATCCCTTTGCCAATTCCACAGGAACAACCTTAGAGAAAGGCTTCTTGAAGGGAAAGATGTAACTCTGTGAGATGAATTAACAGAACACAGCAGTTTCTCAGAAAGCTTCTTTCCAGTTTTGAACGGAAGATATTTCCTTTTTCACCAAAGCCCTCTATGGGCTTCCAAATATCCCTTTGCCAATTCCACAAGAACAGCCTTAGCGAAAGGCTTCTTGAAGGGAAAGATGTAACTCTGTGAGATGAATTAACAGAACACAGAGCAGCTTCTCAGAAAGCTTCTTTCCAGTTTTGAACGGAAGATATTCCCTTTTTCACCATAGCCCTCTATGGGCTTCCAAATATCCCTTTGCCAATTCCACAAGAGCAGCCTTAGCGAAAGGCTTCTTGAAGGGAAAGATGTAACTCTGTGAGATGAATGAACAGAACACAGAGCAGTTTCTCAGAAAGCTTCTTTCCAGTTTTGAACGGAAGATATTTCCTTTTTCACCATAGCCCTCTATGGGATTCCAAATATCCCTTTGCCAATTCCACAAGAACAGCCTTAGCGAAAGGCTTCTTGAAGGGAAAGATGTAACTCTGTGAGATGAATTAACAGAACACAGAGCAGCTTCTCAGAAAGCTTCTTTCCAGTTTTGAACGGAAGATATTCCCTTTTTCACCATAGCCCTCTATGGGCTTCCAAATATCCCTTTGCCAATTCCACAAGAACAGAATTAGCGAAAGGCTTCTTGAAGGGAAAGATGTAACTCTGTGAGATGAATTAACAGAACACAGAGCAGTTTCTCAGAAAGCTTCTTTCCAGTTTTGAACGGAAGATATTTCCTTTTTCACCATAGCCCTCTATGGGCTTCCAAATATCCCTTTGCCAATTCCACAAGAACAGCCTTAGCGAAAGGCTTCTTGAAGGGAAAGATGTAACTCTCTGAATTGAATTAACAGAACACAGAGCAGTTTCTCAGAAAGCATCTTTCCAGTTTTGAACGGAAGATATTTCCTTTTTCACCATAGCCCTCTATGGGTTTCCAAATATCCCTGTGCCAATTCCACAAGAACAGCCTTAGCGAAAGGCTTCTTGAAGGGAAAGATGTAACTCTGTGAGATGAATTAACAGAACACAGAGCAGTTTCTCAGAAAGCTTCTTTCCAGTTTTGAACGGAAGATATTTCCTTTTTCACCATAGCCCTCTATGGGCTTCCAAATATCCCTTTGCCAATTCCACAGGAACAACCTTAGAGAAAGGCTTCTTGAAGGGAAAGATGTAACTCTGTGAGATGAATTAACAGAACACAGCAGTTTCTCAGAAAGCTTCTTTCCAGTTTTGAACGGAAGATATTTCCTTTTTCACCAAAGCCCTCTATGGGCTTCCAAATATCCCTTTGCCAATTCCACAAGAACAGCCTTAGCGAAAGGCTTCTTGAAGGGAAAGATGTAACTCTGTGAGATGAATTAACAGAACACAGAGCAGCTTCTCAGAAAGCTTCTTTCCAGTTTTGAACGGAAGATATTCCCTTTTTCACCATAGCCCTCTATGGGCTTCCAAATATCCCTTTGCCAATTCCACAAGAGCAGCCTTAGCGAAAGGCTTCTTGAAGGGAAAGATGTAACTCTGTGAGATGAATTAACAGAACACAGAGCAGTTTCTCAGAAAGCTTCTTTCCAGTTTTGAACGGAAGATATTTCCTTTTTCACCATAGCCCTCTATGGGATTCCAAATATCCCTTTGCCAATTCCACAAGAACAGCCTTAGCGAAAGGCTTCTTGAAGGGAAAGATGTAACTCTGTGAGATGAATTAACAGAACACAGAGCAGCTTCTCAGAAAGCTTCTTTCCAGTTTTGAACGGAAGATATTCCCTTTTTCACCATAGCCCTCTATGGGCTTCCAAATATCCCTTTGCCAATTCCACAAGAACAGAATTAGCGAAAGGCTTCTTGAAGGGAAAGATGTAACTCTGTGAGATGAATTAACAGAACACAGAGCAGTTTCTCAGAAAGCTTCTTTCCAGTTTTGAACGGAAGATATTTCCTTTTTCACCATAGCCCTCTATGGGATTCCAAATATCCCTTTGCCAATTCCACAAGAACAGCCTTAGCGAAAGGCTTCTTGAAGGGAAAGATGTAACTCTGTGAGATGAATTAACAGAACACAGAGAAGTTTCTTGAAAGCTTCTTTCCAGTTTTGAACGGAAGATATTTCCTTTTTCACCATAGCCCTCTATGGGCTTCCAAATATCCCTTTGCCAATTCCACAAGAACAGCCTTAGCGAAAGGCTTCTTGAAGGGAAAGATGTAACTCTGTGAGATGAATTAACAGAACACAGAGCAGTTTCTCAGAAAGCTTCTTTCCAGTTTTGAACGGAAGATATTCCCTTTTTCACCATAGCCCTCTATGGGCTTCCAAATATTCCTTTGCCAATTCCACAAGAACAGCCTTAGCGAAAGGCTTCTTGAAGGGAAAGATGTAACTCTGTGAGATGAATTAACAGAACACAGAGCAGTTTCTCAGAAAGCTACTTTCCAGTTTTGAAGGGAAGATATTTCCTTTTTCACCATAGCCCTCTATGGGCTTCCAAATATCCCTTTTCCAATTCCACAAGAACAGCCTTAGCGAAAGGCTTCTTGAAGGGAAAGATGTAACTCTGTGAGATGAATTAACAGAACACAGAGCAGTTTCTCAGAAAGCTTCTTTCCAGTTTTGAACGGAAGATATTCCCTTTTTCACCATAGCCCTCTATGGGCTTCCAAATATCCCTTTGCCAATTCCACAAGAACAGCCTTAGCGAAAGGCTTCTTGAAGGGAAAGATGTAACTCTGTGAGATGAATTAACAGAACACAGAGCAGTTTCTCAGAAAGCTTCTTTCCAGTTTTGAACGGAAGATATTTCCTTTTTCACCATAGCCCTCTATGGGCTTCCAAATATCCCTTTGGCAATTCCACAAGAACAGCCTTAGCGAAAGGCTTCTTGAAGGGAAAGATGTAACTCTGTGAGATGAATTAACAGAACACAGAGCAGTTTCTCAGAAAGCTTCTTTCCAGTTTTGAACGGAAGATATTCCCTTTTTCACCATAGCCCTCTATGGGCTTCCAAATATCCCTTTGCCAATTCCACAAGAACAGCCTTAGCGAAAGGCTTCTTGAAGGGAAAGATGTAACTCTGTGAGGTGAATTAACAGAACACAGAGCAGTTTCTCAGAAAGCTTCTTTCCAGTTTTGAACGGAAGATATTTCCTTTTTCACCATAGCCCTCTATGGGCTTCCAAATATCCCTTTGGCAATTCCACAAGAACAGCCTTAGCGAAAGGCTTCTTGAAGGGAAAGATGTAACTCTGTGAGATGAATTAACAGAACACAGAGCAGTTTCTCAGAAAGCTTCTTTCCAGTTTTGAACGGAAGATATTCCCTTTTTCACCATAGCCCTCTATGGGCTTCCAAATATCCCTTTGCCAATTCCACAAGAACAGCCTTAGCGAAAGGCTTCTTGAAGGGAAAGATGTAACTCTGTGAGATGAATTAACAGAACACAGAGCAGTTTCTCAGAAAGCTTCTTTCCAGTTTTGAACGGAAGATATTCACTTTTTCACCATAGCCCTCTATGGGCTTCCAAATATCCCTTTGCCAATTCCACAAGAACAGCCTTAGCGAAAGGCTTCTTGAAGGGAAAAATGTAACTCTGTGAGATGAATGAACAGAACACAGAGCAGTTTCTCAGAAAGCTTCTTTCTAGTTTTGAACGGAAGAGATTTCCTTTTTCACCATAGCCCTCTATGGGCTTCCAAATATCCCTTTGCCAATTCCACAAGAACAGCCTTAGCGAAAGGCTTCTTGAAGGGAAAGATGTAACTCTGTGAGATGAATTAACAGAACACAGAGAAGTTTCTTGAAAGCTTCTTTCCAGTTTTGAACGGAAGATATTTCCTTTTTCACCATAGCCCTCTATGGGCTTCCAAATATCCCTTTGCCAAATCCACAAGAAGAGCCTTAGCGAAAGGCTTCTTGAAGGGAAAGATGTAACTCTGTGAGATGAATTAACAGAACACAGAGAAGTATCTTGAAAGCTTCTTTCCAGTTTTGAACGGAAGATATTTCCTTTTTCACCATAGCCCACTATGGGCTTCCAAATATCCCTTTTCCAATTCCACAAGAACAACCTTAGCGAAAGGATTCTTGAAGGGAAAGATGTAACTCTGTGAGATGAATTAACAGAACACAGAGCAGTTTCTCAGAAAGCTTCTTTCCAGTTTTGAAGGGAAGATATTTCCTTTTTCACCATAGCCCGCTATGGGCTTCCAAATATCCCTTTTCCAATTCCACAAGAACAGCCTTAGCGAAAGGCTTCTTGAAGGGAAAGATGTAACTCTGAGAGATGAATTAACAGAACACAGAGCAGTTTCTCAGAAAGCTTCTTTCCAGTTTTGAACGGAAGATATTCCCTTTTTCACCATAGCCCTCTATGGGCTTCCAAATATCCCTTTGCCAATTCCACAAGAACAGCCTTAGCGAAAGGCTTCTTGAAGGGAAAGATGTAACTCGGTGAGATGAATTAACAGAACACAGAGCAGTTTCTCAGAAAGCTTCTTTCCAGTTTTGAACGGAAGATATTCACTTTTTCACCATAGCCCTCTATGTGCTTCCAAATATCCCTTTGCCAATTCCACAAGAACAGCCTTAGAGAAAGGCTTCTTGAAGGGAAAGATGTAACTCTGTGAGATGAATTAACAGAACACAGAACAGTTTCTCAGAAAGCTTCTTTCCAGTTTTTAACGGAAGATATTTCCTTTTTCACCATAGCCCTCTATGGGCTTCCAAATATCCCTTTGCCAATTCCACAAGAACAGCCTTAGCGAAAGGCTTCTTGAAGGGAAAGATGTAACTCTGTGAGATGAATTAACAGAACACAGAGCAGTTTCTCAGAAAGCTTCTTTCCAGTTTTGAACGGAAGATATTCCTTTTTTCACCATAGCCCTCTATGGGCTTCCAAATATCCCTTTGCCAATTCCACAAGAACAGCCTTAGCGAAAGGCTTCTTGAAGGGAAAGATGTAACTCTGTGAGATGAATTAACAGAACACAGAGCAGTTTCTCAGAAAGCTTCTTTCCAGTTTTGAACGGAAGATATTTCCTTTTTCACCATAGCCCTCTATGGGCTTCCAAATATCCCTTTGCCAATTCCACAAGAACAGCCTTAGCGAAAGGCTTCTTGAAGGGAAAGATGTAACTCTGTGAGATGAATTAACAGAACACAGAGCAGTTTCTCAGAAAGCTTCTTTCCAGTTTTGAACGGAAGAGATTTCCTTTTTCACCATAGCCCTCTATGGGCTTCCAAATATCACTTTGCCAATTCCACAAGAACAGCCTTAGCGAAAGGCTTCTTGAAGGGAAAAATGTAACTCTGTGAGATGAATGAACAGAACACAGAGCAGTTTCTCAGAAAGCTTCTTTTCAGTTTTGAACGGAAGAGATTTCCTTTTTCACCATAGCCCTCTATGGGCTTCCAAATATCCCTTTGCCAATTCCACAAGAACAGCCTTAGCGAAACTTCTTGAGTTGAAAGATGTAACTCTGTGAGATGAATTAACAGAACACAGAGAAGTATCTTGAAAGCTTCTTTCCAGTTTTGAACGGAAGATATTTCCTTTTTCACCATAGCCCGCTATGGGCTTCCAAATATCCCTTTTCCAATTCCACAAGAACAACCTTAGCGAAAGGATTCTTGAAGGGAAAGATGTAACTCTGTGAGATGAATTAACAGAACACAGAGCAGTTTCTCAGAAAGCTTCTTTCCAGTTTTGAAGGGAAGATATTTCCTTTTTCACCATAGCCCGCTATGGGCTTCCAAATATCCCTTTTAGAATTCCACAAGAACAGCCTTAGCGAAAGGCTTCTTGAAGGGAAAGATGTAACTCTGTGAGATGAATTAACAGAACACAGAGCAGTTTCTCAGAAAGCTTCTTTCCAGTTTTGAACGGAAGATATTCTCTTTTTCACCATAGCCCTCTATGGGCTTCCAAATATCCCTTTGCCAATTCCACAAGAACAGCCTTAGCGAAAGGCTTCTTGAAGGGAAAGATGTAACTCTGTGAGATGAATTAACAGAACACAGAGCAGTTTTTCAGAAAGCTTCTTTCCAGTTTTGAACGGAAGATATTTCCTTTTTCACCATAGCCCTCTATGGGCTTCCAAATATCCTTTTGGCAATTCCACAAGAACAGCCTTAGCGAAAGGCTTCTTGAAGGGAAAGATGTAACTCTGTGAGATGAATTAACAGAACACAGAGCAGTTTCTCAGAAAGCTTCTTTCCAGTTTTGAACGGAAGATATTCCCTTTTTCACCATAGCCCTCTATGGGCTTCCAAATATCCCTTTGCCAATTCCACAAGAACAGCCTTAGCGAAAGGTTTCTTGAAGGGAAAGATGTAACTCTGTGAGGTGAATTAACAGAACACAGAGCAGTTTCTCAGAAAGCTTCTTTCCAGTTTTGAACGGAAGATATTTCCTTTTTCACCATAGCCCTCTATGGGCTTCCAAATATCCCTTTGCCAATTCCACAAGAACAGCCTTAGCGAAAGGCTTCTTGAAGGGAAAGATGTAACTCTGTGAGATGAATTAACAGAACACAGAGCAGTTTCTCAGAAAGCTTCTTTCCAGTTTTGAACGGAAGATATTCCTTTTTTCACCATAGCCCTCTATGGGCTTCCAAATATCCCTTTGCCAATTCCACAAGAACAGCCTTAGCGAAAGGCTTCTTGAAGGGAAAGATGTAACTCTGTGAGATGAATGAACAGAACACAGAGCAGTTTCTCAGAAAGATTCTTTCCAGTTTTGAACGGAAGATATTTCCTTTTTCACCATAGCCCTCTATGGGCTTCCAAATATCCCTTTGCCAATTCCACAAGAACAGCCTTAGCGAAAGGCTTCTTGAAGGGAAAGATGTAACTCTGTGAGATGAATTAACAGAACACAGAGCAGTTTCTCAGAAAGCTTCTTTCCAGTTTTGAACGGAAGATATTTCCTTTTTCACCATAGCCCTCTATGGGCTTCCAAATATCCCTTTGCCAATTCCACAAGAACAGCCTTAGCGAAAGGCTTCTTGAAGGGAAAAATGTAACTCTGTGAGATGAATGAACAGAACACAGAGCAGTTTCTCAGAAAGCTTCTTTCTAGTTTTGAACGGAAGAGATTTCCTTTTTCACCATAGCCCTCTATGGGCTCTCAAATATCCCTTTGCCAATTCCACAAGAACAGCCTTAGCGAAAGGCTTCTTGAAGGGAAAGATGTAACTCTGTGAGATGAATTAACAGAACACAGAGCAGTTTCTCAGAAAGCTTCTTTCCAGTTTGGAACGGAAGATATTTCCTTTTTCACCATAGCCCTCTTTGGGCTTCCAAATATCCCTTTGCCAATTCCACAAGAACAGCCTTAGCGAAAGGCTTCTTGAAGGGAAAGATGTAACTCTGTGAGATGAATTAACAGAACACAGAGCAGTTTCTCAGAAAGCTTCTTTCCAGTTTTGAAGGGAAGAGATTTCCTTTTTCACCATAGCCCTCTATGGGCTTCCAAATATCCCTTTGCCAATTCCACAAGAACAGCCTTAGCGAAAGGCTTCTTGAAGGGAAAGATGTAACTCTGTGAGATGAATTAACAGAACACAGAGCAGTTTCTCAGAAAGCTTCTTTCCAGTTTTGAAGGGAAGATATTTCCTTTTTCACCATAGCCCTCTATGGGCTTCCAAATATCCCTTTGCCAATTCCACAAGAACAGCCTTAGCGAAAGGCTTCTTGAAGGGAAAAATGTAACTCTGTGAGATGAATGAACAGAACACAGAGCAGTTTCTCAGAAAGCGTCTTTCTAGTTTTGAACGGAAGGGATTTCCTTTTTCACCATAGCCCTCTATGGGCTTCCAAATATCCCTTTGCCAATTCCACAAGAACAGCCTTAGCGAAAGGCTTCTTGAAGGGAAAGATGTAACTCTGTGAGATGAATTAACAGAACACAGAGCAGTTTCTCAGAAAGCTTCCTTCCAGTTTTGAACGGAAGATATTCCATTTTTCACCATAGCCCTCTATGGGCTTCCAAATATCCCTTTGCCAATTCCACAAGAACAGCCTTAGCGAAAGGCTTCTTGAAGGGAAAGATGTAACACTGTGAGATGAATTAACAGAACACAGAGCAGTTTCTCAGAAAGCTTCTTTCCAGTTTTGAAGGGAAGAGATTTCCTTTTTCACCATAGCCCTCTATGGGCTTCCAAATATGCCTTTGCCAATTCCACAAGAACAGCCTTAGCGAAAGGCTTCTTGAAGGGAAAGATGTAACTCTGTGAGATGAATTAACAGAACACAGAGCAGTTTCTCAGAAAGCTTCTTTCCAGTTTTGAACGGAAGATATTTCCTTTTTCACCATAGCCCTCTATGGGCTTCCAAATATCCCTTTGCCAAATCCACAAGAACAGCCTTAGCGAAAGGCTTCTTGAAGGGAAAGATGTAACTCTGTGAGATGAATTAACAGAACACAGAGCAGTTTCTCAGAAAGCTTCTTTCCAGTTTTGAACGGAAGATATTCCCTTTTTCACCATAGCCCTCTATGGGCTTCCAAATATCCCTTTGCCAATTCCACAAGAACAGCCTTAGCGAAAGGCTTGTTGAAGGGAAAGATGTAACTCTGAGAGATGAATTAACAGAACACAGAGCAGTTTCTCAGAAAGCTTCTTTCCAGTTTTGAACGGAAGATATTCCCTTTTTCACCATAGCCCTCTATGGGCTTCCAAATATCCCTTTGCCAATTCCACAAGAACAGCCTTAGCGAAAGGCTTGTTGAAGGGAAAGATGTAACTCTGAGAGATGAATTAACAGAACACAGAGCAGTTTCTCAGAAAGCTTCTTTCCAGTTTTGAACGGAAGATATTCCCTTTTTCACCATAGCCCTCTATGGGCTTCCAAATATCCCTTTGCCAATTCCACAAGAACAGCCTTAGCGAAAGGCTTCTTGAAGGGAAAGATGTAACTCTGTGAGATGAATTAACAGAACACAGAGCAGTTTCTCAGAAAGCTTCTTTCCAGTTTTGAACGGAAGATATTTCCTTTTTCACCATAGCCCTCTATGGGCTTCCAAATATCCCTTTGCCAATTCCACAAGAACAGCCTTAGCGAAAGGCTTCTTGAAGGGAAAAATGTAACTCTGTGAGATGAATGAACAGAACACAGAGCAGTTTCTCAGAAAGCTTCTTTCTAGTTTTGAACGGAAGAGATTTCCTTTTTCACCATAGCCCTCTATGGGCTTCCAAATATCCCTTTGCCAATTCCACAAGAACAGCCTTAGCGAAAGGCTTCTTGAAGGGAAAGATGTAACTCTGTGAGATGAATTAACAGAACACAGAGCAGTTTCTCAGAAAGCTTCTTTCCAGTTTTGAACGGAAGATATTTCCTTTTTCACCATAGCCCTCTATGGGCTTCCAAATATCCCTTTGCCAATTCCACAAGAACAGCCTTAGCGAAAGGCTTCTTGAAGGGAAAGATGTAACTCTGTGAGATGAATTAACAGAACACAGAGCAGTTTCTCAGAAAGCTTCTTTCCAGTTTTGAAGGGAAGAGATTTCCTTTTTCACCATAGCCCTCTATGGGCTTCCAAATATCCCTTTGCCAATTCCACAAGAACAGCCTTAGCGAAAGGCTTCTTGAAGGGAAAGATGTAACTCTGTGAGATGAATTAACAGAACACAGAGCAGTTTCTCAGAAAGCTTCTTTCCAGTTTTGAAGGGAAGATATTTCCTTTTTCACCATAGCCCGCTATGGGCTTCCAAATATCCCTTTGCCAATTCCACAAGAACAGCCTTAGCGAAAGGCTTCTTGAAGGGAAAGATGTAACTCTGTGAGATGAATTAACAGAACACAGAGCAGTTTCTCAGAAAGCTTCTTTCCAGTTTTGAACGGAAGATATTCCCTTTTTCACCATAGCCCTCTATGGGCTTCCAAATATCCCTTTGCGAATTCCACAAGAACAGCCTTAGCGAAAGGCTTGTTGAAGGGAAAGATGTAACTCTGAGAGATGAATTAACAGAACACAGAGCAGTTTCTCAGAAAGCTTCTTTCCAGTTTTGAACGGAAGATATTCCCTTTTTCACCATAGCCCTCTATGGGCTTCCAAATATCCCTTTGCCAGTTCCACAAGAACAGCCTTAGCGAAAGGCTTCTTGAAGGGAAAGATGTAACTCTGTGAGATGAATTAACAGAACACAGAGCAGTTTCTCAGAAAGCTTCTTTCCGGTTTTGAACGGAAGATATTTCCTTTTTCACCATAGCCCTCTATGGGCTTCCAAATATCCCTTTGCCAATTACACAAGAACAGCCTTAGCGAAAGGCTTCTTGAAGGGAAAGATGTAACTCTGTGAGATGAATTAACAGAACACAGAGAAGTTTCTTGAAAGCTTCTTTCCAGTTTTGAACGGAAGATATTTCCTTTTTCACCATAGCCCTCTATGGGCTTCCAAATATCCCTTTGCCAATTCCACAAGAACAGCCTTAGCGAAAGGCTTCTTGAAGGGAAAGATGTAACACTGTGAGATGAATTAACAGTACACAGAGCAGTTTCTCAGAAAGCTTCTTTCCAGTTTTGAACGGAAGATATTCCCTTTTTCACCATAGCCCTCTATGGGCTTCCAAATATCCCTTTGCCAATTCCACAAGAATAGCCTTAGCGAAAGGCTTCTTGAAGGGAAAGATGTAACTCTGTGACATGAATTAACAGAACACAGAGCAGTTTCTCAGAAAGCATCTTTCCAGTTTTGAACGGAAGATATTTCCTTTTTCACCATAGCCCTCTATGGGCTTCCAAATATCCCTTTGCCAATTCCACAAGAACAGCCTTAGCGAAAGGCTTCTTGAAGGGAAAGATGTAACTCTGTGAGATGAATTAACAGAACACAGAGCAGTTTCTCAGAAAGCTTCTTTCCAGTTTTGAACGGAAGATATTTCCTTTTTCACCATAGCCCTCTATGGGCTTCCAAATATCCCTTTGCCAATTCCACAGGAACAACCTTAGAGAAAGGCTTCTTGAAGGGAAAGATGTACCTCTGTGAGATGAATTAACAGAACACAGAGCAGTTTCTCAGAAGGCTTCTTTCCAGTTTTGAACGGAAGATATTTCCTTTTTCACCATAGCCCTCTATGGGCTTCCAAATATCCCTTTGCCAATTCCACAAGAACAGCCGTAGCGAAAGGCTTCTTGAAGGGAAAGATGTAACTCTGTGAGATGAATTAACATAACACAGAGCAGTTTCACAGAAAGCTTCTTTCCAGTTTTGAACGGAAGATATTCCCTTTTTCACCATAGCCCTCTATGGGCTTCCAAATATTCCTTTGCCAATTCCACAAGAACAGCCTTAGCGAAAGGCTTCTTGAAGGGAAAGATGTAACTCTGTGAGATGAATTAACAGAACACAGAGCAGTTTCTCAGAAAGCTTCTTTCCAGTTTTGAACGGAAGATATTCCCTTTTACACCATAGCCCTCTATGGGCTTCCAAATATCCCTTTGCCAATTCCACAAGAACAGCCTTAGCGAAAGGCTTCTTGAAGGGAAAGATGTAACTCTGTCAGATGAATTAACAGAACACAGAGCAGTTTCTCAGAAAGCTTCTTTCCAGTTTTGAACGGAAGATATTCCCTTTTTCACCATAACCCTCTATGGGCTTCCAAATATCCCTTTGCCAATTCCACAAGAACAGCCTTAGCGAAAGGCTTCTTGAAGGGAAAGATGTAACTCTCTGAATTGAATTAACAGAACACAGAGCAGTTTCTCAGAAAGCATCTTTCCAGTTTTGAACGGAAGATATTTCCTTTTTCACCATAGCCCTCTATGGGTTTCCAAATATCCCTGTGCCAATTCCACAAGAACAGCCTTAGCGAAAGGCTTCTTGAAGGGAAAGATGTAACTCTGTGAGATGAATTAACAGAACACAGAGCAGTTTCTCAGAAAGCTTCTTTCCAGTTTTGAACGGAAGATATTTCCTTTTTCACCATAGCCCTCTATGGGCTTCCAAATATCCCTTTGCCAATTCCACAGGAACAACCTTAGAGAAAGGCTTCTTGAAGGGAAAGATGTAACTCTGTGAGATGAATTAACAGAACACAGCAGTTTCTCAGAAAGCTTCTTTCCAGTTTTGAACGGAAGATATTTCCTTTTTCACCAAAGCCCTCTATGGGCTTCCAAATATCCCTTTGCCAATTCCACAAGAACAGCCTTAGCGAAAGGCTTCTTGAAGGGAAAGATGTAACTCTGTGAGATGAATTAACAGAACACAGAGCAGTTTCTCAGAAAGCTTCTTTCCAGTTTTGAACGGAAGATATTCCCTTTTTCACCATAGCCCTCTATGGGCTTCCAAATATCCCTTTGCCAATTCCACAAGAGCAGCCTTAGCGAAAGGCTTCTTGAAGGGAAAGATGTAACTCTGTGAGATGAATGAACAGAACACAGAGCAGTTTCTCAGAAAGCTTCTTTCCAGTTTTGAACGGAAGATATTTCCTTTTTCACCATAGCCCTCTATGGGATTCCAAATATCCCTTTGCCAATTCCACAAGAACAGCCTTAGCGAAAGGCTTCTTGAAGGGAAAGATGTAACTCTGTGAGATGAATTAACAGAACACAGAGCAGCTTCTCAGAAAGCTTCTTTCCAGTTTTGAACGGAAGATATTCCCTTTTTCACCATAGCCCTCTATGGGCTTCCAAATATCCCTTTGCCAATTCCACAAGAACAGAATTAGCGAAAGGCTTCTTGAAGGGAAAGATGTAACTCTGTGAGATGAATTAACAGAACACAGAGCAGTTTCTCAGAAAGCTTCTTTCCAGTTTTGAACGGAAGATATTTCCTTTTTCACCATAGCCCTCTATGGGCTTCCAAATATCCCTTTGCCAATTCCACAAGAACAGCCTTAGCGAAAGGCTTCTTGAAGGGAAAGATGTAACTCTCTGAATTGAATTAACAGAACACAGAGCAGTTTCTCAGAAAGCATCTTTCCAGTTTTGAACGGAAGATATTTCCTTTTTCACCATAGCCCTCTATGGGTTTCCAAATATCCCTGTGCCAATTCCACAAGAACAGCCTTAGCGAAAGGCTTCTTGAAGGGAAAGATGTAACTCTGTGAGATGAATTAACAGAACACAGAGCAGTTTCTCAGAAAGCTTCTTTCCAGTTTTGAACGGAAGATATTTCCTTTTTCACCATAGCCCTCTATGGGCTTCCAAATATCCCTTTGCCAATTCCACAGGAACAACCTTAGAGAAAGGCTTCTTGAAGGGAAAGATGTAACTCTGTGAGATGAATTAACAGAACACAGCAGTTTCTCAGAAAGCTTCTTTCCAGTTTTGAACGGAAGATATTTCCTTTTTCACCAAAGCCCTCTATGGGCTTCCAAATATCCCTTTGCCAATTCCACAAGAACAGCCTTAGCGAAAGGCTTCTTGAAGGGAAAGATGTAACTCTGTGAGATGAATTAACAGAACACAGAGCAGCTTCTCAGAAAGCTTCTTTCCAGTTTTGAACGGAAGATATTCCCTTTTTCACCATAGCCCTCTATGGGCTTCCAAATATCCCTTTGCCAATTCCACAAGAGCAGCCTTAGCGAAAGGCTTCTTGAAGGGAAAGATGTAACTCTGTGAGATGAATTAACAGAACACAGAGCAGTTTCTCAGAAAGCTTCTTTCCAGTTTTGAACGGAAGATATTTCCTTTTTCACCATAGCCCTCTATGGGATTCCAAATATCCCTTTGCCAATTCCACAAGAACAGCCTTAGCGAAAGGCTTCTTGAAGGGAAAGATGTAACTCTGTGAGATGAATTAACAGAACACAGAGCAGCTTCTCAGAAAGCTTCTTTCCAGTTTTGAACGGAAGATATTCCCTTTTTCACCATAGCCCTCTATGGGCTTCCAAATATCCCTTTGCCAATTCCACAAGAACAGAATTAGCGAAAGGCTTCTTGAAGGGAAAGATGTAACTCTGTGAGATGAATTAACAGAACACAGAGCAGTTTCTCAGAAAGCTTCTTTCCAGTTTTGAACGGAAGATATTTCCTTTTTCACCATAGCCCTCTATGGGATTCCAAATATCCCTTTGCCAATTCCACAAGAACAGCCTTAGCGAAAGGCTTCTTGAAGGGAAAGATGTAACTCTGTGAGATGAATTAACAGAACACAGAGAAGTTTCTTGAAAGCTTCTTTCCAGTTTTGAACGGAAGATATTTCCTTTTTCACCATAGCCCTCTATGGGCTTCCAAATATCCCTTTGCCAATTCCACAAGAACAGCCTTAGCGAAAGGCTTATTGAAGGGAAAGATGTAACTCTGTGAGATGAATTAACAGAACACAGAGCAGTTTCTCAGAAAGCTTCTTTCCAGTTTTGAACGGAAGATATTCCCTTTTTCACCATAGCCCTCTATGGGCTTCCAAATATTCCTTTGCCAATTCCACAAGAACAGCCTTAGCGAAAGGCTTCTTGAAGGGAAAGATGTAACTCTGTGAGATGAATTAACAGAACACAGAGCAGTTTCTCAGAAAGCTACTTTCCAGTTTTGAAGGGAAGATATTTCCTTTTTCACCATAGCCCTCTATGGGCTTCCAAATATCCCTTTTCCAATTCCACAAGAACAGCCTTAGCGAAAGGCTTCTTGAAGGGAAAGATGTAACTCTGTGAGATGAATTAACAGAACACAGAGCAGTTTCTCAGAAAGCTTCTTTCCAGTTTTGAACGGAAGATATTCCCTTTTTCACCATAGCCCTCTATGGGCTTCCAAATATCCCTTTGCCAATTCCACAAGAACAGCCTTAGCGAAAGGCTTCTTGAAGGGAAAGATGTAACTCTGTGAGAGGAATTAACAGAACACAGAGCAGTTTCTCAGAAAGCTTCTTTCCAGTTTTGAACGGAAGATATTTCCTTTTTCACCATAGCCCTCTATGGGCTTCCAAATATCCCTTTGGCAATTCCACAAGAACAGCCTTAGCGAAAGGCTTCTTGAAGGGAAAGATGTAACTCTGTGAGATGAATTAACAGAACACAGAGCAGTTTCTCAGAAAGCTTCTTTCCAGTTTTGAACGGAAGATATTCCCTTTTTCACCATAGCCCTCTATGGGCTTCCAAATATCCCTTTGCCAATTCCACAAGAACAGCCTTAGCGAAAGGCTTCTTGAAGGGAAAGATGTAACTCTGTGAGGTGAATTAACAGAACACAGAGCAGTTTCTCAGAAAGCTTCTTTCCAGTTTTGAACGGAAGATATTTCCTTTTTCACCATAGCCCTCTATGGGCTTCCAAATATCCCTTTGGCAATTCCACAAGAACAGCCTTAGCGAAAGGCTTCTTGAAGGGAAAGATGTAACTCTGTGAGATGAATTAACAGAACACAGAGCAGTTTCTCAGAAAGCTTCTTTCCAGTTTTGAACGGAAGATATTCCCTTTTTCACCATAGCCCTCTATGGGCTTCCAAATATCCCTTTGCCAATTCCACAAGAACAGCCTTAGCGAAAGGCTTCTTGAAGGGAAAGATGTAACTCTGTGAGATGAATTAACAGAACACAGAGCAGTTTCTCAGAAAGCTTCTTTCCAGTTTTGAACGGAAGATATTCACTTTTTCACCATAGCCCTCTATGGGCTTCCAAATATCCCTTTGCCAATTCCACAAGAACAGCCTTAGCGAAAGGCTTCTTGAAGGGAAAAATGTAACTCTGTGAGATGAATGAACAGAACACAGAGCAGTTTCTCAGAAAGCTTCTTTCTAGTTTTGAACGGAAGAGATTTCCTTTTTCACCATAGCCCTCTATGGGCTTCCAAATATCCCTTTGCCAATTCCACAAGAACAGCCTTAGCGAAAGGCTTCTTGAAGGGAAAGATGTAACTCTGTGAGATGAATTAACAGAACACAGAGAAGTTTCTTGAAAGCTTCTTTCCAGTTTTGAACGGAAGATATTTCCTTTTTCACCATAGCCCTCTATGGGCTTCCAAATATCCCTTTGCCAAATCCACAAGAACAGCCTTAGCGAAAGGCTTCTTGAAGGGAAAGATGTAACTCTGTGAGATGAATTAACAGAACACAGAGAAGTATCTTGAAAGCTTCTTTCCAGTTTTGAACGGAAGATATTTCCTTTTTCACCATAGCCCACTATGGGCTTCCAAATATCCCTTTTCCAATTCCACAAGAACAACCTTAGCGAAAGGATTCTTGAAGGGAAAGATGTAACTCTGTGAGATGAATTAACAGAACACAGAGCAGTTTCTCAGAAAGCTTCTTTCCAGTTTTGAAGGGAAGATATTTCCTTTTTCACCATAGCCCGCTATGGGCTTCCAAATATCCCTTTTCCAATTCCACAAGAACAGCCTTAGCGAAAGGCTTCTTGAAGGGAAAGATGTAACTCTGAGAGATGAATTAACAGAACACAGAGCAGTTTCTCAGAAAGCTTCTTTCCAGTTTTGAACGGAAGATATTCCCTTTTTCACCATAGCCCTCTATGGGCTTCCAAATATCCCTTTGCCAATTCCACAAGAACAGCCTTAGCGAAAGGCTTCTTGAAGGGAAAGATGTAACTCGGTGAGATGAATTAACAGAACACAGAGCAGTTTCTCAGAAAGCTTCTTTCCAGTTTTGAACGGAAGATATTCACTTTTTCACCATAGCCCTCTATGTGCTTCCAAATATCCCTTTGCCAATTCCACAAGAACAGCCTTAGAGAAAGGCTTCTTGAAGGGAAAGATGTAACTCTGTGAGATGAATTAACAGAACACAGAACAGTTTCTCAGAAAGCTTCTTTCCAGTTTTTAACGGAAGATATTTCCTTTTTCACCATAGCCCTCTATGGGCTTCCAAATATCCCTTTGCCAATTCCACAAGAACAGCCTTAGCGAAAGGCTTCTTGAAGGGAAAGATGTAACTCTGTGAGATGAATTAACAGAACACAGAGCAGTTTCTCAGAAAGCTTCTTTCCAGTTTTGAACGGAAGATATTCCTTTTTTCACCATAGCCCTCTATGGGCTTCCAAATATCCCTTTGCCAATTCCACAAGAACAGCCTTAGCGAAAGGCTTCTTGAAGGGAAAGATGTAACTCTGTGAGATGAATTAACAGAACACAGAGCAGTTTCTCAGAAAGCTTCTTTCCAGTTTTGAACGGAAGATATTTCCTTTTTCACCATAGCCCTCTATGGGCTTCCAAATATCCCTTTGCCAATTCCACAAGAACAGCCTTAGCGAAAGGCTTCTTGAAGGGAAAGATGTAACTCTGTGAGATGAATTAACAGAACACAGAGCAGTTTCTCAGAAAGCTTCTTTCCAGTTTTGAACGGAAGAGATTTCCTTTTTCACCATAGCCCTCTATGGGCTTCCAAATATCACTTTGCCAATTCCACAAGAACAGCCTTAGCGAAAGGCTTCTTGAAGGGAAAAATGTAACTCTGTGAGATGAATGAACAGAACACAGAGCAGTTTCTCAGAAAGCTTCTTTTCAGTTTTGAACGGAAGAGATTTCCTTTTTCACCATAGCCCTCTATGGGCTTCCAAATATCCCTTTGCCAATTCCACAAGAACAGCCTTAGCGAAACTTCTTGAGTTGAAAGATGTAACTCTGTGAGATGAATTAACAGAACACAGAGAAGTATCTTGAAAGCTTCTTTCCAGTTTTGAACGGAAGATATTTCCTTTTTCACCATAGCCCGCTATGGGCTTCCAAATATCCCTTTTCCAATTCCACAAGAACAACCTTAGCGAAAGGATTCTTGAAGGGAAAGATGTAACTCTGTGAGATGAATTAACAGAACACAGAGCAGTTTCTCAGAAAGCTTCTTTCCAGTTTTGAAGGGAAGATATTTCCTTTTTCACCATAGCCCGCTATGGGCTTCCAAATATCCCTTTTAGAATTCCACAAGAACAGCCTTAGCGAAAGGCTTCTTGAAGGGAAAGATGTAACTCTGTGAGATGAATTAACAGAACACAGAGCAGTTTCTCAGAAAGCTTCTTTCCAGTTTTGAACGGAAGATATTCTCTTTTTCACCATAGCCCTCTATGGGCTTCCAAATATCCCTTTGCCAATTCCACAAGAACAGCCTTAGCGAAAGGCTTCTTGAAGGGAAAGATGTAACTCTGTGAGATGAATTAACAGAACACAGAGCAGTTTTTCAGAAAGCTTCTTTCCAGTTTTGAACGGAAGATATTTCCTTTTTCACCATAGCCCTCTATGGGCTTCCAAATATCCTTTTGGCAATTCCACAAGAACAGCCTTAGCGAAAGGCTTCTTGAAGGGAAAGATGTAACTCTGTGAGATGAATTAACAGAACACAGAGCAGTTTCTCAGAAAGCTTCTTTCCAGTTTTGAACGGAAGATATTCCCTTTTTCACCATAGCCCTCTATGGGCTTCCAAATATCCCTTTGCCAATTCCACAAGAACAGCCTTAGCGAAAGGTTTCTTGAAGGGAAAGATGTAACTCTGTGAGGTGAATTAACAGAACACAGAGCAGTTTCTCAGAAAGCTTCTTTCCAGTTTTGAACGGAAGATATTTCCTTTTTCACCATAGCCCTCTATGGGCTTCCAAATATCCCTTTGCCAATTCCACAAGAACAGCCTTAGCGAAAGGCTTCTTGAAGGGAAAGATGTAACTCTGTGAGATGAATTAACAGAACACAGAGCAGTTTCTCAGAAAGCTTCTTTCCAGTTTTGAACGGAAGATATTCCTTTTTTCACCATAGCCCTCTATGGGCTTCCAAATATCCCTTTGCCAATTCCACAAGAACAGCCTTAGCGAAAGGCTTCTTGAAGGGAAAGATGTAACTCTGTGAGATGAATGAACAGAACACAGAGCAGTTTCTCAGAAAGATTCTTTCCAGTTTTGAACGGAAGATATTTCCTTTTTCACCATAGCCCTCTATGGGCTTCCAAATATCCCTTTGCCAATTCCACAAGAACAGCCTTAGCGAAAGGCTTCTTGAAGGGAAAGATGTAACTCTGTGAGATGAATTAACAGAACACAGAGCAGTTTCTCAGAAAGCTTCTTTCCAGTTTTGAACGGAAGATATTTCCTTTTTCACCATAGCCCTCTATGGGCTTCCAAATATCCCTTTGCCAATTCCACAAGAACAGCCTTAGCGAAAGGCTTCTTGAAGGGAAAAATGTAACTCTGTGAGATGAATGAACAGAACACAGAGCAGTTTCTCAGAAAGCTTCTTTCTAGTTTTGAACGGAAGAGATTTCCTTTTTCACCATAGCCCTCTATGGGCTCTCAAATATCCCTTTGCCAATTCCACAAGAACAGCCTTAGCGAAAGGCTTCTTGAAGGGAAAGATGTAACTCTGTGAGATGAATTAACAGAACACAGAGCAGTTTCTCAGAAAGCTTCTTTCCAGTTTGGAACGGAAGATATTTCCTTTTTCACCATAGCCCTCTTTGGGCTTCCAAATATCCCTTTGCCAATTCCACAAGAACAGCCTTAGCGAAAGGCTTCTTGAAGGGAAAGATGTAACTCTGTGAGATGAATTAACAGAACACAGAGCAGTTTCTCAGAAAGCTTCTTTCCAGTTTTGAAGGGAAGAGATTTCCTTTTTCACCATAGCCCTCTATGGGCTTCCAAATATCCCTTTGCCAATTCCACAAGAACAGCCTTAGCGAAAGGCTTCTTGAAGGGAAAGATGTAACTCTGTGAGATGAATTAACAGAACACAGAGCAGTTTCTCAGAAAGCTTCTTTCCAGTTTTGAAGGGAAGATATTTCCTTTTTCACCATAGCCCTCTATGGGCTTCCAAATATCCCTTTGCCAATTCCACAAGAACAGCCTTAGCGAAAGGCTTCTTGAAGGGAAAAATGTAACTCTGTGAGATGAATGAACAGAACACAGAGCAGTTTCTCAGAAAGCGTCTTTCTAGTTTTGAACGGAAGGGATTTCCTTTTTCACCATAGCCCTCTATGGGCTTCCAAATATCCCTTTGCCAATTCCACAAGAACAGCCTTAGCGAAAGGCTTCTTGAAGGGAAAGATGTAACTCTGTGAGATGAATTAACAGAACACAGAGCAGTTTCTCAGAAAGCTTCCTTCCAGTTTTGAACGGAAGATATTCCATTTTTCACCATAGCCCTCTATGGGCTTCCAAATATCCCTTTGCCAATTCCACAAGAACAGCCTTAGCGAAAGGCTTCTTGAAGGGAAAGATGTAACACTGTGAGATGAATTAACAGAACACAGAGCAGTTTCTCAGAAAGCTTCTTTCCAGTTTTGAAGGGAAGAGATTTCCTTTTTCACCATAGCCCTCTATGGGCTTCCAAATATGCCTTTGCCAATTCCACAAGAACAGCCTTAGCGAAAGGCTTCTTGAAGGGAAAGATGTAACTCTGTGAGATGAATTAACAGAACACAGAGCAGTTTCTCAGAAAGCTTCTTTCCAGTTTTGAACGGAAGATATTTCCTTTTTCACCATAGCCCTCTATGGGCTTCCAAATATCCCTTTGCCAAATCCACAAGAACAGCCTTAGCGAAAGGCTTCTTGAAGGGAAAGATGTAACTCTGTGAGATGAATTAACAGAACACAGAGCAGTTTCTCAGAAAGCTTCTTTCCAGTTTTGAACGGAAGATATTCCCTTTTTCACCATAGCCCTCTATGGGCTTCCAAATATCCCTTTGCCAATTCCACAAGAACAGCCTTAGCGAAAGGCTTGTTGAAGGGAAAGATGTAACTCTGAGAGATGAATTAACAGAACACAGAGCAGTTTCTCAGAAAGCTTCTTTCCAGTTTTGAACGGAAGATATTCCCTTTTTCACCATAGCCCTCTATGGGCTTCCAAATATCCCTTTGCCAATTCCACAAGAACAGCCTTAGCGAAAGGCTTGTTGAAGGGAAAGATGTAACTCTGAGAGATGAATTAACAGAACACAGAGCAGTTTCTCAGAAAGCTTCTTTCCAGTTTTGAACGGAAGATATTCCCTTTTTCACCATAGCCCTCTATGGGCTTCCAAATATCCCTTTGCCAATTCCACAAGAACAGCCTTAGCGAAAGGCTTCTTGAAGGGAAAGATGTAACTCTGTGAGATGAATTAACAGAACACAGAGCAGTTTCTCAGAAAGCTTCTTTCCAGTTTTGAACGGAAGATATTTCCTTTTTCACCATAGCCCTCTATGGGCTTCCAAATATCCCTTTGCCAATTCCACAAGAACAGCCTTAGCGAAAGGCTTCTTGAAGGGAAAAATGTAACTCTGTGAGATGAATGAACAGAACACAGAGCAGTTTCTCAGAAAGCTTCTTTCTAGTTTTGAACGGAAGAGATTTCCTTTTTCACCATAGCCCTCTATGGGCTTCCAAATATCCCTTTGCCAATTCCACAAGAACAGCCTTAGCGAAAGGCTTCTTGAAGGGAAAGATGTAACTCTGTGAGATGAATTAACAGAACACAGAGCAGTTTCTCAGAAAGCTTCTTTCCAGTTTTGAACGGAAGATATTTCCTTTTTCACCATAGCCCTCTATGGGCTTCCAAATATCCCTTTGCCAATTCCACAAGAACAGCCTTAGCGAAAGGCTTCTTGAAGGGAAAGATGTAACTCTGTGAGATGAATTAACAGAACACAGAGCAGTTTCTCAGAAAGCTTCTTTCCAGTTTTGAAGGGAAGAGATTTCTTTTTTAACCATAGCCCTCTATGGGCTTCCAAATATCCCTTTGCCAATTCCACAAGAACAGCCTTAGCGAAAGGCTTCTTGAAGGGAAAGATGTAACTCTGTGAGATGAATTAACAGAACACAGAGCAGTTTCTCAGAAAGCTTCTTTCCAGTTTTGAAGGGAAGATATTTCCTTTTTCACCATAGCCCGCTATGGGCTTCCAAATATCCCTTTGCCAATTCCACAAGAACAGCCTTAGCGAAAGGCTTCTTGAAGGGAAAGATGTAACTCTGTGAGATGAATTAACAGAACACAGAGCAGTTTCTCAGAAAGCTTCTTTCCAGTTTTGAACGGAAGATATTCCCTTTTTCACCATAGCCCTCTATGGGCTTCCAAATATCCCTTTGCGAATTCCACAAGAACAGCCTTAGCGAAAGGCTTGTTGAAGGGAAAGATGTAACTCTGAGAGATGAATTAACAGAACACAGAGCAGTTTCTCAGAAAGCTTCTTTCCAGTTTTGAACGGAAGATATTCCCTTTTTCACCATAGCCCTCTATGGGCTTCCAAATATCCCTTTGCCAGTTCCACAAGAACAGCCTTAGCGAAAGGCTTCTTGAAGGGAAAGATGTAACTCTGTGAGATGAATTAACAGAACACAGAGCAGTTTCTCAGAAAGCTTCTTTCCGGTTTTGAACGGAAGATATTTCCTTTTTCACCATAGCCCTCTATGGGCTTCCAAATATCCCTTTGCCAATTACACAAGAACAGCCTTAGCGAAAGGCTTCTTGAAGGGAAAGATGTAACTCTGTGAGATGAATTAACAGAACACAGAGAAGTTTCTTGAAAGCTTCTTTCCAGTTTTGAACGGAAGATATTTCCTTTTTCACCATAGCCCTCTATGGGCTTCCAAATATCCCTTTGCCAATTCCACAAGAACAGCCTTAGCGAAAGGCTTCTTGAAGGGAAAGATGTAACTCTGTGAGATGAATTAACAGAACACAGAGCAGTTTCTCAGAAAGCTTCTTTCCAGTTTTGAACGGAAGATATTTCCTTTTTCACCATAGCCCTCTATGGGCTTCCAAATATCCCTTTGCCAATTCCACAAGAACAGCCTTAGCGAAAGGCTTCTTGAAGGGAAAGATGTAACTCTGTGAGATGAATTA
The DNA here is from genome assembly GCF_047675955.1 of Chlorocebus sabaeus. NCBI lineage: Eukaryota > Metazoa > Chordata > Mammalia > Primates > Cercopithecidae > Chlorocebus > Chlorocebus sabaeus. The sequence continues at coordinate 198,866 of NW_027327450.1, read as the reverse complement.
ACAGAACACAGAGCAGTTTCTCAGAAAGCTTCTTTCCAGTTTTGAAGGGAAGAGATTTCCTTTTTCATCATAGCCCGCTATGGGCTTCCAAATATCCCTTTGCCAATTCCACAAGAACAGCCTTAGCGAAAGGCTTCTTGAAGGGAAAGATGTAACTCTGTGAGATGAATTAAAAGAACACAGAGCAGTATCTCAGAAAGCTTCTTTCCAGTTTTGAACGGAAGATATTTCCTTTTTCACCATAGCCCTCTATGGGCTTCCAAATATCCCTTTGCCAATTCCACAAGAACAGCCTTAGCGAAAGGCTTCTTGAAGGGAAAGATGTAACTCTGTGAGATGAATTAACAGAACACAGAGCAGTTTCTCAGAAAGCTTCTTTCCAGTTTTGAACGGAAGATATTCCTTTTTTCACCATAGCCCTCTATGGGCTTCCAAATATCCCTTTGCCAATTCCACAAGAACAGCCTTAGCGAAAGGCTTCTTGAAGGGAAAAATGTAACTCTGTGAGATGAATTAACAGAACAGAGAGCAGTTTCTCAGAAAGCTTCTTTCCAGTTTTGAACGGAAGATATTTCCTTTTTCACCATAGCCCTCTATGGGCTTCCAAATATCCCTTTGCCAATTCCACAAGAACAGCCTTAGTGAAAGGCTTCTTGAAGGGAAAGATGTAACTCTGTGAGATGAATTAACAGAACACAGAGCAGTTTCTCAGAAAGCTTCTTTCCAGTTTTGAAGGGAAGAGATTTCCTTTTTCACCATAGCCCTCTACGGGCTTCCAAATATCCCTTTGCCAATTCCACAAGAACAGCCTTAGCGAAAGGCTTCTTGAAGGGAAAGATGTAACTCTGTGAGATGAATTAACAGAACACAGCGCAGTTTCTCAGAAAGCTTCTTTCCAGTTTTGAAGGGAAGAGATTTCCTTTTTCATCATAGCCCGCTATGGGCTTCCAAATATCCCTTTGCCAATTCCACAAGAACAGACTTAGCGAAAGGCTTCTTGAAGGGAAAGATGTAACTCTGTGAGATGAATTAACAGAACACAGAGCAGTTTCTCAGAAAGCTTCTTTTCAGTTTTGAACGGAAGATATTCCCTTTTTCACCATAGCCCTCTATGGGCTTCCAAATATCCGTTTGCCAATTCCACAAGAACAGCCTTAGCGAAAGGCTTCTTGATGGGAAAGATGTAACTCTGTGAGATGAATTAACAGAACACAGAGCAGTTTCTCAGAAAGCTTCTTTCCAGTTTTGAACGGAAGATATTTCCTTTTTCACCATAGCCCTCTATGGGCTTCCAAATATCCCTTTGCCAATTCCACAAGAACAGCCTTAGCGAAAGGCTTCTTGAAGGGAAAGATGTAACTCTGTGAGATGAATTAACAGAACACAGAGCAGTTTCTCAGAAAGCTTCTTTCCAGTTTTGAACGGAAGATATTCCTTTTTTCACCATAGCCCTCTATGGGCTTCCAAATATCCCTTTGCCAATTCCACAAGAACAGCCTTAGCGAAAGGCTTCTTGAAGGGAAAGATGTAACTCTGTGAGATGAATTAACAGAACACAGAGCAGTTTCTCAGAAAGCTTCTTTCCAGTTTTGAACGGAAGATATTTCCTTTTTCACCATAGCCCTCTATGGGCTTCCAAATATCCCTTTGCCAATTCCACAAGAACAGCCTTAGCGAAAGGCTTCTTGAAGGGAAAGATGTAACTCTGTGAGATGAATTAACAGAACACAGAGCAGTTTCTCAGAAAGCTTCTTTCCAGTTTTGAAGGGAAGAGATTTCCTTTTTCACCATAGCCCTCTATGGGCTTCCAAATATCCCTTTGCCAATTCCACAGGAACAGCCTTAGCGAAAGGCTTCTTGAAGGGAAAGATGTAACTCTGTGAGATGAATTAACAGAACACAGAGCAGTTTCTCAGAAAGCTTCTTTCCAGTTTTTAAGGGAAGATATTTCCTTTTTCACCATAGCCCGCTATGGGCTTCCAAATATCCCTTTGCCAATTCCACAAGAACAGCCTTAGCGAAAGGCTTCTTGAAGGGAAAGATGTAACTCTGTGAGATGAATTAACAGAACACAGAGCAGTTTCTCAGAAAGCTTCTTTCCAGTTTTGAACGGAAGATATTCCCTTTTTCACCATAGCCCTCTATGGGCTTCCAAATATCCCTTTGCCAATTCCACAAGAACAGCCTTAGCGAAAGGCTTGTTGAAGGGAAAGATGTAACTCTGAGAGATGAATTAACAGAACACAGAGCAGTTTCTCAGAAAGCTTCTTTCCAGTTTTGAACGGAAGATATTCCCTTTTTCACCATAGCCCTCTATGGGCTTCCAAATATCCCTTTGCCAATTCCACAAGAACAGCCTTAGCGAAAGGCTTGTTGAAGGGAAAGATGTAACTCTGAGAGATGAATTAACAGAACACAGAGCAGTTTCTCAGAAAGCTTCTTTCCAGTTTTGAACGGAAGATATTCCCTCTTTCACCATAGCCCTCTATGGGCTTCCAAATATCCCTTTGCCAATTCCACAAGAACAGCCTTAGCGAAAGGCTTCTTGAAGGGAAAGATGTAACTCTGTGAGATGAATTAACAGAACACAGAGCAGTTTCTCAGAAAGCTTCTTTCCAGTTTTGAACGGAAGATATTTCCTTTTTCACCATAGCCCTCTATGGGCTTCCAAATATCCCTTTGCCAATTCCACAAGAACAGCCTTAGCGAAAGGCTTCTTGAAGGGAAAAATGTAACTCTGTGAGATGAATGAACAGAACACAGAGCAGTTTCTCAGAAAGCTTCTTTCTAGTTTTGAACGGAAGAGATTTCCTTTTTCACCATAGCCCTCTATGGGCTTCCAAATATCCCTTTGCCAATTCCACAAGAACAGCCTTAGCGAAAGGCTTCTTGAAGGGAAAGATGTAACTCTGTGAGATGAATTAACAGAACACAGAGCAGTTTCTCAGAAAGCTTCTTTCCAGTTTTGAACGGAAGATATTTCCTTTTTCACCATAGCCCTCTATGGGCTTCCAAATATCCCTTTGCCAATTCCACAAGAACAGCCTTAGCGAAAGGCTTCTTGAAGGGAAAGATGTAACTCTGTGAGATGAATTAACAGAACACAGAGCAGTTTCTCAGAAAGCTTCTTTCCAGTTTTGAAGGGAAGAGATTTCCTTTTTCACCATAGCCCTCTATGGGCTTCCAAATATCCCTTTGCCAATTCCACAAGAACAGCCTTAGCGAAAGGCTTCTTGAAGGGAAAGATGTAACTCTGTGAGATGAATTAACAGAACACAGAGCAGTTTCTCAGAAAGCTTCTTTCCAGTTTTGAAGGGAAGATATTTCCTTTTTCACCATAGCCCGCTATGGGCTTCCAAATATCCCTTTGCCAATTCCACAAGAACAGCCTTAGCGAAAGGCTTCTTGAAGGGAAAGATGTAACTCTGTGAGATGAATTAACAGAACACAGAGCAGTTTCTCAGAAAGCTTCTTTCCAGTTTTGAACGGAAGATATTCCCTTTTTCACCATAGCCCTCTATGGGCTTCCAAATATCCCTTTGCGAATTCCACAAGAACAGCCTTAGCGAAAGGCTTGTTGAAGGGAAAGATGTAACTCTGAGAGATGAATTAACAGAACACAGAGCAGTTTCTCAGAAAGCTTCTTTCCAGTTTTGAACGGAAGATATTCCCTTTTTCACCATAGCCCTCTATGGGCTTCCAAATATCCCTTTGCCAGTTCCACAAGAACAGCCTTAGCGAAAGGCTTCTTGAAGGGAAAGATGTAACTCTGTGAGATGAATTAACAGAACACAGAGCAGTTTCTCAGAAAGCTTCTTTCCGGTTTTGAACGGAAGATATTTCCTTTTTCACCATAGCCCTCTATGGGCTTCCAAATATCCCTTTGCCAATTACACAAGAACAGCCTTAGCGAAAGGCTTCTTGAAGGGAAAGATGTAACTCTGTGAGATGAATTAACAGAACACAGAGCAGTTTCTTGAAAGCTTCTTTCCAGTTTTGAACGGAAGATATTTCCTTTTTCACCATAGCCCTCTATGGGCTTCCAAATATCCCTTTGCCAATTCCACAAGAACAGCCTTAGCGAAAGGCTTCTTGAAGGGAAAGATGTAACTCTGTGAGATGAATTAACAGAACACAGAGCAGTTTCTCAGAAAGCTTCTTTCCAGTTTTGAAGGGAAGAGATTTCCTTTTTCACCATAGCCCTCTACGGGCTTCCAAATATCCCTTTGCCAATTCCACAAGAACAGCCTTAGCGAAAGGCTTCTTGAAGGGAAAGATGTAACTCTGTGAGATGAATTAACAGAACACAGCGCAGTTTCTCAGAAAGCTTCTTTCCAGTTTTGAAGGGAAGAGATTTCCTTTTTCATCATAGCCCGCTATGGGCTTCCAAATATCCCTTTGCCAATTCCACAAGAACAGACTTAGCGAAAGGCTTCTTGAAGGGAAAGATGTAACTCTGTGAGATGAATTAACAGAACACAGAGCAGTTTCTCAGAAAGCTTCTTTTCAGTTTTGAACGGAAGATATTCCCTTTTTCACCATAGCCCTCTATGGGCTTCCAAATATCCCTTTGCCAATTCCACAAGAACAGCCTTAGCGAAAGGCTTCTTGATGGGAAAGATGTAACTCTGTGAGATGAATTAACAGAACACAGAGCAGTTTCTCAGAAAGCTTCTTTCCAGTTTTGAACGGAAGATATTTCCTTTTTCACCATAGCCCTCTATGGGCTTCCAAATATCCCTTTGCCAATTCCACAAGAACAGCCTTAGCGAAAGGCTTCTTGAAGGGAAAGATGTAACTCTGTGAGATGAATTAACAGAACACAGAGCAGTTTCTCAGAAAGCTTCTTTCCAGTTTTGAACGGAAGATATTCCTTTTTTCACCATAGCCCTCTATGGGCTTCCAAATATCCCTTTGCCAATTCCACAAGAACAGCCTTAGCGAAAGGCTTCTTGAAGGGAAAGATGTAACTCTGTGAGATGAATTAACAGAACACAGAGCAGTTTCTCAGAAAGCTTCTTTCCAGTTTTGAACGGAAGATATTTCCTTTTTCACCATAGCCCTCTATGGGCTTCCAAATATCCCTTTGCCAATTCCACAAGAACAGCCTTAGCGAAAGGCTTCTTGAAGGGAAAGATGTAACTCTGTGAGATGAATTAACAGAACACAGAGCAGTTTCTCAGAAAGCTTCTTTCCAGTTTTGAAGGGAAGAGATTTCCTTTTTCACCATAGCCCTCTATGGGCTTCCAAATATCCCTTTGCCAATTCCACAGGAACAGCCTTAGCGAAAGGCTTCTTGAAGGGAAAGATGTAACTCTGTGAGATGAATTAACAGAACACAGAGCAGTTTCTCAGAAAGCTTCTTTCCAGTTTTGAAGGGAAGATATTTCCTTTTTCACCATAGCCCGCTATGGGCTTCCAAATATCCCTTTGCCAATTCCACAAGAACAGCCTTAGCGAAAGGCTTCTTGAAGGGAAAGATGTAACTCTGTGAGATGAATTAACAGAACACAGAGCAGTTTCTCAGAAAGCTTCTTTCCAGTTTTGAACGGAAGATATTCCCTTTTTCACCATAGCCCTCTATGGGCTTCCAAATATCCCTTTGCGAATTCCACAAGAACAGCCTTAGCGAAAGGCTTGTTGAAGGGAAAGATGTAACTCTGAGAGATGAATTAACAGAACACAGAGCAGTTTCTCAGAAAGCTTCTTTCCAGTTTTGAACGGAAGATATTCCCTTTTTCACCATAGCCCTCTATGGGCTTCCAAATATCCCTTTGCCAGTTCCACAAGAACAGCCTTAGCGAAAGGCTTCTTGAAGGGAAAGATGTAACTCTGTGAGATGAATTAACAGAACACAGAGCAGTTTCTCAGAAAGCTTCTTTCCGGTTTTGAACGGAAGATATTTCCTTTTTCACCATAGCCCTCTATGGGCTTCCAAATATCCCTTTGCCAATTACACAAGAACAGCCTTAGCGAAAGGCTTCTTGAAGGGAAAGATGTAACTCTGTGAGATGAATTAACAGAACACAGAGAAGTTTCTTGAAAGCTTCTTTCCAGTTTTGAACGGAAGATATTTCCTTTTTCACCATAGCCCTCTATGGGCTTCCAAATATCCCTTTGCCAATTCCACAAGAACAGCCTTAGCGAAAGGCTTCTTGAAGGGAAAGATGTAACTCTGTGAGATGAATTAACAGAACACAGAGCAGTTTCTCAGAAAGCTTCTTTCCAGTTTTGAACGGAAGATATTTCCTTTTTCACCATAGCCCTCTATGGGCTTCCAAATATCCCTTTGCCAATTCCACAAGAACAGCCTTAGCGAAAGACTTCTTGAAGGGAAAGATGTAACTCTGTGAGATGAATTAACAGAACACAGAGCAGTTTCTCAGAAAGCTTCTTTCCAGTTTTGAAGGGAAGAGATTTCCTTTTTCATCATAGCCCGCTATGGGCTTCCAAATATCCCTTTGCCAATTCCACAAGAACAGCCTTAGCGAAAGGCTTCTTGAAGGGAAAGATGTAACTCTGTGAGATGAATTAACAGAACACAGAGCAGTATCTCAGAAAGCTTCTTTCCAGTTTTGAACGGAAGATATTTCCTTTTTCACCATAGCCCTCTATGGGCTTCCAAATATCCCTTTGCCAATTCCACAAGAACAGCCTTAGCGAAAGGCTTCTTGAAGGGAAAGATGTAACCCTGTGAGATGAATTAACAGAACACAGAGCAGTTTCTCAGAAAGCTTCTTTCCAGTTTTGAACGGAAGATATTCCTTTTTTCACCATAGCCCTCTATGGGCTTCCAAATATCCCTTTGCCAATTCCACAAGAACAGCCTTAGCGAAAGGCTTCTTGAAGGGAAAGATGTAACTCTGTGAGATGAATTAACAGAACATAGAGCAGTTTCTCAGAAAGCTTCTTTCCAGTTTTGAACGGAAGATATTTCCTTTTTCACCATAGCCCTCTATGGGCTTCCAAATATCCCTTTGCCAATTCCACAAGAACAGCCTTAGCGAAAGGCTTCTTGAAGGGAAAGATGTAACTCTGTGAGATGAATTAACAGAACACAGAGCAGTTTCTCAGAAAGCTTCTTTCCAGTTTTGAACGGAAGAGATTTCCTTTTTCACCATAGCCCTCTATGGGCTTCCAAATATCCCTTTGCCAATTCCACAAGAACAGCCTTAGCGAAAGGCTTCTTGAAGGGAAAAATGTAACTCTGTGAGTTGAATGAACAGAACACAGAGCAGTTTCTCAGAAAGCTTCTTTTCAGTTTTGAACGGAAGAGATTTCCTTTTTCACCATAGCCCTCTATGGGCTTCCAAATATCCCTTTGCCAATTCCACAAGAACAGCCTTAGCGAAAGGCTTCTTGAAGGGAAAGATGTAACTGTGTGCGATGAATTAACAGAACACAGAGCAGTTTCTCAGAAAGCTTCTTTCCAGTTTTGAAAGGAAGATATTTCCTTTTTCACCGTAGCCCTCTTTGGGCTTCCAAATATCCCTTTGCCAATTCCACAAGAACAGCCTTAGCGAAAGGCTTCTTGAAGGGAAAGATGTAACTCTGTGAGATGAATTAACAGAACACAGAGCAGTTTCTCAGAAAGCTTCTTTCCAGTTTTGAAGGGAAGAGATTTCCTTTTTCACCATAGCCCTCTATGGGCTTCCAAATATCCCTTTGCCAATTCCACAAGAACAGCCTTAGCGAAAGGCTTCTTGAAGGGAAAGATGTAACTCTGTGAGATGAATTAACAGAACACAGAGCAGTTTCTCAGAAAGCTTCTTTCCAGTTTTGAACGGAAGATATTTCCTTTTTCACCATAGCCCTCTATGGGCTTCCAAATATCCCTTTGCCAATTCCACAAGAACAGCCTTAGCGAAAGGCTTCTTGAAGGGAAAGATGTAACTCTGTGAGATGAATTAACAGAACACAGAGCAGTTTCTCAGAAAGCTTCTTTCCAGTTTTGAAGGGAAGAGATTTCCTTTTTCACCATAGCCCTCTATGGGCTTCCAAATATCCCTTTGCCAATTCCACAGGAACAGCCTTGGCGAAAGGCTTCTTGAAGGGAAAGATGTAACTCTGTGAGATGAATTAACAGAACACAGAGCAGTTTCTCAGAAAGCTTCTTTCCATTTTTTAAGGGAAGATATTTCCTTTTTCACCATAGCCCGCTATGGGCTTCCAAATATCCCTTGCCAATTCCACAAGAACAGCCTTAGCGAAAGGCTTCTTGAAGGGAAAGATGTAACTCTGTGAGATGAATTAACAGAACACAGAGCAGTTTCTCAGAAAGCTTCTTTCCAGTTTTGAAGGGAAGATATTTCCTTTTTCACCATAGCCCGCTATGGGCTTCCAAATATCCCTTTGCCAATTCCACAAGAACAGCCTTAGCGAAAGGCTTCTTGAAGGGAAAGATGTAACTCTGTGAGATGAATTAACGGAACACAGAGCAGTTTCTCAGAAAGCTTCTTTCCGGTTTTGAACGGAAGATATTTCCTTTTTCACCATAGCCCTCTATGGGCTTCCAAATATCCCTTTGCCAATTCCACAAGAACAGCCTTAGCGAAAGGCTTCTTGAAGGGAAAGATGTAACTCTGTGAGATGAATTAACAGAACACAGAGAAGTTTCTTGAAAGCTTCTTTCCAGTTTTGAACGGAAGATATTTCCTTTTTCACCATAGCCCTCTATGGGCTTCCAAATATCCCTTTGCCAATTCCACAAGAACAGCCTTAGCGAAAGGCTTCTTGAAGGGAAAGATGTAACTCTGTGAGATGAATTAACAGAACACAGAGCAGTTTCTCAGAAACCTTCTTTCCAGTTTTGAACGGAAGATATTCCCTTTTTCACCATAGCCCTCTATGGGCTTCCAAATATCCCTTTGCCAATTCCACAAGAACAGCCTTAGCGAAAGGCTTCTTGAAGGGAAAGATGTAACTCTGTGAGAGGAATTAACAGAACACAGAGCAGTTTCTCAGAAAGCTTCTTTCCAGTTTTGAACGGAAGAAATTTCCTTTTTCACCATAGCCCTCTATGGGCTTCCAAATATCCCTTTGCCAATTCCACAAGAACAGCCTTAGCGAAAGGCTTCTTGAAGGGAAAGATGTAACTCTGTGAGATGAATTAACAGAACAGAGAGCAGTTTCTCAGAAAGCTTCTTTCCAGTTTTGAACGGAAGATATTTCCTTTTTCACCATAGCCCTCTATGGGCTTCCAAATATCCCTTTGCCAAATCCACAAGAACAGCCGTAGCGAAAGGCTTCTTGAAGGGAAAGATGTAACTCTGTGAGATGAATTAACAGAACACAGAGAAGTATCTTGAAAGCTTCTTTCCAGTTTTGAACGGAAGATATTTCCTTTTTCACCATAGCCCTCTATGGGCTTCAAAGTATCCCTTTTTCAATTCCACAAGAACAACCTTAGCGAAAGGATTCTTGAAGGGAAAGATGTAACTCTGTGAGATGAATTAACAGAACACAGAGCAGTTTCTCAGAAAGCTTCTTTCCAGTTTTGAAGGGAAGATATTTCCTTTTTCACCATAGCCCGCTATGGGCTTAAAAATATCCCTTTGCCAATTCCACAAGAACAGCCTTAGCGAAAGGCTTCTTGAAGGGAAAGATGTAACTCTGTGAGATGAATTAAGAGAACACAGAGCAGTTTCTCAGAAAGCTTCTTTCCAGTTTTGAACGGAAGATATTCCCTTTTTCACCATAGCCCTCTATGGGCTTCCAAATATCCCTTTGCCAATTCCACAAGAACAGACTTAGCGAAAGGCTTCTTGAAGGGAAAGATGTAACTCTGTGAGATGAATTAACAGAACACAGAGCAGTTTCTCAGAAAGCTTCTTTCCAGTTTTGAACGGAAGATATTCCCTTTTTCACCATAGCCCTCTATGGGCTTCCAAATATCCCTTTGCCAATTCCACAAGAACAGCCTTAGCGAAAGGCTTCTTGAAGGGAAAGATGTAACTCTGTGAGATGAATTAACAGAACACAGAGCAGTTTCTCAGAAAGCTTCTTTCCAGTTTTGAACGGAAGATATTCACTTTTTCACCATAGCCCTCTATGGGCTTCCAAATATCCCTTTGCCAATTCCACAAGAACAGCCTTATCGAAAGGCTTCTTGAAGGGAAAGATGTAACTCTGTGAGATGAATTAACAGAACACAGAACAGTTTCTCAGAAAGCTTCTTTCCAGTTTTGATCAGAAGATATTTCCTTTTTCACCATAGCCCTCTATGGGCTTCCAAAGATCCCTTTGCCAATTCCACAAGAACAGCCTTAGCGAAAGGCTTCTTGAAGGGAAAGATGTAACTCTGTGAGATGAATTAACAGAACACAGAGCAGTTTCTCAGAAAGCTTCTTTCCAGTTTTGAACGGAAGATATTCCCTTTTTCACCATAGCCCTCTATGGGCTTCCAAATATCCCTTTGCCAATTCCACAAGAACAGCCTTAGCGAAAGGCTTCTTGAAGGGAAAGATGTAACTCTGTGAGATGAATTAACAGAACACAGAGCAGTTTCTCAGAAAGCTTCTTTCCAGTTTTGAACGGAAGATATTTCCTTTTTCACCATAGCCCTCTATGGGCTTCCAAATATCCCTTTGCCAATTCCACAAGAACAGCCTTAGCGAAAGGCTTCTTGAAGGGAAAGATGTAACTCTGTGGGATGAATTAACAGAACACAGAGCAGTTTCTCAGAAAGCTTCTTTCCAGTTTTGAACGGAAGATATTTCCTTTTTCACCATAGCCCTCTATGGGCTTCCAAATATCCCTTTGCCAATTCCACAAGAACAGCCTTAGCGAAAGGCTTCTTGAAGGGAAAGATGTAACTCTGTGAGATGAATTAACAGAACACAGAGCAGTTTCTCAGAAAGCTTCTTTCCAGTTTTGAAGGGAAGAGATTTCCTTTTTCACCATAGCCCTCTATGGGCTTCCAAATATCCCTTTGCCAATTCCACAGGAACAGCCTTGGCGAAAGGCTTCTTGAAGGGAAAGATGTAACTCTGTGAGATGAATTAACAGAACACAGAGCAGTTTCTCAGAAAGCTTCTTTCCATTTTTTAAGGGAAGATATTTCCTTTTTCACCATAGCCCGCTATGGGCTTCCAAATATCCCTTTGCCAATTCCACAAGAACAGCCTTAGCGAAAGGCTTCTTGAAGGGAAAGATGTAACTCTGTGAGATGAATTAACAGAACACAGAGCAGTTTCTCAGAAAGCTTCTTTCCAGTTTTGAAGGGAAGATATTTCCTTTTTCACCATAGCCCGCTATGGGCTTCCAAATATCCCTTTGCCAATTCCACAAGAACAGCCTTAGCGAAAGGCTTCTTGAAGGGAAAGATGTAACTCTGTGAGATGAATTAACGGAACACAGAGCAGTTTCTCAGAAAGCTTCTTTCCGGTTTTGAACGGAAGATATTTCCTTTTTCACCATAGCCCTCTATGGGCTTCCAAATATCCCTTTGCCAATTCCACAAGAACAGCCTTAGCGAAAGGCTTCTTGAAGGGAAAGATGTAACTCTGTGAGATGAATTAACAGAACACAGAGAAGTTTCTTGAAAGCTTCTTTCCAGTTTTGAACGGAAGATATTTCCTTTTTCACCATAGCCCTCTATGGGCTTCCAAATATCCCTTTGCCAATTCCACAAGAACAGCCGTAGCGAAAGGCTTCTTGAAGGGAAAGATGTAACTCTGTGAGATGAATTAACAGAACACAGAGAAGTATCTTGAAAGCTTCTTTCCAGTTTTGAACGGAAGATATTTCCTTTTTCACCATAGCCCTCTATGGGCTTCAAAGTATCCCTTTTTCAATTCCACAAGAACAACCTTAGCGAAAGGATTCTTGAAGGGAAAGATGTAACTCTGTGAGATGAATTAACAGAACACAGAGCAGTTTCTCAGAAAGCTTCTTTCCAGTTTTGAAGGGAAGATATTTCCTTTTTCACCATAGCCCGCTATGGGCTTAAAAATATCCCTTTGCCAATTCCACAAGAACAGCCTTAGCGAAAGGCTTCTTGAAGGGAAAGATGTAACTCTGTGAGATGAATTAAGAGAACACAGAGCAGTTTCTCAGAAAGCTTCTTTCCAGTTTTGAACGGAAGATATTCCCTTTTTCACCATAGCCCTCTATGGGCTTCCAAATATCCCTTTGCCAATTCCACAAGAACAGACTTAGCGAAAGGCTTCTTGAAGGGAAAGATGTAACTCTGTGAGATGAATTAACAGAACACAGAGCAGTTTCTCAGAAAGCTTCTTTCCAGTTTTGAACGGAAGATATTCCCTTTTTCACCATAGCCCTCTATGGGCTTCCAAATATCCCTTTGCCAATTCCACAAGAACAGACTTAGCAAAAGGCTTCTTGAAGGGAAAGATGTAACTCTGTGAGATGAATTAACAGAACACAGAGCAGTTTCTCAGAAAGCTTCTTTCCAGTTTTGAACGGAAGATATTCACTTTTTCACCATAGCCCTCTATGGGCTTCCAAATATCCCTTTGCCAATTCCACAAGAACAGCCTTATCGAAAGGCTTCTTGAAGGGAAAGATGTAACTCTGTGAGATGAATTAACAGAACACAGAACAGTTTCTCAGAAAGCTTCTTTCCAGTTTTGATCAGAAGATATTTCCTTTTTCACCATAGCCCTCTATGGGCTTCCAAAGATCCCTTTGCCAATTCCACAAGAACAGCCTTAGCGAAAGGCTTCTTGAAGGGAAAGATGTAACTCTGTGAGATGAATTAACAGAACACAGAGCAGTTTCTCAGAAAGCTTCTTTCCAGTTTTGAACGGAAGATATTCCCTTTTTCACCATAGCCCTCTATGGGCTTCCAAATATCCCTTTGCCAATTCCACAAGAACAGCCTTAGCGAAAGGCTTCTTGAAGGGAAAGATGTAACTCTGTGAGATGAATTAACAGAACACAGAGCAGTTTCTCAGAAAGCTTCTTTCCAGTTTTGAACGGAAGATATTTCCTTTTTCACCATAGCCCTCTATGGGCTTCCAAATATCCCTTTGCCAATTCCACAAGAACAGCCTTAGCGAAAGGCTTCTTGAAGGGAAAGATGTAACTCTGTGGGATGAATTAACAGAACACAGAGCAGTTTCTCAGAAAGCTTCTTTCCAGTTTTGAACGGAAGATATTTCCTTTTTCACCATAGCCCTCTATGGGCTTCCAAATATCCCTTTGCCAATTCCACAAGAACAGCCTTAGCGAAAGGCTTCTTGAAGGGAAAGATGTAACTCTGTGAGATGAATTAACAGAACACAGAGCAGTTTCTCAGAAAGCCTCTTTCCAGTTTTGAAGGGAAGAGATTTCCTTTTTCACCATAGCCCTCTATGGGCTTCCAAATATCCCTTTGCCAATTCCACAAGAACAGCCTTAGCGAAAGGCTTCTTGAAGGGAAAGATGTAACTCTGTGAGATGAATTAACAGAACACAGAGCAGTTTCTCAGAAAGCTTCTTTCCAGTTTTGAACGGAAGATATTTCCTTTTTCACCATAGCCCTGTATGGGCTTCCAAATATCCCTTTGCCAATTCCACAAGAACAGCCTTAGCGAAAGGCTTCTTGAAGGGAAAAATGTAACTCTGTGAGATGAATGAACAGAACACAGAGCAGTTTCTCAGAAAGCTTCTTTCTAGTTTTGAACGGAAGAAATTTCCTTTTTCACCATAGCCCTCTATGGGCTTCCAAATATCCCTTTGCCAATTCCACAAGAACAGCCTTAGCGAAAGGCTTCTTGAAGGGAAAGATGTAACTCTGTGAGATGAATTAACAGAACACAGAGCAGTTTCTCAGAAAGCTTCTTTCCAGTTTTGAACGGAAGATATTTCCTTTTTCACCATAGCCCTCTATGGGCTTCCAAATATCCCTTTGCCAATACCACAAGAACAGCCTTAGCGAAAGGCTTCTTGAAGGGAAAGATGTAACTCTGTGAGATGAATTAACAGAACACAGAGCAGTTTCTCAGAAAGCTTCTTTCCAGTTTTGAAGGGAAGAGATTTAGTTTTTCACCATAGCCCTCTATGGGCTTCCAAATATCCCTTTGCCAATTCCACAAGAACAGCCTTAGCGAAAGGCTTCTTGAAGGGAAAGATGTAACTCTGTGAGATGAATTAACAGAACACAGAGCAGTTTCTCAGAAAGCTTCTTTCCAGTTTTGAAGGGAAGATATTTCCTTTTTCACCATAGCCCGCTATGGGCTTCCAAATATCCCTTTGCCAATTCCACAAGAACAGCCTTAGCGAAAGGCTTCTTGAAGGGAAAGATGTAACTCTGTGAGATGAATTAACAGAACACAGAGCAGTTTCTCAGAAAGCTTCTTTCCAGTTTTGAACGGAAGATATTCCCTTTTTCACCATAGCCCTCTATGGGCTTCCAAATATCCCTTTGCCAATTCCACAAGAACAGCCTTAGCGAAAGGCTTCTTGAAGGGAAAGATGTAACTCTGTGAGATGAATTAACAGAACACAGAGCAGTTTCTCAGAAAGCTTCTTTCCAGTTTTGAACGGAAGATATTTCCTTTTTCACCATAGCCCTCTATGGGCTTCCAAATATCCCTTTGCCAATTGCACAAGAACAGCCTTAGCGAAAGGCTTCTTGAAGGGAAAGATGTAACTCTGTGAGATGAATTAACAGAACACAGAGCAGTTTCTCAGAAAGCTTCTTTCCAGTTTTGAACGGAAGATATTTCCTTTTTCACCATAGCCCTCTATGGGCTTCCAAATATCCCTTTGCCAATTCCACAAGAACAGCCTTAGCGAAAGGCTTCTTGAAGGGAAAAATGTAACTCTGTGAGATGAATGAACAGAACACAGAGCAGTTTCTCAGAAAGCTTCTTTCCAGTTTTGAACGGAAGAGAATTCCTTTTTCACCATAGCCCTCTATGGGCTTCCAAATATCCCTTTGCCAATTCCACAAGAACAGCCTTAGCGAAAGGCTTCTTGAAGGGAAAGATGTAACTCTGTGAGATGAATTAACAGAACACAGAGCAGTTTCTCAGAAAGCTTCTTTCCAGTTTTGAACGGAAGATATTCCCTTTTTCACCATAGCCCTCTATGGGCTTCCAAATATCCCTTTGCCAATTCCACAAGAACAGCCTTAGCGAAAGGCTTCTTGAAGGGAAAGATGTAACTCTGTGAGATGAATTAACAGAACACAGAGCAGTTTCTCAGAAAGCTTCTTTCCAGTTTTGAACGGAAGATATTTCCTTTTTCACCATAGCCCTCTATGGGCTTCCAAATATCCCTTTGCCAATTCCACAAGAACAGCCTTAGCGAAAGGCTTCTTGAAGGGAAAGATGTAACTCTGTGAGATGAATTAACAGAACACAGAGCAGTTTCTCAGAAAGATTCTTTCCAGTTTTGAACGGAGCATATTTCCTTTTTCACCATAGCCCTCTATGGGCTTTCAAATATCCCTTTGCCAATTCCACAAGAACAGCCTTAGCGAAAGTCTTCTGAAGGGAAAGATGTAACTCTGTGAGATGAATTAACAGAACACAGAGCAGTTTCTCAGAAAGCTTCTTTCGACTTTTGAACGGAAGATATTTCCTTTTCCACCATAGCCCTCTAGGGGCTTCCAAATATCCCTTTGCCAATTCCACAAGAACAGCCTTAGCGAAAGGCTTCTTGAAGGGAAAGATGTCACTCTGTGAGATGAATTAACAGAACACAGAGCAGTTTCTCAGAAAGCTTCTTTCCAGTTTTGAACGGAAGATATTTCCTTTTTCACCATAGCCCTCTATGGGCTTTCAAATATCCCTTTGCCAATTCCACAAGAACAGCCTTAGCGAAAGGCTTCTTGAAGGGAAAAATGTAACTCTGTGAGATGAATGAACAGAACACAGAGCAGTTTCTCAGAAAGCCTCTTTCCAGTTTTGAAGGGAAGAGATTTCCTTTTTCACCATAGCCCTCTATGGGCTTCCAAATATCCCTTTGACAATTCCACAAGAACAGCCTTAGCGAAAGGCTTCTTGAAGGGAAAGATGTAACTCTGTGAGATGAATTAACAGAACACAGAGAAGTATCTTGAAAGCTTCTTTCCAGTTTTGAACGGAAGATATTTCCTTTTTCACCATAGCCCTCTATGGGCTTCAAAGTATCCCTTTTTCAATTCCACAAGAACAACCTTAGCGAAAGAATTCTTGAAGGGAAAGATGTAACTCTGTGAGATGAATTAACAGAACACAGATCAGTTTCTCAGAAAGCTTCTTTCCAGTTTTGAAGGGAAGATATTTCCTTTTTCACCATAGCCCGCTATGGGCTTAAAAATATCCCTTTGCCAATTCCACAAGAACAGCCTTAGCGAAAGGCTTCTTGAAGGGAAAGATGTAACTCTGTGAGATGAATTAAGAGAACACAGAGCAGTTTCTCAGAAAGCTTCTTTCCAGTTTTGAACGGAAGATATTCCCTTTTTCACCATAGCCCTCTATGGGCTTCCAAATATCCCTTTGCCAATTCCACAAGAACAGACTTAGCGAAAGGCTTCTTGAAGGGAAAGATGTAACTCTGTGAGATGAATTAACAGAACACAGAGCAGTTTCTCAGAAAGCTTCGTTCCAGTTTTGAACGGAAGATATTCCCTTTTTCACCATAGCCCTCTATGGGCTTCCAAATATCCCTTTGCCAATTCCACAAGAACAGACTTAGCGAAAGGCTTCTTGAAGGGAAAGATGTAACTCTGTGAGATGAATTAACAGAACACAGAGCAGTTTCTCAGAAAGCTTCTTTCCAGTTTTGAACGGAAGATATTCACTTTTTCACCATAGCCCTCTATGGGCTTCCAAATATCCCTTTGCCAATTCCACAAGAACAGCCTTATCGAAAGGCTTCTTGAAGGGAAAGATGTAACTCTGTGAGATGAATTAACAGAACACAGAACAGTTTCTCAGAAAGCTTCTTTCCAGTTTTGATCGGAAGATATTTCCTTTTTCACCATAGCCCTCTATGGGCTTCCAAAGATCCCTTTGCCAATTCCACAAGAACAGCCTTAGCGAAAGGCTTCTTGAAGGGAAAGATGTAACTCTGTGAGATGAATTAACAGAACACAGAGCAGTTTCTCAGAAAGCTTCTTTCCAGTTTTGAACGGAAGATATTCCCTTTTTCACCATAGCCCTCTATGGGCTTCCAAATATCCCTTTGCCAATTCCACAAGAACAGCCTTAGCGAAAGGCTTCTTGAAGGGAAAGATGTAACTCTGTGAGATGAATTAACAGAACACAGAGCAGTTTCTCAGAAAGCTTCTTTCCAGTTTTGAACGGAAGATATTTCCTTTTTCACCATAGCCCTCTATGGGCTTCCAAATATCCCTTTGCCAATTCCACAAGAACAGCCTTAGCGAAAGGCTTCTTGAAGGGAAAGATGTAACTCTGTGGGATGAATTAACAGAACACAGAGCAGTTTCTCAGAAAGCTTCTTTCCAGTTTTGAACGGAAGATATTTCCTTTTTCACCATAGCCCTCTATGGGCTTCCAAATATCCCTTTGCCAATTCCACAAGAACAGCCTTAGCGAAAGGCTTCTTGAAGGGAAAGATGTAACTCTGTGAGATGAATTAACAGAACACAGAGCAGTTTCTCAGAAAGCCTCTTTCCAGTTTTGAAGGGAAGAGATTTCCTTTTTCACCATAGCCCTCTATGGGCTTCCAAATATCCCTTTGCCAATTCCACAAGAACAGCCTTAGCGAAAGGCTTCTTGAAGGGAAAGATGTAACTCTGTGAGATGAATTAACAGAACACAGAGCAGTTTCTCAGAAAGCTTCTTTCCAGTTTTGAAGGGAAGATATTTCCTTTTTCACCATAGCCCTGTATGGGCTTCCAAATATCCCTTTGCCAATTCCACAAGAACAGCCTTAGCGAAAGGCTTCTTGAAGGGAAAAATGTAACTCTGTGAGATGAATGAACAGAACACAGAGCAGTTTCTCAGAAAGCTTCTTTCTAGTTTTGAACGGAAGAAATTTCCTTTTTCACCATAGCCCTCTATGGGCTTCCAAATATCCCTTTGCCAATTCCACAAGAACAGCCTTAGCGAAAGGCTTCTTGAAGGGAAAGATGTAACTCTGTGAGATGAATTAACAGAACACAGAGCAGTTTCTCAGAAAGCTTCTTTCCAGTTTTGAACGGAAGAGATTTCCTTTTTCACCATAGCCCTCTATGGGCTTCCAAATATCCCTTTGCCAATACCACAAGAACAGCCTTAGCGAAAGGCTTCTTGAAGGGAAAGATGTAACTCTGTGAGATGAATTAACAGAACACAGAGCAGTTTCTCAGAAAGCTTCTTTCCAGTTTTGAAGGGAAGAGATTTAGTTTTTCACCATAGCCCTCTATGGGCTTCCAAATATCCCTTTGCCAATTCCACAAGAACAGCCTTAGCGAAAGGCTTCTTGAAGGGAAAGATGTAACTCTGTGAGATGAATTAACAGAACACAGAGCAGTTTCTCAGAAAGCTTCTTTCCAGTTTTGAAGGGAAGATATTTCCTTTTTCACCATAGCCCGCTATGGGCTTCCAAATATCCCTTTGCCAATTCCACAAGAACAGCCTTAGCGAAAGGCTTCTTGAAGGGAAAGATGTAACTCTGTGAGATGAATTAACAGAACACAGAGCAGTTTCTCAGAAAGCTTCTTTCCAGTTTTGAACGGAAGATATTCCCTTTTTCACCATAGCCCTCTATGGGCTTCCAAATATCCCTTTGCCAATTCCACAAGAACAGCCTTAGCGAAAGGCTTCTTGAAGGGAAAGATGTAACTCTGTGAGATGAATTAACAGAACACAGAGCAGTTTCTCAGAAAGCTTCTTTCCAGTTTTGAACGGAAGATATTTCCTTTTTCACCATAGCCCTCTATGGGCTTCCAAATATCCCTTTGCCAATTGCACAAGAACAGCCTTAGCGAAAGGCTTCTTGAAGGGAAAGATGTAACTCTGTGAGATGAATTAACAGAACACAGAGCAGTTTCTCAGAAAGCTTCTTTCCAGTTTTGAACGGAAGATATTTCCTTTTTCACCATAGCCCTCTATGGGCTTCCAAATATCCCTTTGCCAATTCCACAAGAACAGCCTTAGCGAAAGGCTTCTTGAAGGGAAAAATGTAACTCTGTGAGATGAATGAACAGAACACAGAGCAGTTTCTCAGAAAGCTTCTTTCCAGTTTTGAACGGAAGAGAATTCCTTTTTCACCATAGCCCTCTATGGGCTTCCAAATATCCCTTTGCCAATTCCACAAGAACAGCCTTAGCGAAAGGTTTCTTGAAGGGAAAGATGTAACTCTGTGAGATGAATTAACAGAACACAGAGCAGTTTCTCAGAAAGCTTCTTTCCAGTTTTGAACGGAAGATATTCCCTTTTTCACCATAGCCCTCTATGGGCTTCCAAATATCCCTTTGCCAATTCCACAAGAACAGCCTTAGCGAAAGGCTTCTTGAAGGGAAAGATGTAACTCTGTGAGATGAATTAACAGAACACAGAGCAGTTTCTCAGAAAGCTTCTTTCCAGTTTTGAACGGAAGATATTTCCTTTTTCACCATAGCCCTCTATGGGCTTCCAAATATCCCTTTGCCAATTCCACAAGAACAGCCTTAGCGAAAGGCTTCTTGAAGGGAAAGATGTAACTCTGTGAGATGAATTAACAGAACACAGAGCAGTTTCTCAGAAAGATTCTTTCCAGTTTTGAACGGAGCATATTTCCTTTTTCACCATAGCCCTCTATGGGCTTCCAAATATCCCTTTGCCAATTCCACAAGAACAGCCTTAGCGAAAGTCTTCTGAAGGGAAAGATGTAACTCTCTGAGATGAATTAACAGAACACAGAGCAGTTTCTCAGAAAGCTTCTTTCGACTTTTGAACGGAAGATATTTCCTTTTCCACCATAGCCCTCTAGGGGCTTCCAAATATCCCTTTGCCAATTCCACAAGAACAGCCTTAGCGAAAGCCTTCTTAAAGGGAAAGATGTAACTCTGTGAGATGAATTAACAGAACACAGAGCAGTTTCTCAGAAAGCTTCTTTCCAGTTTTGAACGGAAGATATTTCCTTTTTCACCATAGCCCTCTATGGGCTTCCAAATATCCCTTTGCCAATTCCACAAGAACAGCCTTAGCGAAAGGCTTCTTGAAGGGAAAGATGTAACTCTGTGAGATGAATTAACAGAACACAGAGCATTTTCTCAGAAAGATTCTTTCCAGTTTTGAACGGAGCATATTTCCTTTTTCACCATAGCCCTCTATGGGCTTCCAAATATCCCTTTGCCAATTCCACAAGAACAGCCTTAGCGAAAGTCTTCTGAAGGGAAAGATATAACTCTCTGAGATGAATTAACAGAACACAGAGCAGTTTCTCAGAAAGCTTCTTTCGACTTTTGAACGGAAGATATTTCCTTTTCCACCATAGCCCTCTAGGGGCTTCCAAATATCCCTTTGCCAATTCCACAAGAACAGCCTTAGCGAAAGGCTTCTTGAAGGGAAAGATGTAACTCTGTGAGATGAATTAACAGAACACAGAGCAGTTTCTCAGAAAGCTTCTTTCCAGTTTTGAACGGAAGATATTTCCCTTTTCACCATAGCCCTCTATGGGCTTTCAAATATCCCTTTGCCAATTCCACAAGAACAGCCTTAGCGAAAGGCTTCTTGAAGGGAAAAATGTAACTCTGTGAGATGAATGAACAGAACACAGAGCAGTTTCTCAGAAAGATTCTTTCCAGTTTTGAACGGAAGAGAATTCCTTTTTCACCATAGCCCTCTATGGGCTTCCAAATATCCCTTTGCCAATTCCACAAGAACAGCCTTATCGAAAGGCTTCTTGAAGGGAAAGATGTAACTCTGTGAGATGAATTAACAGAACACAGAACAGTTTCTCAGAAAGCTTCTTTCCAGTTTTGATCGGAAGATATTTCCTTTTTCACCATAGCCCTCTATGGGCTTCCAAAGATCCCTTTGCCAATTCCACAAGAACAGCCTTAGCGAAAGGCTTCTTGAAGGGAAAGATGTAACTCTGTGAGATGAATTAACAGAACACAGAGCAGTTTCTCAGAAAGCTTCTTTCCAGTTTTGAACGGAAGATATTCCCTTTTTCACCATAGCCCTCTATGGGCTTCCAAATATCCCTTTGCCAATTCCACAAGAACAGCCTTAGCGAAAGGCTTCTTGAAGGGAAAGATGTAACTCTGTGAGATGAATTAACAGAACACAGAGCAGTTTCTCAGAAAGCTTCTTTCCAGTTTTGAACGGAAGATATTTCCTTTTTCACCATAGCCCTCTATGGGCTTCCAAATATCCCTATGCCAATTCCACAAGAACAGCCTTAGCGAAAGGCTTCTTGAAGGGAAAGATGTAACTCTGTGGGATGAATTAACAGAACACAGAGCAGTTTCTCAGAAAGCTTCTTTCCAGTTTTGAACGGAAGATATTTCCTTTTTCACCATAGCCCTCTATGGGCTTCCAAATATCCCTTTGCCAATTCCACAAGAACAGCCTTAGCGAAAGGCTTCTTGAAGGGAAAGATGTAACTCTGTGAGATGAATTAACAGAACACAGAGCAGTTTCTCAGAAAGCCTCTTTCCAGTTTTGAAGGGAAGAGATTTCCTTTTTCACCATAGCCCTCTATGGGCTTCCAAATATCCCTTTGCCAATTCCACAAGAACAGCCTTAGCGAAAGGCTTCTTGAAGGGAAAGATGTAACTCTGTGAGATGAATTAACAGAACACAGAGCAGTTTCTCAGAAAGCTTCTTTCCAGTTTTGAAGGGAAGATATTTCCTTTTTCACCATAGCCCTGTATGGGCTTCCAAATATCCCTTTGCCAATTCCACAAGAACAGCCTTAGCGAAAGGCTTCTTGAAGGGAAAAATGTAACTCTGTGAGATGAATGAACAGAACACAGAGCAGTTTCTCAGAAAGCTTCTTTCTAGTTTTGAACGGAAGAAATTTCCTTTTTCACCATAGCCCTCTATGGGCTTCCAAATATCCCTTTGCCAATTCCACAAGAACAGCCTTAGCGAAAGGCTTCTTGAAGGGAAAGATGTAACTCTGTGAGATGAATTAACAGAACACAGAGCAGTTTCTCAGAAAGCTTCTTTCCAGTTTTGAACGGAAGAGATTTCCTTTTTCACCATAGCCCTCTATGGGCTTCCAAATATCCCTTTGCCAATACCACAAGAACAGCCTTAGCGAAAGGCTTCTTGAAGGGAAAGATGTAACTCTGTGAGATGAATTAACAGAACACAGAGCAGTTTCTCAGAAAGCTTCTTTCCAGTTTTGAAGGGAAGAGATTTAGTTTTTCACCATAGCCCTCTATGGGCTTCCAAATATCCCTTTGCCAATTCCACAAGAACAGCCTTAGCGAAAGGCTTCTTGAAGGGAAAGATGTAACTCTGTGAGATGAATTAACAGAACACAGAGCAGTTTCTCAGAAAGCTTCTTTCCAGTTTTGAAGGGAAGATATTTCCTTTTTCACCATAGCCCGCTATGGGCTTCCAAATATCCCTTTGCCAATTCCACAAGAACAGCCTTAGCGAAAGGCTTCTTGAAGGGAAAGATGTAACTCTGTGAGATGAATTAACAGAACACAGAGCAGTTTCTCAGAAAGCTTCTTTCCAGTTTTGAACGGAAGATATTCCCTTTTTCACCATAGCCCTCTATGGGCTTCCAAATATCCCTTTGCCAATTCCACAAGAACAGCCTTAGCGAAAGGCTTCTTGAAGGGAAAGATGTAACTCTGTGAGATGAATTAACAGAACACAGAGCAGTTTCTCAGAAAGCTTCTTTCCAGTTTTGAACGGAAGATATTTCCTTTTTCACCATAGCCCTCTATGGGCTTCCAAATATCCCTTTGCCAATTGCACAAGAACAGCCTTAGCGAAAGGCTTCTTGAAGGGAAAGATGTAACTCTGTGAGATGAATTAACAGAACACAGAGCAGTTTCTCAGAAAGCTTCTTTCCAGTTTTGAACGGAAGATATTTCCTTTTTCACCATAGCCCTCTATGGGCTTCCAAATATCCCTTTGCCAATTCCACAAGAACAGCCTTAGCGAAAGGCTTCTTGAAGGGAAAAATGTAACTCTGTGAGATGAATGAACAGAACACAGAGCAGTTTCTCAGAAAGCTTCTTTCCAGTTTTGAACGGAAGAGAATTCCTTTTTCACCATAGCCCTCTATGGGCTTCCAAATATCCCTTTGCCAATTCCACAAGAACAGCCTTAGCGAAAGGCTTCTTGAAGGGAAAGATGTAACTCTGTGAGATGAATTAACAGAACACAGAGCAGTTTCTCAGAAAGCTTCTTTCCAGTTTTGAACGGAAGATATTCCCTTTTTCACCATAGCCCTCTATGGGCTTCCAAATATCCCTTTGCCAATTCCACAAGAACAGCCTTAGCGAAAGGCTTCTTGAAGGGAAAGATGTAACTCTGTGAGATGAATTAACAGAACACAGAGCAGTTTCTCAGAAAGCTTCTTTCCAGTTTTGAACGGAAGATATTTCCTTTTTCACCATAGCCGTCTATGGGCTTCCAAATATCCCTTTGCCAATTCCACAAGAACAGCCTTAGCGAAAGGCTTCTTGAAGGGAAAGATGTAACTCTGTGAGATGAATTAACAGAACACAGAGCAGTTTCTCAGAAAGATTCTTTCCAGTTTTGAACGGAGCATATTTCCTTTTTCAACATAGCCCTCTATGGGCTTCCAAATATCCCTTTGCCAATTCCACAAGAACAGCCTTAGCGAAAGTCTTCTGAAGGGAAAGATGTAACTCTCTGAGATGAATTAACAGAACACAGAGCAGTTTCTCAGAAAGCTTCTTTCGACTTTTGAACGGAAGATATTTCCTTTTCCACCATAGCCCTCTAGGGGCTTCCAAATATCCCTTTGCCAATTCCACAAGAACAGCCTTAGCGAAAGGCTTCTTGAAGGGAAAGATGTAACTCTGTGAGATGAATTAACAGAACACAGAGCAGTTTCTCAGAAAGCTTCTTTCCAGTTTTGAACGGAAGATATTTCCTTTTTCACCATAGCCCTCTATGGGCTTTCAAATATCCCTTTGCCAATTCCACAAGAACAGCCTTAGCGAAAGGCTTCTTGAAGGGAAAAATGTAACTCTGTGAGATGAATGAACAGAACACAGAGCAGTTTCTCAGAAAGCTTCTTTCCAGTTTTGAACGGAAGAGAATTCCTTTTTCACCATAGCCCTCTATGGGCTTCCAAATATCCCTTTGCCAATTCCACAAGAACAGCCTTAGCGAAAGGCTTCTTGAAGGGAAAGATGTAACTCTGTGAGATGAATTAACAGAACACAGAGCAGTTTCTCAGAAAGCTTCTTTCCAGTTTTGAACGGAAGATATTCCCTTTTTCACCATAGCCCTCTATGGGCTTCCAAATATCCCTTTGCCAATTCCACAAGAACAGCCTTAGCGAAAGGCTTCTTGAAGGGAAAGATGTAACTCTGTGAGATGAATTAACAGAACACAGAGCAGTTTCTCAGAAAGCTTCTTTCCAGTTTTGAACGGAAGATATTCCCTTTTTCACCATAGCCCTCTATGGGCTTCCAAATATCCCTTTGCCAATTGCACAAGAACAGCCTTAGCGAAAGGCTTCTTGAAGGGAAAGATGTAACTCTGTGAGATGAATTAACAGAACACAGAGCAGTTTCTCAGAAAGCTTCTTTCCAGTTTTGAACGGAAGATATTTCCTTTTTCACCATAGCCCTCTATGGGCTTCCAAATATCCCTTTGCCAATTGCACAAGAACAGCCTTAGCGAAAGGCTTCTTGAAGGGAAAGATGTAACTCTGTGAGATGAATTAACAGAACACAGAGCAGTTTCTCAGAAAGCTTCTTTCCAGTTTTGAACGGAAGATATTTCCTTTTTCACCATAGCCCTCTATGGGCTTCCAAATATCCCTTTGCCAATTCCACAAGAACAGCCTTAGCGAAAGGCTTCTTGAAGGGAGAAATGTAACTCTGTGAGATGAATGAACAGAACACAGAGCAGTTTCTCAGAAAGCTTCTTTCCAGTTTTGAACGGAAGAGAATTCCTTTTTCACCATAGCCCTCTATGGGCTTCCAAATATCCCTTTGCCAATTCCACAAGAACAGCCTTAGCGAAAGGCTTCTTGAAGGGAAAGATGTAACTCTGTGAGATGAATTAACAGAACACAGAGCAGTTTCTCAGAAAGCTTCTTTCCAGTTTTGAACGGAAGGTATTCCCTTTTTCACCATAGCCCTCTATGGGCTTCCAAATATCCCTTTGCCAATTCCACAAGAACAGCCTTAGCGAAAGGCTTCTTAAAGGGAAAGATGTAACTCTGTGAGATGAATTAACAGAACACAGAGCAGTTTCTCAGAAAGCTTCTTTCCAGTTTTGAACGGAAGATATTTCCTTTTTCACCATAGCCCTCTATGGGCTTCCAAATATCCCTTTGCCAATTCCACAAGAACAGCCTTAGCGAAAGGCTTCTTGAAGGGAAAGATGTAACTCTGTGAGATGAATTAACAGAACACAGAGCAGTTTCTCAGAAAGATTCTTTCCAGTTTTGAACGGAGCATATTTCCTTTTTCACCATAGCCCTCTATGGGCTTCCAAATATCCCTTTGCCAATTCCACAAGAACAGCCTTAGCGAAAGTCTTCTGAAGGGAAAGATATAACTCTCTGAGATGAATTAACAGAACACAGAGCAGTTTCTCAGAAAGCTTCTTTCGACTTTTGAACGGAAGATATTTCCTTTTCCACCATAGCCCTCTAGGGGCTTCCAAATATCCCTTTGCCAATTCCACAAGAACAGCCTTAGCGAAAGGCTTCTTGAAGGGAAAGATGTAACTCTGTGAGATGAATTAACAGAACACAGAGCAGTTTCTCAGAAAGCTTCTTTCCAGTTTTGAACGGAAGATATTTCCTTTTTCACCATAGCCCTCTATGGGCTTTCAAATATCCCTTTGCCAATTCCACAAGAACAGCCTTAGCGAAAGGCTTCTTGAAGGGAAAAATGTAACTCTGTGAGATGAATGAACAGAACACAGAGCAGTTTCTCAGAAAGATTCTTTCCAGTTTTGAACGGAAGAGAATTCCTTTTTCACCATAGCCCTCTATGGGCTTCCAAATATCCCTTTGCCAATTCCACAAGAACAGCCTTAGCGAAAGGCTTCTTGAAGGGAAAGATGTAACTCTGTGAGATGAATTAACAGAACACAGAGCAGTTTCTCAGAAAGCTTCTTTCCAGTTTTGAACGGAAGATATTCCCTTTTTCACCATAGCCCTCTATGGGCTTCCAAATATCCCTTTGCCAATTCCACAAGAACAGCCTTAGCGAAAGGCTTCTTGAAGGGAAAGATGTAACTCTGTGAGATGAATTAACAGAACACAGAGCAGTTTCTCAGAAAGCTTCTTTCCAGTTTTGAACGGAAGATATTTCCTTTTTCACCATAGCCCTCTATGGGCTTCCAAATATCCCTTTGCCAATTCCACAAGAACAGCCTTAGCGAAAGGCTTCTTGAAGGGAAAGATGTAACTCTGTGAGATGAATTAACAGAACACAGAGCAGTTTCTCAGAAAGATTCTTTCCAGTTTTGAACGGAGCATATTTCCTTTTTCACCATAGCCCTCTATGGGCTTCCAAATATCCCTTTGCCAATTCCACAAGAACAGCCTTAGCGAAAGTCTTCTGAAGGGAAAGATGTAACTCTCTGAGATGAATTAACAGAACACAGAGCAGTTTCTCAGAAAGCTTCTTTCGACTTTTGAACGGAAGATATTTCCTTTTCCACCATAGCCCTCTAGGGGCTTCCAAATATCCCTTTGCCAATTCCACAAGAACAGCCTTAGCGAAAGCCTTCTTAAAGGGAAAGATGTAACTCTGTGAGATGAATTAACAGAACACAGAGCAGTTTCTCAGAAAGCTTCTTTCCAGTTTTGAACGGAAGATATTTCCTTTTTCACCATAGCCCTCTATGGGCTTCCAAATATCCCTTTGCCAATTCCACAAGAACAGCCTTAGCGAAAGGCTTCTTGAAGGGAAAGATGTAACTCTGTGAGATGAATTAACAGAACACAGAGCATTTTCTCAGAAAGATTCTTTCCAGTTTTGAACGGAGCATATTTCCTTTTTCACCATAGCCCTCTATGGGCTTCCAAATATCCCTTTGCCAATTCCACAAGAACAGCCTTAGCGAAAGTCTTCTGAAGGGAAAGATATAACTCTCTGAGATGAATTAACAGAACACAGAGCAGTTTCTCAGAAAGCTTCTTTCGACTTTTGAACGGAAGATATTTCCTTTTCCACCATAGCCCTCTAGGGGCTTCCAAATATCCCTTTGCCAATTCCACAAGAACAGCCTTAGCGAAAGGCTTCTTGAAGGGAAAGATGTAACTCTGTGAGATGAATTAACAGAACACAGAGCAGTTTCTCAGAAAGCTTCTTTCCAGTTTTGAACGGAAGATATTTCCTTTTTCACCATAGCCCTCTATGGGCTTTCAAATATCCCTTTGCCAATTCCACAAGAACAGCTTTAGCGAAAGGCTTCTTGAAGGGAAAAATGTAACTCTGTGAGATGAATGAACAGAACACAGAGCAGTTTCTCAGAAAGATTCTTTCCAGTTTTGAACGGAAGAGAATTCCTTTTTCACCATAGCCCTCTATGGGCTTCCAAATATCCCTTTGCCAATTCCACAAGAACAGCCTTATCGAAAGGCTTCTTGAAGGGAAAGATGTAACTCTGTGAGATGAATTAACAGAACACAGAACAGTTTCTCAGAAAGCTTCTTTCCAGTTTTGATCGGAAGATATTTCCTTTTTCACCATAGCCCTCTATGGGCTTCCAAAGATCCCTTTGCCAATTCCACAAGAACAGCCTTAGCGAAAGGCTTCTTGAAGGGAAAGATGTAACTCTGTGAGATGAATTAACAGAACACAGAGCAGTTTCTCAGAAAGCTTCTTTCCAGTTTTGAACGGAAGATATTCCCTTTTTCACCATAGCCCTCTATGGGCTTCCAAATATCCCTTTGCCAATTCCACAAGAACAGCCTTAGCGAAAGGCTTCTTGAAGGGAAAGATGTAACTCTGTGAGATGAATTAACAGAACACAGAGCAGTTTCTCAGAAAGCTTCTTTCCAGTTTTGAACGGAAGATATTTCCTTTTTCACCATAGCCCTCTATGGGCTTCCAAATATCCCTTTGCCAATTCCACAAGAACAGCCTTAGCGAAAGGCTTCTTGAAGGGAAAGATGTAACTCTGTGGGATGAATTAACAGAACACAGAGCAGTTTCTCAGAAAGCTTCTTTCCAGTTTTGAACGGAAGATATTTCCTTTTTCACCATAGCCCTCTATGGGCTTCCAAATATCCCTTTGCCAATTCCACAAGAACAGCCTTAGCGAAAGGCTTCTTGAAGGGAAAGATGTAACTCTGTGAGATGAATTAACAGAACACAGAGCAGTTTCTCAGAAAGCCTCTTTCCAGTTTTGAAGGGAAGAGATTTCCTTTTTCACCATAGCCCTCTATGGGCTTCCAAATATCCCTTTGCCAATTCCACAAGAACAGCCTTAGCGAAAGGCTTCTTGAAGGGAAAGATGTAACTCTGTGAGATGAATTAACAGAACACAGAGCAGTTTCTCAGAAAGCTTCTTTCCAGTTTTGAAGGGAAGATATTTCCTTTTTCACCATAGCCCTGTATGGGCTTCCAAATATCCCTTTGCCAATTCCACAAGAACAGCCTTAGCGAAAGGCTTCTTGAAGGGAAAAATGTAACTCTGTGAGATGAATGAACAGAACACAGAGCAGTTTCTCAGAAAGCTTCTTTCTAGTTTTGAACGGAAGAAATTTCCTTTTTCACC
Organism: Chlorocebus sabaeus; assembly: GCF_047675955.1. NCBI lineage: Eukaryota > Metazoa > Chordata > Mammalia > Primates > Cercopithecidae > Chlorocebus > Chlorocebus sabaeus. The sequence goes on along the minus strand of NW_027327450.1, from coordinate 170,088 downwards.
ATAGCCCTCTATGGGCTTCCAAATATCCCTTTGCCAATTCCACAAGAACAGCCTTAGCGAAAGGCTTCTTGAAGGGAAAGATGTAACTCTGTGAGATGAATTAACAGAACACAGAGCAGTTTCTCAGAAAGCTTCTTTCCAGTTTTGAACGGAAGAGATTTCCTTTTTCACCATAGCCCTCTATGGGCTTCCAAATATCCCTTTGCCAATACCACAAGAACAGCCTTAGCGAAAGGCTTCTTGAAGGGAAAGATGTAACTCTGTGAGATGAATTAACAGAACACAGAGCAGTTTCTCAGAAAGCTTCTTTCCAGTTTTGAAGGGAAGAGATTTAGTTTTTCACCATAGCCCTCTATGGGCTTCCAAATATCCCTTTGCCAATTCCACAAGAACAGCCTTAGCGAAAGGCTTCTTGAAGGGAAAGATGTAACTCTGTGAGATGAATTAACAGAACACAGAGCAGTTTCTCAGAAAGCTTCTTTCCAGTTTTGAAGGGAAGATATTTCCTTTTTCACCATAGCCCGCTATGGGCTTCCAAATATCCCTTTGCCAATTCCACAAGAACAGCCTTAGCGAAAGGCTTCTTGAAGGGAAAGATGTAACTCTGTGAGATGAATTAACAGAACACAGAGCAGTTTCTCAGAAAGCTTCTTTCCAGTTTTGAACGGAAGATATTCCCTTTTTCACCATAGCCCTCTATGGGCTTCCAAATATCCCTTTGCCAATTCCACAAGAACAGCCTTAGCGAAAGGCTTCTTGAAGGGAAAGATGTAACTCTGTGAGATGAATTAACAGAACACAGAGCAGTTTCTCAGAAAGCTTCTTTCCAGTTTTGAACGGAAGATATTTCCTTTTTCACCATAGCCCTCTATGGGCTTCCAAATATCCCTTTGCCAATTGCACAAGAACAGCCTTAGCGAAAGGCTTCTTGAAGGGAAAGATGTAACTCTGTGAGATGAATTAACAGAACACAGAGCAGTTTCTCAGAAAGCTTCTTTCCAGTTTTGAACGGAAGATATTTCCTTTTTCACCATAGCCCTCTATGGGCTTCCAAATATCCCTTTGCCAATTCCACAAGAACAGCCTTAGCGAAAGGCTTCTTGAAGGGAAAAATGTAACTCTGTGAGATGAATGAACAGAACACAGAGCAGTTTCTCAGAAAGCTTCTTTCCAGTTTTGAACGGAAGAGAATTCCTTTTTCACCATAGCCCTCTATGGGCTTCCAAATATCCCTTTGCCAATTCCACAAGAACAGCCTTAGCGAAAGGCTTCTTGAAGGGAAAGATGTAACTCTGTGAGATGAATTAACAGAACACAGAGCAGTTTCTCAGAAAGCTTCTTTCCAGTTTTGAACGGAAGATATTCCCTTTTTCACCATAGCCCTCTATGGGCTTCCAAATATCCCTTTGCCAATTCCACAAGAACAGCCTTAGCGAAAGGCTTCTTGAAGGGAAAGATGTAACTCTGTGAGATGAATTAACAGAACACAGAGCAGTTTCTCAGAAAGCTTCTTTCCAGTTTTGAACGGAAGATATTTCCTTTTTCACCATAGCCGTCTATGGGCTTCCAAATATCCCTTTGCCAATTCCACAAGAACAGCCTTAGCGAAAGGCTTCTTGAAGGGAAAGATGTAACTCTGTGAGATGAATTAACAGAACACAGAGCAGTTTCTCAGAAAGATTCTTTCCAGTTTTGAACGGAGCATATTTCCTTTTTCACCATAGCCCTCTATGGGCTTCCAAATATCCCTTTGCCAATTCCACAAGAACAGCCTTAGCGAAAGTCTTCTGAAGGGAAAGATGTAACTCTCTGAGATGAATTAACAGAACACAGAGCAGTTTCTCAGAAAGCTTCTTTCGACTTTTGAACGGAAGATATTTCCTTTTCCACCATAGCCCTCTAGGGGCTTCCAAATATCCCTTTGCCAATTCCACAAGAACAGCCTTAGCGAAAGGCTTCTTGAAGGGAAAGATGTAACTCTGTGAGATGAATTAACAGAACACAGAGCAGTTTCTCAGAAAGCTTCTTTCCAGTTTTGAACGGAAGATATTTCCTTTTTCACCATAGCCCTCTATGGGCTTTCAAATATCCCTTTGCCAATTCCACAAGAACAGCCTTAGCGAAAGGCTTCTTGAAGGGAAAAATGTAACTCTGTGAGATGAATGAACAGAACACAGAGCAGTTTCTCAGAAAGCTTCTTTCCAGTTTTGAACGGAAGAGAATTCCTTTTTCACCATAGCCCTCTATGGGCTTCCAAATATCCCTTTGCCAATTCCACAAGAACAGCCTTAGCGAAAGGCTTCTTGAAGGGAAAGATGTAACTCTGTGAGATGAATTAACAGAACACAGAGCAGTTTCTCAGAAAGCTTCTTTCCAGTTTTGAACGGAAGATATTTCCTTTTTCACCATAGCCCTCTATGGGCTTCCAAATATCCCTTTGCCAATTCCACAAGAACAGCCTTAGCGAAAGGCTTCTTGAAGGGAAAGATGTAACTCTGTGAGATGAATTAACAGAACACAGAGCAGTTTCTCAGAAAGCTTCTTTCCAGTTTTGAACGGAAGATATTCCCTTTTTCACCATAGCCCTCTATGGGCTTCCAAATATCCCTTTGCCAATTCCACAAGAACAGCCTTAGCGAAAGGCTTCTTGAAGGGAAAGATGTAACTCTGTGAGATGAATTAACAGAACACAGAGCAGTTTCTCAGAAAGCTTCTTTCCAGTTTTGAACGGAAGATATTCCCTTTTTCACCATAGCCCTCTATGGGCTTCCAAATATCCCTTTGCCAATTCCACAAGAACAGCCTTAGCGAAAGGCTTCTTGAAGGGAAAGATGTAACTCTGTGAGATGAATTAACAGAACACAGAGCAGTTTCTCAGAAAGCTTCTTTCCAGTTTTGAACGGAAGATATTTCCTTTTTCACCATAGCCCTCTATGGGCTTCCAAATATCCCTTTGCCAATTGCACAAGAACAGCCTTAGCGAAAGGCTTCTTGAAGGGAAAGATGTAACTCTGTGAGATGAATTAACAGAACACAGAGCAGTTTCTCAGAAAGCTTCTTTCCAGTTTTGAACGGAAGATATTTCCTTTTTCACCATAGCCCTCTATGGGCTTCCAAATATCCCTTTGCCAATTCCACAAGAACAGCCTTAGCGAAAGGCTTCTTGAAGGGAGAAATGTAACTCTGTGAGATGAATGAACAGAACACAGAGCAGTTTCTCAGAAAGCTTCTTTCCAGTTTTGAACGGAAGAGAATTCCTTTTTCACCATAGCCCTCTATGGGCTTCCAAATATCCCTTTGCCAATTCCACAAGAACAGCCTTAGCGAAAGGCTTCTTGAAGGGAAAGATGTAACTCTGTGAGATGAATTAACAGAACACAGAGCAGTTTCTCAGAAAGCTTCTTTCCAGTTTTGAACGGAAGGTATTCCCTTTTTCACCATAGCCCTCTATGGGCTTCCAAATATCCCTTTGCCAATTCCACAAGAACAGCCTTAGCGAAAGGCTTCTTAAAGGGAAAGATGTAACTCTGTGAGATGAATTAACAGAACACAGAGCAGTTTCTCAGAAAGCTTCTTTCCAGTTTTGAACGGAAGATATTTCCTTTTTCACCATAGCCCTCTATGGGCTTCCAAATATCCCTTTGCCAATTCCACAAGAACAGCCTTAGCGAAAGGCTTCTTGAAGGGAAAGATGTAACTCTGTGAGATGAATTAACAGAACACAGAGCAGTTTCTCAGAAAGATTCTTTCCAGTTTTGAACGGAGCATATTTCCTTTTTCACCATAGCCCTCTATGGGCTTCCAAATATCCCTTTGCCAATTCCACAAGAACAGCCTTAGCGAAAGGCTTCTTGAAGGGAAAGATGTAACTCTGTGAGATGAATTAACAGAACACAGAGCAGTTTCTCAGAAAGCTTCTTTCCAGTTTTGAACGGAAGATATTTCCTTTTTCACCATAGCCCTCTATGGGCTTCCAAATATCCCTTTGCCAATTCCACAAGAACAGCCTTAGGGAAAGGCTTCTTGAAGGGAAAGATGTAACTCTGTGAGATGAATTAACAGAACACAGAGCAGTTTCTCAGAAAGCTTCTTTCCAGTTTTGAACGGAAGATATTCCCTTTTTCACCATAGCCCTCTAAGGGCTTCCAAATATCCCTTTGCCAATTCCACAAGAACAGCCTTAGCGAAAGGCTTCTTGAAGGGAAAGATGTAACTCTGTGAGATGAATTAACAGAACACAGAGCAGTTTTTCAGAAAGCTTCTTTCCAGTTTTGAAGGGAAGATATTTCCTTTTCACCGTAGCCCGCTATGGGCTTCCAAATATCCCTTTGCCAATTCCACAAGAACAGCCTTAGCGAAAGGCTTCTTGAAGGGAAAGATGTAACTCTGTGAGATGAATTAACAGATCACAGAGCAGTTTCTCAGAAAGCTTCTTTCCAGTTTTGAAGGGAAGATATTTCCTTTTTCACCATAGCCCGCTATGGGCTTCCAAATATCCCTTTGCCAATTCCACAAGAACAGCCTTAGCGAAAGGCTTCTTGAAGGGAAAGATGTAACTCTGTGAGATGAATTAACAGAACACAGAGCAGTTTCTCAGAAAGCTTCTTTCCAGTTTTGAACGGAAGATATTTCCTTTTTCACCATAGCCCTCTATGGGCTTCCAAATATCCCTTTGCCAATTCCACAAGAACAGCCTTAGCGAAAGGCTTCTTGAAGGGAAAGATGTAACTCTGTGAGATGAATTAACAGAACACAGAGCAGTTTCTCAGAAAGCTTCTTTCCAGTTTTGAACGGAAGATATTTCCTTTATCACCATAGCCCTCTACGGGCTTCCAAATATCCCTTTGCCAATTCCACAAGAACAGCCTTAGCGAAAGGCTTCTTGAAGGGAAAGATGTAACTCTGTGAGATGAATTAACGGAACACAGAGCAGTTTCTCGGAAAGCTTCTTTCCAATTTTGAACGGAAGATATTTCCTTTTCACCATAGCCCTCTATGGGCTTCCAAATATCCCTTTGCCAATTCCACAAGAACAGCCTTAGCGAAAGGCTTCTTGAAGGGAAAGATGTAACTCTGTGAGATGAATTAACAGAACACAGAGCAGTTTCTCAGAAAGCTTCTTTCCAGTTTTGAACGGAAGATATTTCCTTTTTCACCATAGCCCTGTATGGGCTTCCAAATATCCCTTTGCCAATTCCACAAGAACAGCCTTAGCGAAAGGCTTCTTGAAGGGAAAGATGTAACTCTGTGAGATGAATTAACAGAACACAGAGCAGTTTCTCAGAAAGCTTCTTTCCAGTTTTGAACGGAAGATATTCCCTTTTTCACCATAGCCCTCTATGGGCTTCCAAATATCCCTTTGCCAATTCCACAAGAACAGCCTTAGCGAAAGGCTTCTTGAAGGGAAAGATGTAACTCTGTGAGATGAATTAACAGAACACAGAGCACTTTCTCAGAAAGCTTCTTTCCAGTTTTGAACGGAAGATATTTCCTTTTTCACCATATCCCTCTATGGGCTTCCAAATATCCCTTTGCCAATTCCACAAGAACAGCCTTAGCGAAAGGCTTCTTGAAGGGAAAGATGTAACTCTGTGAGATGAATTAACAGAACACAGAGCAGTTTCTCAGAAAGCTTCTTTCCAGTTTTGAACGGAAGATATTTCCTTTTTCACCATAGCCCTCTATGGGCTTCCAAATATCCCTTTGCCAATTCCACAAGAACATCCTTAGAGAAAGGCTTCTTGAAGGGAAAGATGTAACTCTGTGAGATGAATTAACAGAACACAGAGCAGTTTCTCAGAAAGCTTCTTTCCAGTTTTGAACGGAAGGTATTCCCTTTTTCACCATAGCCCTCTATGGGCTTCCAAATATCCCTTTGCCAATTCCACAAGAACAGCCTTAGCGAAAGGCTTGTTGAAGGGAAAGATGTAACTCTGAGAGATGAATTAACAGAACACAGAGCAGTTTCTCAGAAAGCTTCTTTCCAGTTTTGAACGGAAGATATTCCCTTTTTCACCATAGCCCTCTATGGGCTTCCAAATATCCCTTTGCCAATTCCACAAGAAGAGCCTTAGCGAAAGGCTTCTTGAAGGGAAAGATGTAACTCTGTGAGATGAATTAACAGAACACAGAGCAGTTTCTCAGAAAGCTTCTTTCCAGTGTTGAACGGAAGATATTCCCTTTTTCACCATAGCCCTCTATGGGCTTCCAAATATCCCTTTGCCAATTCCACAAGAACAGCCTTAGCGAAAGGCTTCTTGAAGGGAAAGATGTAACTCTGTGAGATGAATTAACAGAACACAGAGCAGTTTCTCAGAAAGCTTCTTTCCAGTTTTGAACGGAAGATATTCCCTTTTTCACCATAGCCCTCTATGGGCTTCCAAATATCCCTTTGCCAATTCCACAAGAACAGCCTTAGCGAAAGGCTTCTTGAAGGGAAAGATGTAACTCTGTGAGATGAATTAACAGAACACAGAACTGTTTCTCAGAAAGCTTCTTTCCAGTTTTGAACGGAAGATATTTCCTTTTTCACCATAGCCCGCTATGGGCTTCCAAATATCCCTTTGCCAATTCCACAAGAACAGCCTTAGCGAAAGGCTTCTTGAAGGGAAAGATGTAACTCTGTGAGATGAATTAACAGAACACAGAGCAGTTTCTCAGAAAGCTTCTTTCCAGTTTTGAACGGAAGATATTTCCTTTTTCACCATAGCCCTCTATGGTCTTCCAAATATCCCTTTGCCAATTCCACAAGAACAGCCTTAGCGAAAGGCTTCTTGAAGGGAAAGATGTAACTCTGTGAGATGAATTAACAGAACACAGAGCAGTTTCTCAGAAAGCTTCTTTCCAGTTTTGAACGGAAGATATTTCCTTTTTCACCATAGCCCTCTATGGGCTTCCAAATATCCCTTTGCCAATTCCACAAGAACAGCCTTAGCGAAAGGCTTCTTGAAGGGAAAGATGTAACTCTGTGAGATGAATTAACAGAACACAGAGCAGTTTCTCAGAAAGCTTCTTTCCAGTTTTGAACGGAAGATATTTCCTTTTTCACCATAGCCCTCTATGGGCTTCCAAATATCCCTTTGCCAATTCCACAAGAACAGCCTTAGCGAAAGGCTTCTTGAAGGGAAAGATGTAACTCTGTGAGATGAATTAACAGAACACAGAGCAGTTTCTCAGAAAGCTTCTTTATAGTTTTGAACGGAAGATATTCCCTTTTTCACCATAGCCCTCTATGGGCTTCCAAATATCCCTTTGCCAATTCCACAAGAACAGCCTCAGCGAAAGGCTTTTTGAAGGGAAAGATGTAACTCTGTGAGATGAATTAACAGAACACAGAGCAGTTTCTCAGAAAGCTTCTTTCCAGTTTTGAACGGAAGATATTTCTTTTTTCACCATGTCCCTCTATGGGCTTCCAAATATCCCTTTGCCAATTCCACAAGAACAGCCTTAGCGAAATGCTTCTTGAAGGGAAAGATGTAACTCTGTGAGATGAATTAACAGAACACAGAGCAGTTTCTCAGAAAGCTTCTTTCCAGTTTTGAACGGAAGATATTTCCTTTTTCACCATGTCCGTCTATGGGCTTCCAAATATCCCTTTGCCAATTCCACACGAACAGCCTTAGCGAAAGGCTTCTTGAAGGGAAAGATGTAACTCTGTGAGATGAATTAACAGAACACAGAGCAGTTTCTCAGAAAGCTTCTTTCCAGTTTTGAACGGAAGATATTTCCTTTTTCACCATAGCCCTCTATGGGCTTCCAAATATCCCTTTGCCAATTCCACAAGAACAGCCTTAGCGAAAGGCTTCTTGAAGGGAAAGATGTAACTCTGTGAGATGAATTAACAGAACACAGAGCAGTTTCTCAGAAAGCTTCTTTCCAGTTTTGAACGGAAGATATTCCCTTTTTCACCATAGCCCTCTATGGGCTTCCAAATATCCCTTTGCCAATTCCACAAGAACAGCCTTAGCGAAAGGCTTCTTGAAGGGAAAGATGTAACTCTGTGAGATGAATTAACAGAACACAGAGCAGTTTCTCAGAAAGCTTCTTTCCAGTTTTGAACGGAAGATATTTCCTTTTTCACCATAGCCCTCTATGGGCTTCCAAATATCCCTTTGCCAATTCCACAAGAACAGCCTTAGCGAAAGGCTTCTTGAAGGGAAAGATGTAACTCTGTGAGATGAATTAACAGAACACAGAGCAGTTTCTCAGAAAGCTTCTTTCCAGTTTTGAACGGAAGAGATTTCCTTTTTCACCATAGCCCTCTATGGGCTTCCAAATATCCCTTTGCCAATTGCACAAGAACAGCCTTAGCGAAAGGCTTCTTGAAGGGAAAGATGTAACTCTGTGAGATGAATTAACAGAACACAGAGCAGTTTCTCAGAAAGCTTCTTTCCAGTTTTGAACCGAAGAGATTTCCTTTTTCACCATAGCCCTCTATGGGCTTCCAAATATCCCTTTGCCAATTCCACAAGAACAGCCTTAGCGAAAGGCTTCTTGAAGGGAAAGATGTAACTCTGTGAGATGAATTAACAGAACACAGAGCAGTTTCTCAGAAAGCTTCTTTCCAGTTTTGAACGGAAGATATTCCCTTTTTCACCATAGTCCTCTATGGGCTTCCAAATATCCCTTTGGCAATTCCACAAGAACAGCCTTAGCGAAAGGCTTCTTGAAGGGAAAGATGTAACTCTGTGAGATGAATTAACAGAACACAGAGCAGTTTCTCAGAAAGCTTCTTTCCAGTTTTGAACGGAAGATATTTCCTTTATCACCATAGCCCTCTACGGGCTTCCAAATATCCCTTTGCCAATTCCACAAGAACAGCCTTAGCGAAAGGCTTCTTGAAGGGAAAGATGTAACTCTGTGAGATGAATTAACGGAACACAGAGCAGTTTCTCGGAAAGCTTCTTTCCAATTTTGAACGGAAGATATTTCCTTTTCACCATAGCCCTCTATGGGCTTCCAAATATCCCTTTGCCAATTCCACAAGAACAGCCTTAGCGAAAGGCTTCTTGAAGGGAAAGATGTAACTCTGTGAGATGAATTAACAGAACACAGAGCAGTTTCTCAGAAAGCTTCTTTCCAGTTTTGAACGGAAGATATTTCCTTTTTCACCATAGCCCTGTATGGGCTTCCAAATATCCCTTTGCCAATTCCACAAGAACAGCCTTAGCGAAAGGCTTCTTGAAGGGAAAGATGTAACTCTGTGAGATGAATTAACAGAACACAGAGCAGTTTCTCAGAAAGCTTCTTTCCAGTTTTGAACGGAAGATATTCCCTTTTTCACCATAGCCCTCTATGGGCTTCCAAATATCCCTTTGCCAATTCCACAAGAACAGCCTTAGCGAAAGGCTTCTTGAAGGGAAAGATGTAACTCTGTGAGATGAATTAACAGAACACAGAGCACTTTCTCAGAAAGCTTCTTTCCAGTTTTGAACGGAAGATATTTCCTTTTTCACCATATCCCTCTATGGGCTTCCAAATATCCCTTTGCCAATTCCACAAGAACAGCCTTAGCGAAAGGCTTCTTGAAGGGAAAGATGTAACTCTGTGAGATGAATTAACAGAACACAGAGCAGTTTCTCAGAAAGCTTCTTTCCAGTTTTGAACGGAAGATATTTCCTTTTTCACCATAGCCCTCTATGGGCTTCCAAATATCCCTTTGCCAATTCCACAAGAACATCCTTAGAGAAAGGCTTCTTGAAGGGAAAGATGTAACTCTGTGAGATGAATTAACAGAACACAGAGCAGTTTCTCAGAAAGCTTCTTTCCAGTTTTGAACGGAAGGTATTCCCTTTTTCACCATAGCCCTCTATGGGCTTCCAAATATCCCTTTGCCAATTCCACAAGAACAGCCTTAGCGAAAGGCTTGTTGAAGGGAAAGATGTAACTCTGAGAGATGAATTAACAGAACACAGAGCAGTTTCTCAGAAAGCTTCTTTCCAGTTTTGAACGGAAGATATTCCCTTTTTCACCATAGCCCTCTATGGGCTTCCAAATATCCCTTTGCCAATTCCACAAGAAGAGCCTTAGCGAAAGGCTTCTTGAAGGGAAAGATGTAACTCTGTGAGATGAATTAACAGAACACAGAGCAGTTTCTCAGAAAGCTTCTTTCCAGTGTTGAACGGAAGATATTCCCTTTTTCACCATAGCCCTCTATGGGCTTCCAAATATCCCTTTGCCAATTCCACAAGAACAGCCTTAGCGAAAGGCTTCTTGAAGGGAAAGATGTAACTCTGTGAGATGAATTAACAGAACACAGAGCAGTTTCTCAGAAAGCTTCTTTCCAGTTTTGAACGGAAGATATTCCCTTTTTCACCATAGCCCTCTATGGGCTTCCAAATATCCCTTTGCCAATTCCACAAGAACAGCCTTAGCGAAAGGCTTCTTGAAGGGAAAGATGTAACTCTGTGAGATGAATTAACAGAACACAGAACTGTTTCTCAGAAAGCTTCTTTCCAGTTTTGAACGGAAGATATTTCCTTTTTCACCATAGCCCGCTATGGGCTTCCAAATATCCCTTTGCCAATTCCACAAGAACAGCCTTAGCGAAAGGCTTCTTGAAGGGAAAGATGTAACTCTGTGAGATGAATTAACAGAACACAGAGCAGTTTCTCAGAAAGCTTCTTTCCAGTTTTGAACGGAAGATATTTCCTTTTTCACCATAGCCCTCTATGGTCTTCCAAATATCCCTTTGCCAATTCCACAAGAACAGCCTTAGCGAAAGGCTTCTTGAAGGGAAAGATGTAACTCTGTGAGATGAATTAACAGAACACAGAGCAGTTTCTCAGAAAGCTTCTTTCCAGTTTTGAACGGAAGATATTTCCTTTTTCACCATAGCCCTCTATGGGCTTCCAAATATCCCTTTGCCAATTCCACAAGAACAGCCTTAGCGAAAGGCTTCTTGAAGGGAAAGATGTAACTCTGTGAGATGAATTAACAGAACACAGAGCAGTTTCTCAGAAAGCTTCTTTCCAGTTTTGAACGGAAGATATTTCCTTTTTCACCATAGCCCTCTATGGGCTTCCAAATATCCCTTTGCCAATTCCACAAGAACAGCCTTAGCGAAAGGCTTCTTGAAGGGAAAGATGTAACTCTGTGAGATGAATTAACAGAACACAGAGCAGTTTCTCAGAAAGCTTCTTTATAGTTTTGAACGGAAGATATTCCCTTTTTCACCATAGCCCTCTATGGGCTTCCAAATATCCCTTTGCCAATTCCACAAGAACAGCCTCAGCGAAAGGCTTTTTGAAGGGAAAGATGTAACTCTGTGAGATGAATTAACAGAACACAGAGCAGTTTCTCAGAAAGCTTCTTTCCAGTTTTGAACGGAAGATATTTCTTTTTTCACCATGTCCCTCTATGGGCTTCCAAATATCCCTTTGCCAATTCCACAAGAACAGCCTTAGCGAAATGCTTCTTGAAGGGAAAGATGTAACTCTGTGAGATGAATTAACAGAACACAGAGCAGTTTCTCAGAAAGCTTCTTTCCAGTTTTGAACGGAAGATATTTCCTTTTTCACCATGTCCGTCTATGGGCTTCCAAATATCCCTTTGCCAATTCCACACGAACAGCCTTAGCGAAAGGCTTCTTGAAGGGAAAGATGTAACTCTGTGAGATGAATTAACAGAACACAGAGCAGTTTCTCAGAAAGCTTCTTTCCAGTTTTGAACGGAAGATATTTCCTTTTTCACCATAGCCCTCTATGGGCTTCCAAATATCCCTTTGCCAATTCCACAAGAACAGCCTTAGCGAAAGGCTTCTTGAAGGGAAAGATGTAACTCTGTGAGATGAATTAACAGAACACAGAGCAGTTTCTCAGAAAGCTTCTTTCCAGTTTTGAACGGAAGATATTCCCTTTTTCACCATAGCCCTCTATGGGCTTCCAAATATCCCTTTGCCAATTCCACAAGAACAGCCTTAGCGAAAGGCTTCTTGAAGGGAAAGATGTAACTCTGTGAGATGAATTAACAGAACACAGAGCAGTTTCTCAGAAAGCTTCTTTCCAGTTTTGAACGGAAGATATTTCCTTTTTCACCATAGCCCTCTATGGGCTTCCAAATATCCCTTTGCCAATTCCACAAGAACAGCCTTAGCGAAAGGCTTCTTGAAGGGAAAGATGTAACTCTGTGAGATGAATTAACAGAACACAGAGCAGTTTCTCAGAAAGCTTCTTTCCAGTTTTGAACGGAAGAGATTTCCTTTTTCACCATAGCCCTCTATGGGCTTCCAAATATCCCTTTGCCAATTGCACAAGAACAGCCTTAGCGAAAGGCTTCTTGAAGGGAAAGATGTAACTCTGTGAGATGAATTAACAGAACACAGAGCAGTTTCTCAGAAAGCTTCTTTCCAGTTTTGAACCGAAGAGATTTCCTTTTTCACCATAGCCCTCTATGGGCTTCCAAATATCCCTTTGCCAATTCCACAAGAACAGCCTTAGCGAAAGGCTTCTTGAAGGGAAAGATGTAACTCTGTGAGATGAATTAACAGAACACAGAGCAGTTTCTCAGAAAGCTTCTTTCCAGTTTTGAACGGAAGATATTCCCTTTTTCACCATAGTCCTCTATGGGCTTCCAAATATCCCTTTGGCAATTCCACAAGAACAGCCTTAGCGAAAGGCTTCTTGAAGGGAAAGATGTAACTCTGTGAGATGAATTAACAGAACACAGAGCAGTTTCTCAGAAAGCTTCTTTCCAGTTTTGAAGGGAAGATATTTCCTTTTTCACCATAGCCCGCTATGGGCTTAGAAATATCCCTTTGCCAATTCCACAAGAACAGCCTTAGCGAAAGGCTTCTTGAAGGGAAAGATGTAACTCTGTGAGATGAATTAACAGAACACAGAGCAGTTTCTCAGAAAGCTTCTTTCCAGTTTTGAACGGAAGATATACCCTTTTTCACCATAGCCCTCTATGGGTTTCCAAATATCCCTTTGCCAATTCCACAAGAACAGCCTTAGCGAAAGGCTTCTTGAAGGGAAAGATGTAACTCTGTGAGATGAATTAACAGAACACAGAGCAGTTTCTCAGAAAGCTTTTTTCCAGTTTTGAACGGAAGATATTTCCTTTTTCACCATAGCCCTCTATGGGCTTCCAAATATCCGTTTGCCAATTCCACAAGAACAGCCTTAGCGAAAGGCTTCTTGAAGGGAAAGATGTAACTCTGTGAGATGAATTAACAGAACACAGAGCAGTTTCTCAGAAAGATTCTTTCCAGTTTTGAACGGAAGATATTCCCTGTTTCACCATAGCCCTCTATGGGCTTCCAAATATCCCTTTGCCAATTCCCCAAGAACAGCCTTAGCGAAAGGCTTCTTGAAGGGAAAGATGTAACTCTGTGAGATGAATTAACAGAACACAGAGCAGTTTCTCAGAAAGCTTCTTTCCAGTTTTGAACGGAAGATATTTCCTTTTTCACCATAGCCCTCTAAGGGCTTCCAAATATCCCTTTGCCAATTCCACAAGAACAGCCTTAGCGAAAGGCTTCTTGAAGGGAAAGATGTAACTCTGTGAGATGAATTAACAGAACACAGAGCAGTTTCTCAGAAAGCTTCTTTCCAGTTTTGAACGGAAGATATTCCCTTTTTCACCATAGCCCTCTATGGGCTTCCAAATATCCCTTTGCCAATTCCACAAGAACAGCCTTAGCGAAAGGCTTCTTGAAGGGAAAGATGTAACTCTGTGAGATGAATTAACAGAACACAGAGCAGTTTCTCAGAAAGATTCATTCCAGTTTTGAACGGAAGATATTTCCTTTTTCACCATGTCCCTCTATGGGCTTCCAAATATCCCTTTGCCAATTCCACATGAACAGCCTTAGCGAAAGGCTTCATGAAGGGAAAGATGTAACTCTGTGAGATGAATTAACAGAACACAGAGCAGTTTCTCAGAAAGCTTCTTTCCAGTTTTGAACGGAAGATATTTCCTTTTTCACCATGTCCCTCTATGGGCTTCCAAATATCCCTTTGCCAATTCCACAAGAACAGCCTTAGCGAAAGGCTTGTTGAAGGGAAAGATGTAACTCTGTGAGATGAATTAACAGAACACAGAGCAGTTTCTCAGAAAGCTTCTTTCCAGTTTTGAACGGAAGATATTCCCTTTTTCACCTTAGCCCTCTATGGGCTTCCAAATATTCCTTTGCCAATTCCACAAGAACAGCCTTAGCGAAAGGCTTCTTGAAGGGAAAGATGTAACTCTGTGAGATGAATTAACAGAACACAGAGCAGTTTCTCAGAAAGCTTCTTTCCAGTTTTGAATGGAAGAGATTTCCTTTTTCACCATAGCCCTCTATGGGCTTCCAAATATCCCTTTGCCAATTCCACAAGAACAGCCTTAGCGAAAGGCTTCTTGAAGGGAAAGATGTAACTCTGTGAGATGAATTAACAGAACACAGAGCAGTTTCTCAGAAAGCTTTTTTCCAGTTTTGAACGGAAGATATTTCCTTTTTCACCATAGCCCTCTATGGGCTTCCAAATATCCGTTTGCCAATTCCACAAGAACAGCCTTAGCGAAAGGCTTCTTGAAGGGAAAGATGTAACTCTGTGAGATGAATTAACAGAACACAGAGCAGTTTCTCAGAAAGCTTCTTTCCAGTTTTGAACGGAAGATATTCCCTTTTTCACCCTAGCCCTCTATGGGCTTCCAAATATCCCTTTGCCAATTCCCCAAGAACAGCCTTAGCGAAAGGCTTCTTGAAAGGAAAGATGTAACTCTGTGAGATGAATTAACAGAACACAGAGCAGTTTCTCAGAAAGCTTCTTTCCAGTTTTGAACGGAAGATATTTCCTTTTTCACCATAGCCCTCTAAGGGCTTCCAAATATCCCTTTGCCAATTCCACAAGAACAGCCTTAGCGAAAGGCTTCTTGAAGGGAAAGATGTAACTCTGTGAGATGAATTAACAGAACACAGAGCAGTTTCTCAGAAAGCTTCTTTCCAGTTTTGAACGGAAGATATTCCCTTTTTCACCATAGCCCTCTATGGGCTTCCAAATATCCCTTTGCCAATTCCACAAGAACAGCCTTAGCGAAAGGCTTCTTGAAGGGAAAGATGTAACTCTGTGAGATGAATTAACAGAACACAGAGCAGTTTCTCAGAAAGCTTCTTTCCAGTTTTGAACGGAAGATATTCCCTTTTTCACCATAGCCCTCTATGGGCTTCCAAATATCCCTTTGATAATTCCACAAGAACAGCCTTAGCGAAAGGCTTCTTGAAGGGAAAGATGTAACTCTGTGAGATGAATTAACAGAACACAGAGCAGTTTCTCAGAAAGCTTCTTTCCAGTTTTGAACGGAAGATATTTCCTTTTTCACCATGTCCCTCTATGGGCTTCCAAATATCCCTTTGCCAATTCCACATGAACAGCCTTAGCGAAAGGCTTCATGAAGGGAAAGATGTAACTCTGTGAGATGAATTAACAGAACACAGAGCAGTTTCTCAGAAAGCTTCTTTCCAGTTTTGAACGGAAGATATTTCCTTTTTCACCATGTCCCTCTATGGGCTTCCAAATATCCCTTTGCCAATTCCACAAGAACAGCCTTAGCGAAAGGCTTGTTGAAGGGAAAGATGTAACTCTGTGAGATGAATTAACAGAACACAGAGCAGTTTCTCAGAAAGCTTCTTTCCAGTTTTGAACGGAAGATATTCCCTTTTTCACCTTAGCCCTCTATGGGCTTCCAAATATTCCTTTGCCAATTCCACAAGAACAGCCTTAGCGAAAGGCTTCTTGAAGGGAAAGATGTAACTCTGTGAGATGAATTAACAGAACACAGAGCAGTTTCTCAGAAAGCTTCTTTCCAGTTTTGAATGGAAGAGATTTCCTTTTTCACCATAGCCCTCTATGGGCTTCCAAATATCCCTTTGCCAATTCCACAAGAACAGCCTTAGCGAAAGGCTTCTTGAAGGGAAAGATGTAACTCTGTGAGATGAATTAACAGAACACAGAGCAGTTTCTCAGAAAGCTTCTTTCCAGTTTTGAACGGAAGGTATTCCCTTTTTCACCATAGCCCTCTATGGGCTTCCAAATATCCCTTTGCCAATTCCACAAGAACAGCCTTAGCGAAAGGCTTCTTAAAGGGAAAGATGTAACTCTGTGAGATGAATTAACAGAACACAGAGCAGTTTCTCAGAAAGCTTCTTTCCAGTTTTGAACGGAAGATATTTCCTTTTTCACCATAGCCCTCTATGGGCTTCCAAATATCCCTTTGCCAATTCCACAAGAACAGCCTTAGCGAAAGGCTTCTTGAAGGGAAAGATGTAACTCTGTGAGATGAATTAACAGAACACAGAGCAGTTTCTCAGAAAGATTCTTTCCAGTTTTGAACGGAGCATATTTCCTTTTTCACCATAGCCCTCTATGGGCTTCCAAATATCCCTTTGCCAATTCCACAAGAACAGCCTTAGCGAAAGTCTTCTGAAGGGAAAGATATAACTCTCTGAGATGAATTAACAGAACACAGAGCAGTTTCTCAGAAAGCTTCTTTCGACTTTTGAACGGAAGATATTTCCTTTTCCACCATAGCCCTCTAGGGGCTTCCAAATATCCCTTTGCCAATTCCACAAGAACAGCCTTAGCGAAAGGCTTCTTGAAGGGAAAGATGTAACTCTGTGAGATGAATTAACAGAACACAGAGCAGTTTCTCAGAAAGCTTCTTTCCAGTTTTGAACGGAAGATATTTCCTTTTTCACCATAGCCCTCTATGGGCTTTCAAATATCCCTTTGCCAATTCCACAAGAACAGCCTTAGCGAAAGGCTTCTTGAAGGGAAAAATGTAACTCTGTGAGATGAATGAACAGAACACAGAGCAGTTTCTCAGAAAGATTCTTTCCAGTTTTGAACGGAAGAGAATTCCTTTTTCACCATAGCCCTCTATGGGCTTCCAAATATCCCTTTGCCAATTCCACAAGAACAGCCTTAGCGAAAGGCTTCTTGAAGGGAAAGATGTAACTCTGTGAGATGAATTAACAGAACACAGAGCAGTTTCTCAGAAAGCTTCTTTCCAGTTTTGAACGGAAGATATTTCCTTTTTCACCATAGCCCTCTATGGGCTTCCAAATATCCCTTTGCCAATTCCACAAGAACAGCCTTAGGGAAAGGCTTCTTGAAGGGAAAGATGTAACTCTGTGAGATGAATTAACAGAACACAGAGCAGTTTCTCAGAAAGCTTCTTTCCAGTTTTGAACGGAAGATATTCCCTTTTTCACCATAGCCCTCTAAGGGCTTCCAAATATCCCTTTGCCAATTCCACAAGAACAGCCTTAGCGAAAGGCTTCTTGAAGGGAAAGATGTAACTCTGTGAGATGAATTAACAGAACACAGAGCAGTTTTTCAGAAAGCTTCTTTCCAGTTTTGAAGGGAAGATATTTCCTTTTCACCGTAGCCCGCTATGGGCTTCCAAATATCCCTTTGCCAATTCCACAAGAACAGCCTTAGCGAAAGGCTTCTTGAAGGGAAAGATGTAACTCTGTGAGATGAATTAACAGATCACAGAGCAGTTTCTCAGAAAGCTTCTTTCCAGTTTTGAAGGGAAGATATTTCCTTTTTCACCATAGCCCGCTATGGGCTTCCAAATATCCCTTTGCCAATTCCACAAGAACAGCCTTAGCGAAAGGCTTCTTGAAGGGAAAGATGTAACTCTGTGAGATGAATTAACAGAACACAGAGCAGTTTCTCAGAAAGCTTCTTTCCAGTTTTGAACGGAAGATATTCCCTTTTTCACCTTAGCCCTCTATGGGCTTCCAAATATTCCTTTGCCAATTCCACAAGAACAGCCTTAGCGAAAGGCTTCTTGAAGGGAAAGATGTAACTCTGTGAGATGAATTAACAGAACACAGAGCAGTTTCTCAGAAAGCTTCCTTCCAGTTTTGAATGGAAGAGATTTCCTTTTTCACCATAGCCCTCTATGGGCTTCCAAATATCCCTTTGCCAATTCCACAAGAACAGCCTTAGCGAAAGGCTTCTTGAAGGGAAAGATGTAACTCTGTGAGATGAATTAACAGAACACAGAGCAGTTTCTCAGAAAGCTTTTTTCCAGTTTTGAACGGAAGATATTTCCTTTTTCACCATAGCCCTCTATGGGCTTCCAAATATCCGTTTGCCAATTCCACAAGAACAGCCTTAGCGAAAGGCTTCTTGAAGGGAAAGATGTAACTCTGTGAGATGAATTAACAGAACACAGAGCAGTTTCTCAGAAAGCTTCTTTCCAGTTTTGAACGGAAGATATTCCCTTTTTCACCCTAGCCCTCTATGGGCTTCCAAATATCCCTTTGCCAATTCCCCAAGAACAGCCTTAGCGAAAGGCTTCTTGAAAGGAAAGATGTAACTCTGTGAGATGAATTAACAGAACACAGAGCAGTTTCTCAGAAAGCTTCTTTCCAGTTTTGAACGGAAGATATTTCCTTTTTCACCATAGCCCTCTAAGGGCTTCCAAATATCCCTTTGCCAATTCCACAAGAACAGCCTTAGCGAAAGGCTTCTTGAAGGGAAAGATGTAACTCTGTGAGATGAATTAACAGAACACAGAGCAGTTTCTCAGAAAGCTTCTTTCCAGTTTTGAACGGAAGATATTCCCTTTTTCACCATAGCCCTCTATGGGCTTCCAAATATCCCTTTGCCAATTCCACAAGAACAGCCTTAGCGAAAGGCTTCTTGAAGGGAAAGATGTAACTCTGTGAGATGAATTAACAGAACACAGAGCAGTTTCTCAGAAAGCTTCTTTCCAGTTTTGAACGGAAGATATTCCCTTTTTCACCATAGCCCTCTATGGGCTTCCAAATATCCCTTTGATAATTCCACAAGAACAGCCTTAGCGAAAGGCTTCTTGAAGGGAAAGATGTAACTCTGTGAGATGAATTAACAGAACACAGAGCAGTTTCTCAGAAAGCTTCTTTCCAGTTTTGAACGGAAGATATTTCCTTTTTCACCATGTCCCTCTATGGGCTTCCAAATATCCCTTTGCCAATTCCACATGAACAGCCTTAGCGAAAGGCTTCATGAAGGGAAAGATGTAACTCTGTGAGATGAATTAACAGAACACAGAGCAGTTTCTCAGAAAGCTTCTTTCCAGTTTTGAACGGAAGGTATTCCCTTTTTCACCATAGCCCTCTATGGGCTTCCAAATATCCCTTTGCCAATTCCACAAGAACAGCCTTAGCGAAAGGCTTCTTAAAGGGAAAGATGTAACTCTGTGAGATGAATTAACAGAACACAGAGCAGTTTCTCAGAAAGCTTCTTTCCAGTTTTGAACGGAAGATATTTCCTTTTTCACCATAGCCCTCTATGGGCTTCCAAATATCCCTTTGCCAATTCCACAAGAACAGCCTTAGCGAAAGGCTTCTTGAAGGGAAAGATGTAACTCTGTGAGATGAATTAACAGAACACAGAGCAGTTTCTCAGAAAGATTCTTTCCAGTTTTGAACGGAGCATATTTCCTTTTTCACCATAGCCCTCTATGGGCTTCCAAATATCCCTTTGCCAATTCCACAAGAACAGCCTTAGCGAAAGTCTTCTGAAGGGAAAGATATAACTCTCTGAGATGAATTAACAGAACACAGAGCAGTTTCTCAGAAAGCTTCTTTCGACTTTTGAACGGAAGATATTTCCTTTTCCACCATAGCCCTCTAGGGGCTTCCAAATATCCCTTTGCCAATTCCACAAGAACAGCCTTAGCGAAAGGCTTCTTGAAGGGAAAGATGTAACTCTGTGAGATGAATTAACAGAACACAGAGCAGTTTCTCAGAAAGCTTCTTTCCAGTTTTGAACGGAAGATATTTCCTTTTTCACCATAGCCCTCTATGGGCTTTCAAATATCCCTTTGCCAATTCCACAAGAACAGCCTTAGCGAAAGGCTTCTTGAAGGGAAAAATGTAACTCTGTGAGATGAATGAACAGAACACAGAGCAGTTTCTCAGAAAGATTCTTTCCAGTTTTGAACGGAAGAGAATTCCTTTTTCACCATAGCCCTCTATGGGCTTCCAAATATCCCTTTGCCAATTCCACAAGAACAGCCTTAGCGAAAGGCTTCTTGAAGGGAAAGATGTAACTCTGTGAGATGAATTAACAGAACACAGAGCAGTTTCTCAGAAAGCTTCTTTCCAGTTTTGAACGGAAGATATTTCCTTTTTCACCATAGCCCTCTATGGGCTTCCAAATATCCCTTTGCCAATTCCACAAGAACAGCCTTAGGGAAAGGCTTCTTGAAGGGAAAGATGTAACTCTGTGAGATGAATTAACAGAACACAGAGCAGTTTCTCAGAAAGCTTCTTTCCAGTTTTGAAGGGAAGATATTCCCTTTTTCACCATAGCCCTCTAAGGGCTTCCAAATATCCCTTTGCCAATTCCACAAGAACAGCCTTAGCGAAAGGCTTCTTGAAGGGAAAGATGTAACTCTGTGAGATGAATTAACAGAACACAGAGCAGTTTTTCAGAAAGCTTCTTTCCAGTTTTGAAGGGAAGATATTTCCTTTTCACCGTAGCCCGCTATGGGCTTCCAAATATCCCTTTGCCAATTCCACAAGAACAGCCTTAGCGAAAGGCTTCTTGAAGGGAAAGATGTAACTCTGTGAGATGAATTAACAGATCACAGAGCAGTTTCTCAGAAAGCTTCTTTCCAGTTTTGAAGGGAAGATATTTCCTTTTTCACCATAGCCCGCTATGGGCTTCCAAATATCCCTTTGCCAATTCCACAAGAACAGCCTTAGCGAAAGGCTTCTTGAAGGGAAAGATGTAACTCTGTGAGATGAATTAACAGAACACAGAGCAGTTTCTCAGAAAGCTTCTTTCCAGTTTTGAACGGAAGATATTTCCTTTTTCACCATAGCCCTCTATGGGCTTCCAAATATCCCTTTGCCAATTCCACAAGAACAGCCTTAGCGAAAGGCTTCTTGAAGGGAAAGATGTAACTCTGTGAGATGAATTAACAGAACACAGAGCAGTTTCTCAGAAAGCTTCTTTCCAGTTTTGAACGGAAGATATTTCCTTTATCACCATAGCCCTCTACGGGCTTCCAAATATCCCTTTGCCAATTCCACAAGAACAGCCTTAGCGAAAGGCTTCTTGAAGGGAAAGATGTAACTCTGTGAGATGAATTAACGGAACACAGAGCAGTTTCTCGGAAAGCTTCTTTCCAATTTTGAACGGAAGATATTTCCTTTTCACCATAGCCCTCTATGGGCTTCCAAATATCCCTTTGCCAATTCCACAAGAACAGCCTTAGCGAAAGGCTTCTTGAAGGGAAAGATGTAACTCTGTGAGATGAATTAACAGAACACAGAGCAGTTTCTCAGAAAGCTTCTTTCCAGTTTTGAACGGAAGATATTTCCTTTTTCACCATAGCCCTGTATGGGCTTCCAAATATCCCTTTGCCAATTCCACAAGAACAGCCTTAGCGAAAGGCTTCTTGAAGGGAAAGATGTAACTCTGTGAGATGAATTAACAGAACACAGAGCAGTTTCTCAGAAAGCTTCTTTCCAGTTTTGAGCGGAAGATATTCCCTTTTTCACCATAGCCCTCTATGGGCTTCCAAATATCCCTTTGCCAATTCCACAAGAACAGCCTTAGCGAAAGGCTTCTTGAAGGGAAAGATGTAACTCTGTGAGATGAATTAACAGAACACAGAGCACTTTCTCAGAAAGCTTCTTTCCAGTTTTGAACGGAAGATATTTCCTTTTTCACCATATCCCTCTATGGGCTTCCAAATATCCCTTTGCCAATTCCACAAGAACAGCCTTAGCGAAAGGCTTCTTGAAGGGAAAGATGTAACTCTGTGAGATGAATTAACAGAACACAGAGCAGTTTCTCAGAAAGCTTCTTTCCAGTTTTGAACGGAAGATATTTCCTTTTTCACCATAGCCCTCTATGGGCTTCCAAATATCCCTTTGCCAATTCCACAAGAACATCCTTAGAGAAAGGCTTCTTGAAGGGAAAGATGTAACTCTGTGAGATGAATTAACAGAACACAGAGCAGTTTCTCAGAAAGCTTCTTTCCAGTTTTGAACGGAAGGTATTCCCTTTTTCACCATAGCCCTCTATGGGCTTCCAAATATCCCTTTGCCAATTCCACAAGAACAGCCTTAGCGAAAGGCTTGTTGAAGGGAAAGATGTAACTCTGAGAGATGAATTAACAGAACACAGAGCAGTTTCTCAGAAAGCTTCTTTCCAGTTTTGAACGGAAGATATTCCCTTTTTCACCATAGCCCTCTATGGGCTTCCAAATATCCCTTTGCCAATTCCACAAGAAGAGCCTTAGCGAAAGGCTTCTTGAAGGGAAAGATGTAACTCTGTGAGATGAATTAACAGAACACAGAGCAGTTTCTCAGAAAGCTTCTTTCCAGTTTTGAACGGAAGATATTCCCTTTTTCACCATAGCCCTCTATGGGCTTCCAAATATCCCTTTGCCAATTCCACAAGAACAGCCTTAGCGAAAGGCTTCTTGAAGGGAAAGATGTAACTCTGTGAGATGAATTAACAGAACACAGAGCAGTTTCTCAGAAAGCTTCTTTCCAGTTTTGAACGGAAGATATTTCCTTTTTCACCATAGCCCTCTATGGGCTTCCAAATATCCGTTTGCCAATTCCACAAGAACAGCCTTAGCGAAAGGCTTCTTGAAGGGAAAGATGTAACTCTGTGAGATGAATTAACAGAACACAGAGCAGTTTCTCAGAAAGCTTCTTTCCAGTTTTGAACGGAAGATATTTCCTTTTTCACCATAGCCCTCTATGGGCTTCCAAATATCCCTTTGCCAATTCCACAAGAACAGCCTTAGCGAAAGGCTTCTTGAAGGGAAAGATGTAACTCTGTGAGATGAATTAACAGAACACAGAGCAGTTTCTCAGAAAGCTTCTTTCCAGTTTTGAACGGAAGATATTTCCTTTTTCACCATAGCCCTCTATGGGCTTCCAAATATCCCTTTGCCAATTCCACAAGAACAGCCTTAGCGAAAGGCTTCTTGAAGGGAAAGATGTAACTCTGTGAGATGAATTAACAGAACACAGAGCAGTTTCTCAGAAAGCTTCTTTATAGTTTTGAACGGAAGATATTCCCTTTTTCACCATAGCCCTCTATGGGCTTCCAAATATCCCTTTGCCAATTCCACAAGAACAGCCTCAGCGAAAGGCTTTTTGAAGGGAAAGATGTAACTCTGTGAGATGAATTAACAGAACACAGAGCAGTTTCTCAGAAAGCTTCTTTCCAGTTTTGAACGGAAGATATTTCTTTTTTCACCATGTCCCTCTATGGGCTTCCAAATATCCCTTTGCCAATTCCACAAGAACAGCCTTAGCGAAATGCTTCTTGAAGGGAAAGATGTAACTCTGTGAGATGAATTAACAGAACACAGAGCAGTTTCTCAGAAAGCTTCTTTCCAGTTTTGAACGGAAGATATTTCCTTTTTCACCATGTCCGTCTATGGGCTTCCAAATATCCCTTTGCCAATTCCACACGAACAGCCTTAGCGAAAGGCTTCTTGAAGGGAAAGATGTAACTCTGTGAGATGAATTAACAGAACACAGAGCAGTTTCTCAGAAAGCTTCTTTCCAGTTTTGAACGGAAGATATTTCCTTTTTCACCATAGCCCTCTATGGGCTTCCAAATATCCCTTTGCCAATTCCACAAGAACAGCCTTAGCGAAAGGCTTCTTGAAGGGAAAGATGTAACTCTGTGAGATGAATTAACAGAACACAGAGCAGTTTCTCAGAAAGCTTCTTTCCAGTTTTGAACGGAAGATATTCCCTTTTTCACCATAGCCCTCTATGGGCTTCCAAATATCCCTTTGCCAATTCCACAAGAACAGCCTTAGCGAAAGGCTTCTTGAAGGGAAAGATGTAACTCTGTGAGATGAATTAACAGAACACAGAGCAGTTTCTCAGAAAGCTTCTTTCCAGTTTTGAACGGAAGATATTTCCTTTTTCACCATAGCCCTCTATGGGCTTCCAAATATCCCTTTGCCAATTCCACAAGAACAGCCTTAGCGAAAGGCTTCTTGAAGGGAAAGATGTAACTCTGTGAGATGAATTAACAGAACACAGAGCAGTTTCTCAGAAAGCTTCTTTCCAGTTTTGAACGGAAGAGATTTCCTTTTTCACCATAGCCCTCTATGGGCTTCCAAATATCCCTTTGCCAATTGCACAAGAACAGCCTTAGCGAAAGGCTTCTTGAAGGGAAAGATGTAACTCTGTGAGATGAATTAACAGAACACAGAGCAGTTTCTCAGAAAGCTTCTTTCCAGTTTTGAACCGAAGAGATTTCCTTTTTCACCATAGCCCTCTATGGGCTTCCAAATATCCCTTTGCCAATTCCACAAGAACAGCCTTAGCGAAAGGCTTCTTGAAGGGAAAGATGTAACTCTGTGAGATGAATTAACAGAACACAGAGCAGTTTCTCAGAAAGCTTCTTTCCAGTTTTGAACGGAAGATATTCCCTTTTTCACCATAGTCCTCTATGGGCTTCCAAATATCCCTTTGGCAATTCCACAAGAACAGCCTTAGCGAAAGGCTTCTTGAAGGGAAAGATGTAACTCTGTGAGATGAATTAACAGAACACAGAGCAGTTTCTCAGAAAGCTTCTTTCCAGTTTTGAAGGGAAGATATTTCCTTTTTCACCATAGCCCGCTATGGGCTTAGAAATATCCCTTTGCCAATTCCACAAGAACAGCCTTAGCGAAAGGCTTCTTGAAGGGAAAGATGTAACTCTGTGAGATGAATTAACAGAACACAGAGCAGTTTCTCAGAAAGCTTCATTCCAGTTTTGAACGGAAGATATTTCCTTTTTCACCATGTCCCTCTATGGGCTTCCAAATATCCCTTTGCCAATTCCACATGAACAGCCTTAGCGAAAGGCTTCATGAAGGGAAAGATGTAACTCTGTGAGATGAATTAACAGAACACAGAGCAGTTTCTCAGAAAGCTTCTTTCCAGTTTTGAACGGAAGATATTTCCTTTTTCACCATGTCCCTCTATGGGCTTCCAAATATCCCTTTGCCAATTCCACAAGAACAGCCTTAGCGAAAGGCTTGTTGAAGGGAAAGATGTAACTCTGTGAGATGAATTAACAGAACACAGAGCACTTTCTCAGAAAGCTTCTTTCCAGTTTTGAACGGAAGATATTCCCTTTTTCACCTTAGCCCTCTATGGGCTTCCAAATATTCCTTTGCCAATTCCACAAGAACAGCCTTAGCGAAAGGCTTCTTGAAGGGAAAGATGTAACTCTGTGAGATGAATTAACAGAACACAGAGCAGTTTCTCAGAAAGCTTCTTTCCAGTTTTGAATGGAAGAGATTTCCTTTTTCACCATAGCCCTCTATGGGCTTCCAAATATCCCTTTGCCAATTCCACAAGAACAGCCTTAGCGAAAGGCTTCTTGAAGGGAAAGATGTAACTCTGTGAGATGAATTAACAGAACACAGAGCAGTTTCTCAGAAAGCTTTTTTCCAGTTTTGAACGGAAGATATTTCCTTTTTCACCATAGCCCTCTATGGGCTTCCAAATATCCGTTTGCCAATTCCACAAGAACAGCCTTAGCGAAAGGCTTCTTGAAGGGAAAGATGTAACTCTGTGAGATGAATTAACAGAACACAGAGCAGTTTCTCAGAAAGCTTCTTTCCAGTTTTGAACGGAAGATATTCCCTTTTTCACCCTAGCCCTCTATGGGCTTCCAAATATCCCTTTGCCAATTCCCCAAGAACAGCCTTAGCGAAAGGCTTCTTGAAAGGAAAGATGTAACTCTGTGAGATGAATTAACAGAACACAGAGCAGTTTCTCAGAAAGCTTCTTTCCAGTTTTGAACGGAAGATATTTCCTTTTTCACCATAGCCCTCTAAGGGCTTCCAAATATCCCTTTGCCAATTCCACAAGAACAGCCTTAGCGAAAGGCTTCTTGAAGGGAAAGATGTAACTCTGTGAGATGAATTAACAGAACACAGAGCAGTTTCTCAGAAAGCTTCTTTCCAGTTTTGAACGGAAGATATTCCCTTTTTCACCATAGCCCTCTATGGGCTTCCAAATATCCCTTTGCCAATTCCACAAGAACAGCCTTAGCGAAAGGCTTCTTGAAGGGAAAGATGTAACTCTGTGAGATGAATTAACAGAACACAGAGCAGTTTCTCAGAAAGCTTCTTTCCAGTTTTGAACGGAAGATATTCCCTTTTTCACCATAGCCCTCTATGGGCTTCCAAATATCCCTTTGATAATTCCACAAGAACAGCCTTAGCGAAAGGCTTCTTGAAGGGAAAGATGTAACTCTGTGAGATGAATTAACAGAACACAGAGCAGTTTCTCAGAAAGCTTCTTTCCAGTTTTGAACGGAAGA
Source organism: Chlorocebus sabaeus (assembly GCF_047675955.1). NCBI lineage: Eukaryota > Metazoa > Chordata > Mammalia > Primates > Cercopithecidae > Chlorocebus > Chlorocebus sabaeus. The sequence continues at coordinate 143,797 of NW_027327450.1, read as the reverse complement.
TATTTCCTTTTTCACCATGTCCCTCTATGGGCTTCCAAATATCCCTTTGCCAATTCCACATGAACAGCCTTAGCGAAAGGCTTCATGAAGGGAAAGATGTAACTCTGTGAGATGAATTAACAGAACACAGAGCAGTTTCTCAGAAAGCTTCTTTCCAGTTTTGAACGGAAGATATTTCCTTTTTCACCATGTCCCTCTATGGGCTTCCAAATATCCCTTTGCCAATTCCACAAGAACAGCCTTAGCGAAAGGCTTGTTGAAGGGAAAGATGTAACTCTGTGAGATGAATTAACAGAACACAGAGCACTTTCTCAGAAAGCTTCTTTCCAGTTTTGAACGGAAGATATTCCCTTTTTCACCTTAGCCCTCTATGGGCTTCCAAATATTCCTTTGCCAATTCCACAAGAACAGCCTTAGCGAAAGGCTTCTTGAAGGGAAAGATGTAACTCTGTGAGATGAATTAACAGAACACAGAGCAGTTTCTCAGAAAGCTTCTTTCCAGTTTTGAATGGAAGAGATTTCCTTTTTCACCATAGCCCTCTATGGGCTTCCAAATATCCCTTTGCCAATTCCACAAGAACAGCCTTAGCGAAAGGCTTCTTGAAGGGAAAGATGTAACTCTGTGAGATGAATTAACAGAACACAGAGCAGTTTCTCAGAAAGCTTCTTTCCAGTTTTGAACGGAAGATATTTCCTTTTTCACCATAGCCCTCTATGGGCTTCCAAATATCCCTTTGCCAATTCCTTAGCGAAAGGCTTCTTGAAGGGAAAGATGTAACTCTGTGAGATGAATTAACAGAACACAGAACTGTTTCTCAGAAAGCTTCTTTCCAGTTTTGAACGGAAGATATTTCCTTTTTCACCATAGCCCGCTATGGGCTTCCAAATATCCCTTTGCCAATTCCACAAGAACAGCCTTAGCGAAAGGCTTCTTGAAGGGAAAGATGTAACTCTGTGAGATGAATTAACAGAACACAGAGCAGTTTCTCAGAAAGCTTCTTTCCAGTTTTGAACGGAAGATATTTCCTTTTTCACCATAGCCCTCTATGGGCTTCCAAATATCCCTTTGCCAATTCCACAAGAACAGCCTTAGCGAAAGGCTTCTTGAAGGGAAAGATGTAACTCTGTGAGATGAATTAACAGAACACAGAGCAGTTTCTCAGAAAGCTTCTTTCCAGTTTTGAACGGAAGATATTTCCTTTTTCACCATAGCCCTCTATGGGCTTCCAAATATCCCTTTGCCAATTCCACAAGAACAGCCTTAGCGAAAGGCTTCTTGAAGGGAAAGATGTAACTCTGTGAGATGAATTAACAGAACACAGAGCAGTTTCTCAGAAAGCTTCTTTCCAGTTTTGAACGGAAGAGATTTCCTTTTTCACCATAGCCCTCTATGGGCTTCCAAATATCCCTTTGCCAATTGCACAAGAACAGCCTTAGCGAAAGGCTTCTTGAAGGGAAAGATGTAACTCTGTGAGATGAATTAACAGAACACAGAGCAGTTTCTCAGAAAGCTTCTTTCCAGTTTTGAACCGAAGAGATTTCCTTTTTCACCATAGCCCTCTATGGGCTTCCAAATATCCCTTTGCCAATTCCACAAGAACAGCCTTAGCGAAAGGCTTCTTGAAGGGAAAGATGTAACTCTGTGAGATGAATTAACAGAACACAGAGCAGTTTCTCAGAAAGCTTCTTTCCAGTTTTGAACGGAAGATATTCCCTTTTTTACCATAGTCCTCTATGGGCTTCCAAATATCCCTTTGGCAATTCCACAAGAACAGCCTTAGCGAAAGGCTTCTTGAAGGGAAAGATGTAACTCTGTGAGATGAATTAACAGAACACAGAGCAGTTTCTCAGAAAGCTTCTTTCCAGTTTTGAAGGGAAGATATTTCCTTTTTCACCATAGCCCGCTATGGGCTTAGAAATATCCCTTTGCCAATTCCACAAGAACAGCCTTAGCGAAAGGCTTCTTGAAGGGAAAGATGTAACTCTGTGAGACGAATTAACAGAACACAGAGCAGTTTCTCAGAAAGCTTCTTTCCAGTTTTGAACGGAAGATATACCCTTTTTCACCATAGCCCTCTATGGGTTTCCAAATATCCCTTTGCCTATTCCACAAGAACAGCCTTAGCGAAAGGCTTCTTGAAGGGAAAGATGTAACTCTGTGAGATGAATTAACAGAACACAGAGCAGTTTCTCAGAAAGCTTTTTTCCAGTTTTGAACGGAAGATATTTCCTTTTTCACCATAGCCCTCTATGGGCTTCCAAATATCCGTTTGCCAATTCCACAAGAACAGCCTTAGCGAAAGGCTTCTTGAAGGGAAAGATGTAACTCTGTGAGATGAATTAACAGAACACAGAGCAGTTTCTCAGAAAGCTTCTTTCCAGTTTTGAACGGAAGATATTTCCTTTTTCACCATAGCCCTCTATGGGCTTCCAAATATCCCTTTGCCAATTCCTTAGCGAAAGGCTTCTTGAAGGGAAAGATGTAACTCTGTGAGATGAATTAACAGAACACAGAACTGTTTCTCAGAAAGCTTCTTTCCAGTTTTGAACGGAAGATATTTCCTTTTTCACCATAGCCCGCTATGGGCTTCCAAATATCCCTTTGCCAATTCCACAAGAACAGCCTTAGCGAAAGGCTTCTTGAAGGGAAAGATGTAACTCTGTGAGATGAATTAACAGAACACAGAGCAGTTTCTCAGAAAGCTTCTTTCCAGTTTTGAACGGAAGATATTTCCTTTTTCACCATAGCCCTCTATGGGCTTCCAAATATCCCTTTGCCAATTCCACAAGAACAGCCTTAGCGAAAGGCTTCTTGAAGGGAAAGATGTAACTCTGTGAGATGAATTAACAGAACACAGAGCAGTTTCTCAGAAAGCTTCTTTCCAGTTTTGAACGGAAGATATTTCCTTTTTCACCATAGCCCTCTATGGGCTTCCAAATATCCCTTTGCCAATTCCACAAGAACAGCCTTAGCGAAAGGCTTCTTGAAGGGAAAGATGTAACTCTGTGAGATGAATTAACAGAACACAGAGCAGTTTCTCAGAAAGCTTCTTTCCAGTTTTGAACGGAAGAGATTTCCTTTTTCACCATAGCCCTCTATGGGCTTCCAAATATCCCTTTGCCAATTGCACAAGAACAGCCTTAGCGAAAGGCTTCTTGAAGGGAAAGATGTAACTCTGTGAGATGAATTAACAGAACACAGAGCAGTTTCTCAGAAAGCTTCTTTCCAGTTTTGAACCGAAGAGATTTCCTTTTTCACCATAGCCCTCTATGGGCTTCCAAATATCCCTTTGCCAATTCCACAAGAACAGCCTTAGCGAAAGGCTTCTTGAAGGGAAAGATGTAACTCTGTGAGATGAATTAACAGAACACAGAGCAGTTTCTCAGAAAGCTTCTTTCCAGTTTTGAACGGAAGATATTCCCTTTTTTACCATAGTCCTCTATGGGCTTCCAAATATCCCTTTGGCAATTCCACAAGAACAGCCTTAGCGAAAGGCTTCTTGAAGGGAAAGATGTAACTCTGTGAGATGAATTAACAGAACACAGAGCAGTTTCTCAGAAAGCTTCTTTCCAGTTTTGAAGGGAAGATATTTCCTTTTTCACCATAGCCCGCTATGGGCTTAGAAATATCCCTTTGCCAATTCCACAAGAACAGCCTTAGCGAAAGGCTTCTTGAAGGGAAAGATGTAACTCTGTGAGATGAATTAACAGAACACAGAGCAGTTTCTCAGAAAGCTTCTTTCCAGTTTTGAACGGAAGATATACCCTTTTTCACCATAGCCCTCTATGGGTTTCCAAATATCCCTTTGCCAATTCCACAAGAACAGCCTTAGCGAAAGGCTTCTTGAAGGGAAAGATGTAACTCTGTGAGATGAATTAACAGAACACAGAGCAGTTTCTCAGAAAGCTTTTTTCCAGTTTTGAACGGAAGATATTTCCTTTTTCACCATAGCCCTCTATGGGCTTCCAAATATCTGTTTGCCAATTCCACAAGAACAGCCTTAGCGAAAGGCTTCTTGAAGGGAAAGATGTAACTCTGTGAGATGAATTAACAGAACACAGAGCAGTTTCTCAGAAAGATTCTTTCCAGTTTTGAACGGAAGATATTCCCTTTTTCACCATAGCCCTCTATGGGCTTCCAAATATCCCTTTGCCAATTCCCCAAGAACAGCCTTAGCGAAAGGCTTCTTGAAGGGAAAGATGTAACTCTGTGAGATGAATTAACAGAACACAGAGCAGTTTCTCAGAAAGCTTCTTTCCAGTTTTGAACGGAAGATATTTCCTTTTTCACCATAGCCCTCTAAGGGCTTCCAAATATCCCTTTGCCAATTCCACAAGAACAGCCTTAGCGAAAGGCTTCTTGAAGGGAAAGATGTAACTCTGTGAGATGAATTAACAGAACACAGAGCAGTTTCTCAGAAAGCTTCTTTCCAGTTTTGAACGGAAGATATTCCCTTTTTCACCATAGCCCTCTATGGGCTTCCAAATATCCCTTTGCCAATTCCACAAGAACAGCCTTAGCGAAAGGCTTCTTGAAGGGAAAGATGTAACTCTGTGAGATGAATTAACAGAACACAGAGCAGTTTCTCAGAAAGCTTCATTCCAGTTTTGAACGGAAGATATTTCCTTTTTCACCATGTCCCTCTATGGGCTTCCAAATATCCCTTTGCCAATTCCACATGAACAGCCTTAGCGAAAGGCTTCATGAAGGGAAAGATGTAACTCTGTGAGATGAATTAACAGAACACAGAGCAGTTTCTCAGAAAGCTTCTTTCCAGTTTTGAACGGAAGATATTTCCTTTTTCACCATGTCCCTCTATGGGCTTCCAAATATCCCTTTGCCAATTCCACAAGAACAGCCTTAGCGAAAGGCTTGTTGAAGGGAAAGATGTAACTCTGTGAGATGAATTAACAGAACACAGAGCAGTTTCTCAGAAAGCTTCTTTCCAGTTTTGAACGGAAGATATTCCCTTTTTCACCTTAGCCCTCTATGGGCTTCCAAATATTCCTTTGCCAATTCCACAAGAACAGCCTTAGCGAAAGGCTTCTTGAAGGGAAAGATGTAACTCTGTGAGATGAATTAACAGAACACAGAGCAGTTTCTCAGAAAGCTTCTTTCCAGTTTTGAATGGAAGAGATTTCCTTTTTCACCATAGCCCTCTATGGGCTTCCAAATATCCCTTTGCCAATTCCACAAGAACAGCCTTAGCGAAAGGCTTCTTGAAGGGAAAGATGTAACTCTGTGAGATGAATTAACAGAACACAGAGCAGTTTCTCAGAAAGCTTTTTTCCAGTTTTGAACGGAAGATATTTCCTTTTTCACCATAGCCCTCTATGGGCTTCCAAATATCCGTTTGCCAATTCCACAAGAACAGCCTTAGCGAAAGGCTTCTTGAAGGGAAAGATGTAACTCTGTGAGATGAATTAACAGAACACAGAGCAGTTTCTCAGAAAGCTTCTTTCCAGTTTTGAACGGAAGATATTCCCTTTTTCACCCTAGCCCTCTATGGGCTTCCAAATATCCCTTTGCCAATTCCCCAAGAACAGCCTTAGCGAAAGGCTTCTTGAAAGGAAAGATGTAACTCTGTGAGATGAATTAACAGAACACAGAGCAGTTTCTCAGAAAGCTTCTTTCCAGTTTTGAACGGAAGATATTTCCTTTTCACCATAGCCCTCTAAGGGCTTCCAAATATCCCTTTGCCAATTCCACAAGAACAGCCTTAGCGAAAGGCTTCTTGAAGGGAAAGATGTAACTCTGTGAGATGAATTAACAGAACACAGAGCAGTTTCTCAGAAAGCTTCTTTCCAGTTTTGAACGGAAGATATTCCCTTTTTCACCATAGCCCTCTATGGGCTTCCAAATATCCCTTTGCCAATTCCACAAGAACAGCCTTAGCGAAAGGCTTCTTGAAGGGAAAGATGTAACTCTGTGAGATGAATTAACAGAACACAGAGCAGTTTCTCAGAAAGCTTCTTTCCAGTTTTGAACGGAAGATATTCCCTTTTTCACCATAGCCCTCTATGGGCTTCCAAATATCCCTTTGATAATTCCACAAGAACAGCCTTAGCGAAAGGCTTCTTGAAGGGAAAGATGTAACTCTGTGAGATGAATTAACAGAACACAGAGCAGTTTCTCAGAAAGCTTCTTTCCAGTTTTGAACGGAAGATATTTCCTTTTTCACCATGTCCCTCTATGGGCTTCCAAATATCCCTTTGCCAATTCCACATGAACAGCCTTAGCGAAAGGCTTCATGAAGGGAAAGATGTAACTCTGTGAGATGAATTAACAGAACACAGAGCAGTTTCTCAGAAAGCTTCTTTCCAGTTTTGAACGGAAGATATTTCCTTTTTCACCATGTCCCTCTATGGGCTTCCAAATATCCCTTTGCCAATTCCACAAGAACAGCCTTAGCGAAAGGCTTGTTGAAGGGAAAGATGTAACTCTGTGAGATGAATTAACAGAACACAGAACTGTTTCTCAGAAAGCTTCTTTCCAGTTTTGAACGGAAGATATTTCCTTTTTCACCATAGCCCGCTATGGGCTTCCAAATATCCCTTTGCCAATTCCACAAGAACAGCCTTAGCGAAAGGCTTCTTGAAGGGAAAGATGTAACTCTGTGAGATGAATTAACAGAACACAGAGCAGTTTCTCAGAAAGCTTCTTTCCAGTTTTGAACGGAAGATATTTCCTTTTTCACCATAGCCCTCTATGGGCTTCCAAATATCCCTTTGCCAATTCCACAAGAACAGCCTTAGCGAAAGGCTTCTTGAAGGGAAAGATGTAACTCTGTGAGATGAATTAACAGAACACAGAGCAGTTTCTCAGAAAGCTTCTTTCCAGTTTTGAACGGAAGATATTTCCTTTTTCACCATAGCCCTCTATGGGCTTCCAAATATCCCTTTGCCAATTCCACAAGAACAGCCTTAGCGAAAGGCTTCTTGAAGGGAAAGATGTAACTCTGTGAGATGAATTAACAGAACACAGAGCAGTTTCTCAGAAAGATTCTTTCCAGTTTTGAACGGAGCATATTTCCTTTTTCACCATAGCCCTCTATGGGCTTCCAAATATCCCTTTGCCAATTCCACAAGAACAGCCTTAGCGAAAGTCTTCTGAAGGGAAAGATATAACTCTCTGAGATGAATTAACAGAACACAGAGCAGTTTCTCAGAAAGCTTCTTTCGACTTTTGAACGGAAGATATTTCCTTTTCCACCATAGCCCTCTAGGGGCTTCCAAATATCCCTTTGCCAATTCCACAAGAACAGCCTTAGCGAAAGGCTTCTTGAAGGGAAAGATGTAACTCTGTGAGATGAATTAACAGAACACAGAGCAGTTTCTCAGAAAGCTTCTTTCCAGTTTTGAACGGAAGATATTTCCTTTTTCACCATAGCCCTCTATGGGCTTTCAAATATCCCTTTGCCAATTCCACAAGAACAGCCTTAGCGAAAGGCTTCTTGAAGGGAAAAATGTAACTCTGTGAGATGAATGAACAGAACACAGAGCAGTTTCTCAGAAAGATTCTTTCCAGTTTTGAACGGAAGAGAATTCCTTTTTCACCATAGCCCTCTATGGGCTTCCAAATATCCCTTTGCCAATTCCACAAGAACAGCCTTAGCGAAAGGCTTCTTGAAGGGAAAGATGTAACTCTGTGAGATGAATTAACAGAACACAGAGCAGTTTCTCAGAAAGCTTCTTTCCAGTTTTGAACGGAAGATATTTCCTTTTTCACCATAGCCCTCTATGGGCTTCCAAATATCCCTTTGCCAATTCCACAAGAACAGCCTTAGGGAAAGGCTTCTTGAAGGGAAAGATGTAACTCTGTGAGATGAATTAACAGAACACAGAGCAGTTTCTCAGAAAGCTTCTTTACAGTTTTGAACGGAAGATATTCCCTTTTTCACCATAGCCCTCTAAGGGCTTCCAAATATCCCTTTGCCAATTCCACAAGAACAGCCTTAGCGAAAGGCTTCTTGAAGGGAAAGATGTAACTCTGTGAGATGAATTAACAGAACACAGAGCAGTTTTTCAGAAAGCTTCTTTCCAGTTTTGAAGGGAAGATATTTCCTTTTCACCGTAGCCCGCTATGGGCTTCCAAATATCCCTTTGCCAATTCCACAAGAACAGCCTTAGCGAAAGGCTTCTTGAAGGGAAAGATGTAACTCTGTGAGATGAATTAACAGAACACAGAGCAGTTTCTCAGAAAGCTTCTTTCCAGTTTTGAAGGGAAGATATTTCCTTTTTCACCATAGCCCGCTATGGGCTTCCAAATATCCCTTTGCCAATTCCACAAGAACAGCCTTAGCGAAAGGCTTCTTGAAGGGAAAGATGTAACTCTGTGAGATGAATTAACAGAACACAGAGCAGTTTCTCAGAAAGCTTCTTTCCAGTTTTGAACGGAAGATATTTCCTTTTTCACCATAGCCCTCTATGGGCTTCCAAATATCCCTTTGCCAATTCCACAAGAACAGCCTTAGCGAAAGGCTTCTTGAAGGGAAAGATGTAACTCTGTGAGATGAATTAACAGAACACAGAGCAGTTTCTCAGAAAGCTTCTTTCCAGTTTTGAACGGAAGATATTTCCTTTATCACCATAGCCCTCTACGGGCTTCCAAATATCCCTTTGCCAATTCCACAAGAACAGCCTTAGCGAAAGGCTTCTTGAAGGGAAAGATGTAACTCTGTGAGATGAATTAACAGAACACAGAACTGTTTCTCAGAAAGCTTCTTTCCAGTTTTGAACGGAAGATATTTCCTTTTTCACCATATCCCTCTATGGGCTTCCAAATATCCCTTTGCCAATTCCACAAGAACAGCCTTAGCGAAAGGCTTCTTGAAGGGAAAGATGTAACTCTGTGAGATGAATTAACAGAACACAGAGCAGTTTCTCAGAAAGCTTCTTTCCAGTTTTGAACGGAAGATATTTCCTTTTTCACCATAGCCCTCTATGGGCTTCCAAATATCCCTTTGCCAATTCCACAAGAACATCCTTAGCGAAAGGCTTCTTGAAGGGAAAGATGTAACTCTGTGAGATGAATTAACAGAACACAGAGCAGTTTCTCAGAAAGCTTCTTTCCAGTTTTGAACGGAAGATATTCCCTTTTTCACCATAGCCCTCTATGGGCTTCCAAATATCCCTTTGCCAATTCCACAAGAACAGCCTTAGCGAAAGGCTTCTTGAAGGGAAAGATGTAACTCTGTGAGATGAATTAACAGAACACAGAACTGTTTCTCAGAAAGCTTCTTTCCAGTTTTGAACGGAAGATATTTCCTTTTTCAGCATAGCCCGCTATGGGCTTCCAAATATCCCTTTGCCAATTCCACAAGAACAGCCTTAGCGAAAGGCTTCTTGAAGGGAAAGATGTAACTCTGTGAGATGAATTAACAGAACACAGAGCAGTTTCTCAGAAAGCTTCTTTCCAGTTTTGAACGGAAGATATTTCCTTTTTCACCATAGCCCTCTATGGGCTTCCAAATATCCCTTTGCCAATTCCACAAGAACAGCCTTAGCGAAAGGCTTCTTGAAGGGAAAGATGTAACTCTGTGAGATGAATTAACAGAACACAGAGCAGTTTCTCAGAAAGCTTCTTTCCAGTTTTGAACGGAAGATATTTCCTTTTTCACCATAGCCCTCTATGGGCTTCCAAATATCCCTTTGCCAATTCCACAAGAACAGCCTTAGCGAAAGGCTTCTTGAAGGGAAAGATGTAACTCTGTGAGATGAATTAACAGAACACAGAGCAGTTTCTCAGAAAGCTTCTTTATAGTTTTGAACGGAAGATATTCCCTTTTTCACCATAGCCCTCTATGGGCTTCCAAATATCCCTTTGCCAATTCCACAAGAACAGCCTCAGCGAAAGGCTTTTTGAAGGGAAAGATGTAACTCTGTGAGATGAATTAACAGAACACAGAGCAGTTTCTCAGAAAGCTTCTTTCCAGTTTTGAACGGAAGATATTTCTTTTTTCACCATGTCCCTCTATGGGCTTCCAAATATCCCTTTGCCAATTCCACAAGAACAGCCTTAGCGAAATGCTTCTTGAAGGGAAAGATGTAACTCTGTGAGATGAATTAACAGAACACAGAGCAGTTTCTCAGAAAGCTTCTTTCCAGTTTTGAACGGAAGATATTTCCTTTTTCACCATGTCCGTCTATGGGCTTCCAAATATCCCTTTGCCAATTCCACACGAACAGCCTTAGCGAAAGGCTTCTTGAAGGGAAAGATGTAACTCTGTGAGATGAATTAACAGAACACAGAGCAGTTTCTCAGAAAGCTTCTTTCCAGTTTTGAACGGAAGATATTTCCTTTTTCACCATAGCCCTCTATGGGCTTCCAAATATCCCTTTGCCAATTCCACAAGAACAGCCTTAGCGAAAGGCTTCTTGAAGGGAAAGATGTAACTCTGTGAGATGAATTAACAGAACACAGAGCAGTTTCTCAGAAAGCTTCTTTCCAGTTTTGAACGGAAGATATTCCCTTTTTCACCATAGCCCTCTATGGGCTTCCAAATATCCCTTTGCCAATTCCACAAGAACAGCCTTAGCGAAAGGCTTCTTGAAGGGAAAGATGTAACTCTGTGAGATGAATTAACAGAACACAGAGCAGTTTCTCAGAAAGCTTCTTTCCAGTTTTGAACGGAAGATATTTCCTTTTTCACCATAGCCCTCTATGGGCTTCCAAATATCCCTTTGCCAATTCCACAAGAACAGCCTTAGCGAAAGGCTTCTTGAAGGGAAAGATGTAACTCTGTGAGATGAATTAACAGAACACAGAGCAGTTTCTCAGAAAGCTTCTTTCCAGTTTTGAACGGAAGAGATTTCCTTTTTCACCATAGCCCTCTATGGGCTTCCAAATATCCCTTTGCCAATTGCACAAGAACAGCCTTAGCGAAAGGCTTCTTGAAGGGAAAGATGTAACTCTGTGAGATGAATTAACAGAACACAGAGCAGTTTCTCAGAAAGCTTCTTTCCAGTTTTGAACCGAAGAGATTTCCTTTTTCACCATAGCCCTCTATGGGCTTCCAAATATCCCTTTGCCAATTCCACAAGAACAGCCTTAGCGAAAGGCTTCTTGAAGGGAAAGATGTAACTCTGTGAGATGAATTAACAGAACACAGAGCAGTTTCTCAGAAAGCTTCTTTCCAGTTTTGAACGGAAGATATACCCTTTTTCACCATAGCCCTCTATGGGTTTCCAAATATCCCTTTGCCAATTCCACAAGAACAGCCTTAGCGAAAGGCTTCTTGAAGGGAAAGATGTAACTCTGTGAGATGAATTAACAGAACACAGAGCAGTTTCTCAGAAAGCTTTTTTCCAGTTTTGAAAGGAAGATATTTCCTTTTTCACCATAGCCCTCTATGGGCTTCCAAATATCCGTTTGCCAATTCCACAAGAACAGCCTTAGCGAAAGGCTTCTTGAAGGGAAAGATGTAACTCTGTGAGATGAATTAACAGAACACAGAGCAGTTTCTCAGAAAGATTCTTTCCAGTTTTGAACGGAAGATATTCCCTGTTTCACCATAGCCCTCTATGGGCTTCCAAATATCCCTTTGCCAATTCCCCAAGAACAGCCTTAGCGAAAGGCTTCTTGAAGGGAAAGATGTAACTCTGTGAGATGAATTAACAGAACACAGAGCAGTTTCTCAGAAAGCTTCTTTCCAGTTTTGAACGGAAGATATTTCCTTTTTCACCATAGCCCTCTAAGGGCTTCCAAATATCCCTTTGCCAATTCCACAAGAACAGCCTTAGCGAAAGGCTTCTTGAAGGGAAAGATGTAACTCTGTGAGATGAATTAACAGAACACAGAGCAGTTTCTCAGAAAGCTTCTTTCCAGTTTTGAACGGAAGATATTCCCTTTTTCACCATAGCCCTCTATGGGCTTCCAAATATCCCTTTGCCAATTCCACAAGAACAGCCTTAGCGAAAGGCTTCTTGAAGGGAAAGATGTAACTCTGTGAGATGAATTAACAGAACACAGAGCAGTTTCTCAGAAAGCTTCATTCCAGTTTTGAACGGAAGATATTTCCTTTTTCACCATGTCCCTCTATGGGCTTCCAAATATCCCTTTGCCAATTCCACATGAACAGCCTTAGCGAAAGGCTTCATGAAGGGAAAGATGTAACTCTGTGAGATGAATTAACAGAACACAGAGCAGTTTCTCAGAAAGCTTCTTTCCAGTTTTGAACGGAAGATATTTCCTTTTTCACCATGTCCCTCTATGGGCTTCCAAATATCCCTTTGCCAATTCCACAAGAACAGCCTTAGCGAAAGGCTTGTTGAAGGGAAAGATGTAACTCTGTGAGATGAATTAACAGAACACAGAGCAGTTTCTCAGAAAGCTTCTTTCCTGTTTTGAACGGAAGATATTCCCTTTTTCACCTTAGCCCTCTATGGGCTTCCAAATATTCCTTTGCCAATTCCACAAGAACAGCCTTAGCGAAAGGCTTCTTGAAGGGAAAGATGTAACTCTGTGAGATGAATTAACAGAACACAGAGCAGTTTCTCAGAAAGCTTCTTTCCAGTTTTGAATGGAAGAGATTTCCTTTTTCACCATAGCCCTCTATGGGCTTCCAAATATCCCTTTGCCAATTCCACAAGAACAGCCTTAGCGAAAGGCTTCTTGAAGGGAAAGATGTAACTCTGTGAGATGAATTAACAGAACACAGAGCAGTTTCTCAGAAAGCTTTTTTCCAGTTTTGAACGGAAGATATTTCCTTTTTCACCATAGCCCTCTATGGGCTTCCAAATATCCGTTTGCCAATTCCACAAGAACAGCCTTAGCGAAAGGCTTCTTGAAGGGAAAGATGTAACTCTGTGAGATGAATTAACAGAACACAGAGCAGTTTCTCAGAAAGCTTCTTTCCAGTTTTGAACGGAAGATATTCCCTTTTTCACCCTAGCCCTCTATGGGCTTCCAAATATCCCTTTGCCAATTCCCCAAGAACAGCCTTAGCGAAAGGCTTCTTGAAAGGAAAGATGTAACTCTGTGAGATGAATTAACAGAACACAGAGCAGTTTCTCAGAAAGCTTCTTTCCAGTTTTGAACGGAAGATATTTCCTTTTTCACCATAGCCCTCTAAGGGCTTCCAAATATCCCTTTGCCAATTCCACAAGAACAGCCTTAGCGAAAGGCTTCTTGAAGGGAAAGATGTAACTCTGTGAGATGAATTAACAGAACACAGAGCAGTTTCTCAGAAAGCTTCTTTCCAGTTTTGAACGGAAGATATTCCCTTTTTCACCATAGCCCTCTATGGGCTTCCAAATATCCCTTTGCCAATTCCACAAGAACAGCCTTAGCGAAAGGCTTCTTGAAGGGAAAGATGTAACTCTGTGAGATGAATTAACAGAACACAGAGCAGTTTCTCAGAAAGCTTCTTTCCAGTTTTGAACGGAAGATATTCCCTTTTTCACCATAGCCCTCTATGGGCTTCCAAATATCCCTTTGATAATTCCACAAGAACAGCCTTAGCGAAAGGCTTCTTGAAGGGAAAGATGTAACTCTGTGAGATGAATTAACAGAACACAGAGCAGTTTCTCAGAAAGCTTCTTTCCAGTTTTGAACGGAAGATATTTCCTTTTTCACCATGTCCCTCTATGGGCTTCCAAATATCCCTTTGCCAATTCCACATGAACAGCCTTAGCGAAAGGCTTCATGAAGGGAAAGATGTAACTCTGTGAGATGAATTAACAGAACACAGAGCAGTTTCTCAGAAAGCTTCTTTCCAGTTTTGAACGGAAGATATTTCCTTTTTCACCATGTCCCTCTATGGGCTTCCAAATATCCCTTTGCCAATTCCACAAGAACAGCCTTAGCGAAAGGCTTGTTGAAGGGAAAGATGTAACTCTGTGAGATGAATTAACAGAACACAGAGCAGTTTCTCAGAAAGCTTCTTTCCAGTTTTGAACGGAAGATATTCCCTTTTTCACCTTAGCCCTCTATGGGCTTCCAAATATTCCTTTGCCAATTCCACAAGAACAGCCTTAGCGAAAGGCTTCTTGAAGGGAAAGATGTAACTCTGTGAGATGAATTAACAGAACACAGAGCAGTTTCTCAGAAAGCTTCTTTCCAGTTTTGAATGGAAGAGATTTCCTTTTTCACCATAGCCCTCTATGGGCTTCCAAATATCCCTTTGCCAATTCCACAAGAACAGCCTTAGCGAAAGGCTTCTTGAAGGGAAAGATGTAACTCTGTGAGATGAATTAACAGAACACAGAGCAGTTTCTCAGAAAGCTTCTTTCCAGTTTTGAACGGAAGATATTTCCTTTTTCACCATAGCCCTCTATGGGCTTCCAAATATCCCTTTGCCAATTCCTTAGCGAAAGGCTTCTTGAAGGGAAAGATGTAACTCTGTGAGATGAATTAACAGAACACAGAACTGTTTCTCAGAAAGCTTCTTTCCAGTTTTGAACGGAAGATATTTCCTTTTTCACCATAGCCCGCTATGGGCTTCCAAATATCCCTTTGCCAATTCCACAAGAACAGCCTTAGCGAAAGGCTTCTTGAAGGGAAAGATGTAACTCTGTGAGATGAATTAACAGAACACAGAGCAGTTTCTCAGAAAGCTTCTTTCCAGTTTTGAACGGAAGATATTTCCTTTTTCACCATAGCCCTCTATGGGCTTCCAAATATCCCTTTGCCAATTGCACAAGAACAGCCTTAGCGAAAGGCTTCTTGAAGGGAAAGATGTAACTCTGTGAGATGAATTAACAGAACACAGAGCAGTTTCTCAGAAAGCTTCTTTCCAGTTTTGAACGGAAGATATTTCCTTTTTCACCATAGCCCTCTATGGGCTTCCAAATATCCCTTTGCCAATTCCACAAGAACAGCCTTAGCGAAAGGCTTCTTGAAGGGAAAGATGTAACTCTGTGAGATGAATTAACAGAACACAGAGCAGTTTCTCAGAAAGCTTCTTTCCAGTTTTGAACGGAAGATATTTCCTTTTTCACCATAGCCCTCTATGGGCTTCCAAATATCCCTTTGCCAATTCCACAAGAACAGCCTTAGCGAAAGGCTTCTTGAAGGGAAAGATGTAACTCTGTGAGATGAATTAACAGAACACAGAGCAGTTTCTCAGAAAGCTTCTTTATAGTTTTGAACGGAAGATATTCCCTTTTTCACCATAGCCCTCTATGGGCTTCCAAATATCCCTTTGCCAATTCCACAAGAACAGCCTCAGCGAAAGGCTTTTTGAAGGGAAAGATGTAACTCTGTGAGATTAATTAACAGAACACAGAGCAGTTTCTCAGAAAGCTTCTTTCCAGTTTTGAACGGAAGATATTTCGTTTTTCACCATGTCCCTCTATGGGCTTCCAAATATCCCTTTGCCAATTCCACAAGAACAGCCTTAGCGAAATGCTTCTTGAAGGGAAAGATGTAACTCTGTGAGATGAATTAACAGAACACAGAGCAGTTTCTCAGAAAGCTTCTTTCCAGTTTTGAACGGAAGATATTTCCTTTTTCACCATGTCCGTCTATGGGCTTCCAAATATCCGTTTGCCAATTCCACACGAACAGCCTTAGCGAAAGGCTTCTTGAAGGGAAAGATGTAACTCTGTGAGATGAATTAACAGAACACAGAGCAGTTTCTCAGAAAGCTTCTTTCCAGTTTTGAACGGAAGATATTTCCTTTTTCACCATAGCCCTCTATGGGCTTCCAAATATCCCTTTGCCAATTCCACAAGAACAGCCTTAGCGAAAGGCTTCTTGAAGGGAAAGATGTAACTCTGTGAGATGAATTAACGGAACACAGAGCAGTTTCTCAGAAAGCTTCTTTCCAGTTTTGAACGGAAGATATTCCCTTTTTCACCATAGCCCTCTATGGGCTTCCAAATATCCCTTTGCCAATTCCACAAGAACAGCCTTAGCGAAAGGCTTCTTGAAGGGAAAGATGTAACTCTGTGAGATGAATTAACAGAACACAGAGCAGTTTCTCAGAAAGCTTCTTTCCAGTTTTGAACGGAAGATATTTCCTTTTTCACCATAGCCCTCTATGGGCTTCCAAATATCCCTTTGCCAATTCCACAAGAACAGCCTTAGCGAAAGGCTTCTTGAAGGGAAAGATGTAACTCTGTGAGATGAATTAACAGAACACAGAGCAGTTTCTCAGAAAGCTTCTTTCCAGTTTTGAACGGAAGAGATTTCCTTTTTCACCATAGCCCTCTATGGGCTTCCAAATATCCCTTTGCCAATTGCACAAGAACAGCCTTAGCGAAAGGCTTCTTGAAGGGAAAGATGTAACTCTGTGAGATGAATTAACAGAACACAGAGCAGTTTCTCAGAAAGCTTCTTTCCAGTTTTGAACCGAAGAGATTTCCTTTTTCACCATAGCCCTCTATGGGCTTCCAAATATCCCTTTGCCAATTCCACAAGAACAGCCTTAGCGAAAGGCTTCTTGAAGGGAAAGATGTAACTCTGTGAGATGAATTAACAGAACACAGAGCAGTTTCTCAGAAAGCTTCTTTCCAGTTTTGAACGGAAGATATTCCCTTTTTTACCATAGTCCTCTATGGGCTTCCAAATATCCCTTTGGCAATTCCACAAGAACAGCCTTAGCGAAAGGCTTCTTGAAGGGAAAGATGTAACTCTGTGAGATGAATTAACAGAACACAGAGCAGTTTCTCAGAAAGCTTCTTTCCAGTTTTGAAGGGAAGATATTTCCTTTTTCACCATAGCCCGCTATGGGCTTAGAAATATCCCTTTGCCAATTCCACAAGAACAGCCTTAGCGAAAGGCTTCTTGAAGGGAAAGATGTAACTCTGTGAGATGAATTAACAGAACACAGAGCAGTTTCTCAGAAAGCTTCTTTCCAGTTTTGAACGGAAGATATACCCTTTTTCACCATAGCCCTCTATGGGTTTCCAAATATCCCTTTGCCAATTCCACAAGAACAGCCTTAGCGAAAGGCTTCTTGAAGGGAAAGATGTAACTCTGTGAGATGAATTAACAGAACACAGAGCAGTTTCTCAGAAAGCTTTTTTCCAGTTTTGAACGGAAGATATTTCCTTTTTCACCATAGCCCTCTATGGGCTTCCAAATATCCGTTTGCCAATTCCACAAGAACAGCCTTAGCGAAAGGCTTCTTGAAGGGAAAGATGTAACTCTGTGAGATGAATTAACAGAACACAGAGCAGTTTCTCAGAAAGATTCTTTCCAGTTTTGAACGGAAGATATTCCCTTTTTCACCATAGCCCTCTATGGGCTTCCAAATATCCCTTTGCCAATTCCCCAAGAACAGCCTTAGCGAAAGGCTTCTTGAAGGGAAAGATGTAACTCTGTGAGATGAATTAACAGAACACAGAGCAGTTTCTCAGAAAGCTTCTTTCCAGTTTTGAACGGAAGATATTTCCTTTTTCACCATAGCCCTCTAAGGGCTTCCAAATATCCCTTTGCCAATTCCACAAGAACAGCCTTAGCGAAAGGCTTCTTGAAGGGAAAGATGTAACTCTGTGAGATGAATTAACAGAACACAGAGCAGTTTCTCAGAAAGCTTCTTTCCAGTTTTGAACGGAAGATATTCCCTTTTTCACCATAGCCCTCTATGGGCTTCCAAATATCCCTTTGCCAATTCCACAAGAACAGCCTTAGCGAAAGGCTTCTTGAAGGGAAAGATGTAACTCTGTGAGATGAATTAACAGAACACAGAGCAGTTTCTCAGAAAGCTTCATTCCAGTTTTGAACGGAAGATATTTCCTTTTTCACCATGTCCCTCTATGGGCTTCCAAATATCCCTTTGCCAATTCCACATGAACAGCCTTAGCGAAAGGCTTCATGAAGGGAGAGATGTAACTCTGTGAGATGAATTAACAGAACACAGAGCAGTTTCTCAGAAAGCTTCTTTCCAGTTTTGAACGGAAGATATTTCCTTTTTCACCATGTCCCTCTATGGGCTTCCAAATATCCCTTTGCCAATTCCACAAGAACAGCCTTAGCGAAAGGCTTGTTGAAGGGAAAGATGTAACTCTGTGAGATGGATTAACAGAACACAGAGCAGTTTCTCAGAAAGCTTCTTTCCAGTTTTGAACGGAAGATATTCCCTTTTTCACCTTAGCCCTCTATGGGCTTCCAAATATTCCTTTGCCAATTCCACAAGAACAGCCTTAGCGAAAGGCTTCTTGAAGGGAAAGATGTAACTCTGTGAGATGAATTAACAGAACACAGAGCAGTTTCTCAGAAAGCTTCTTTCCAGTTTTGAATGGAAGAGATTTCCTTTTTCACCATAGCCCTCTATGGGCTTCCAAATATCCCTTTGCCAATTCCACAAGAACAGCCTTAGCGAAAGGCTTCTTGAAGGGAAAGATGTAACTCTGTGAGATGAATTAACAGAACACAGAGCAGTTTCTCAGAAAGCTTTTTTCCAGTTTTGAACGGAAGATATTTCCTTTTTCACCATAGCCCTCTATGGGCTTCCAAATATCCGTTTGCCAATTCCACAAGAACAGCCTTAGCGAAAGGCTTCTTGAAGGGAAAGATGTAACTCTGTGAGATGAATTAACAGAACACAGAGCAGTTTCTCAGAAAGCTTCTTTCCAGTTTTGAACGGAAGATATTCCCTTTTTCACCCTAGCCCTCTATGGGCTTCCAAATATCCCTTTGCCAATTCCCCAAGAACAGCCTTAGCGAAAGGCTTCTTGAAAGGAAAGATGTAACTCTGTGAGATGAATTAACAGAACACAGAGCAGTTTCTCAGAAAGCTTCTTTCCAGTTTTGAACGGAAGATATTTCCTTTTCACCATAGCCCTCTAAGGGCTTCCAAATATCCCTTTGCCAATTCCACAAGAACAGCCTTAGCGAAAGGCTTCTTGAAGGGAAAGATGTAACTCTGTGAGATGAATTAACAGAACACAGAGCAGTTTCTCAGAAAGCTTCTTTCCAGTTTTGAACGGAAGATATTCCCTTTTTCACCATAGCCCTCTATGGGCTTCCAAATATCCCTTTGCCAATTCCACAAGAACAGCCTTAGCGAAAGGCTTCTTGAAGGGAAAGATGTAACTCTGTGAGATGAATTAACAGAACACAGAGCAGTTTCTCAGAAAGCTTCTTTCCAGTTTTGAACGGAAGATATTCCCTTTTTCACCATAGCCCTCTATGGGCTTCCAAATATCCCTTTGATAATTCCACAAGAACAGCCTTAGCGAAAGGCTTCTTGAAGGGAAAGATGTAACTCTGTGAGATGAATTAACAGAACACAGAGCAGTTTCTCAGAAAGCTTCTTTCCAGTTTTGAACGGAAGATATTTCCTTTTTCACCATGTCCCTCTATGGGCTTCCAAATATCCCTTTGCCAATTCCACATGAACAGCCTTAGCGAAAGGCTTCATGAAGGGAAAGATGTAACTCTGTGAGATGAATTAACAGAACACAGAGCAGTTTCTCAGAAAGCTTCTTTCCAGTTTTGAACGGAAGATATTTCCTTTTTCACCATGTCCCTCTATGGGCTTCCAAATATCCCTTTGCCAATTCCACAAGAACAGCCTTAGCGAAAGGCTTGTTGAAGGGAAAGATGTAACTCTGTGAGATGAATTAACAGAACACAGAGCAGTTTCTCAGAAAGCTTCTTTCCAGTTTTGAACGGAAGATATTCCCTTTTTCACCTTAGCCCTCTATGGGCTTCCAAATATTCCTTTGCCAATTCCACAAGAACAGCCTTAGCGAAAGGCTTCTTGAAGGGAAAGATGTAACTCTGTGAGATGAATTAACAGAACACAGAGCAGTTTCTCAGAAAGCTTCTTTCCAGTTTTGAATGGAAGAGATTTCCTTTTTCACCATAGCCCTCTATGGGCTTCCAAATATCCCTTTGCCAATTCCACAAGAACAGCCTTAGCGAAAGGCTTCTTGAAGGGAAAGATGTAACTCTGTGAGATGAATTAACAGAACACAGAGCAGTTTCTCAGAAAGCTTCTTTCCAGTTTTGAACGGAAGATATTTCCTTTTTCACCATAGCCCTCTATGGGCTTCCAAATATCCCTTTGCCAATTCCTTAGCGAAAGGCTTCTTGAAGGGAAAGATGTAACTCTGTGAGATGAATTAACAGAACACAGAACTGTTTCTCAGAAAGCTTCTTTCCAGTTTTGAACGGAAGATATTTCCTTTTTCACCATAGCCCGCTATGGGCTTCCAAATATCCCTTTGCCAATTCCACAAGAACAGCCTTAGCGAAAGGCTTCTTGAAGGGAAAGATGTAACTCTGTGAGATGAATTAACAGAACACAGAGCAGTTTCTCAGAAAGCTTCTTTCCAGTTTTGAACGGAAGATATTTCCTTTTTCACCATAGCCCTCTATGGGCTTCCAAATATCCCTTTGCCAATTCCACAAGAACAGCCTTAGCGAAAGGCTTCTTGAAGGGAAAGATGTAACTCTGTGAGATGAATTAACAGAACACAGAGCAGTTTCTCAGAAAGCTTCTTTCCAGTTTTGAACGGAAGATATTTCCTTTTTCACCATAGCCCTCTATGGGCTTCCAAATATCCCTTTGCCAATTCCACAAGAACAGCCTTAGCGAAAGGCTTCTTGAAGGGAAAGATGTAACTCTGTGAGATGAATTAACAGAACACAGAGCAGTTTCTCAGAAAGCTTCTTTCCAGTTTTGAACGGAAGATATTTCCTTTTTCACCATAGCCCTCTATGGGCTTCCAAATATCCCTTTGCCAATTCCACAAGAACAGCCTTAGCGAAAGGCTTCTTGAAGGGAAAGATGTAACTCTGTGAGATGAATTAACAGAACACAGAGCAGTTTCTCAGAAAGCTTCTTTCCAGTTTTGAAGGGAAGATATTTCCTTTTTCACCATAGCCCGCTATGGGCTTAGAAATATCCCTTTGCCAATTCCACAAGAACAGCCTTAGCGAAAGGCTTCTTGAAGGGAAAGATGTAACTCTGTGAGATGAATTAACAGAACACAGAGCAGTTTCTCAGAAAGCTTCTTTCCAGTTTTGAACGGAAGATATACCCTTTTTCACCATAGCCCTCTATGGGTTTCCAAATATCCCTTTGCCAATTCCACAAGAACAGCCTTAGCGAAAGGCTTCTTGAAGGGAAAGATGTAACTCTGTGAGATGAATTAACAGAACACAGAGCAGTTTCTCAGAAAGCTTTTTTCCAGTTTTGAACGGAAGATATTTCCTTTTTCACCATAGCCCTCTATGGGCTTCCAAATATCCGTTTGCCAATTCCACAAGAACAGCCTTAGCGAAAGGCTTCTTGAAGGGAAAGATGTAACTCTGTGAGATGAATTAACAGAACACAGAGCAGTTTCTCAGAAAGATTCTTTCCAGTTTTGAACGGAAGATATTCCCTTTTTCACCATAGCCCTCTATGGGCTTCCAAATATCCCTTTGCCAATTCCCCAAGAACAGCCTTAGCGAAAGGCTTCTTGAAGGGAAAGATGTAACTCTGTGAGATGAATTAACAGAACACAGAGCAGTTTCTCAGAAAGCTTCTTTCCAGTTTTGAACGGAAGATATTTCCTTTTTCACCATAGCCCTCTAAGGGCTTCCAAATATCCCTTTGCCAATTCCACAAGAACAGCCTTAGCGAAAGGCTTCTTGAAGGGAAAGATGTAACTCTGTGAGATGAATTAACAGAACACAGAGCAGTTTCTCAGAAAGCTTCTTTCCAGTTTTGAACGGAAGATATTCCCTTTTTCACCATAGCCCTCTATGGGCTTCCAAATATCCCTTTGCCAATTCCACAAGAACAGCCTTAGCGAAAGGCTTCTTGAAGGGAAAGATGTAACTCTGTGAGATGAATTAACAGAACACAGAGCAGTTTCTCAGAAAGCTTCATTCCAGTTTTGAACGGAAGATATTTCCTTTTTCACCATGTCCCTCTATGGGCTTCCAAATATCCCTTTGCCAATTCCACATGAACAGCCTTAGCGAAAGGCTTCATGAAGGGAAAGATGTAACTCTGGGAGATGAATTAACAGAACACAGAGCAGTTTCTCAGAAAGCTTCTTTCCAGTTTTGAACGGAAGATATTTCCTTTTTCACCATAGCCCTCTATGGGCTTCCAAATATCCCTTTGCCAATTCCACAAGAACAGCCTTAGCGAAAGGCTTGTTGAAGGGAAAGATGTAACTCTGTGAGATGAATTAACAGAACACAGAGCAGTTTCTCAGAAAGCTTCTTTCCAGTTTTGAACGGAAGATATTCCCTTTTTCACCTTAGCCCTCTATGGGCTTCCAAATATTCCTTTGCCAATTCCACAAGAACAGCCTTAGCGAAAGGCTTCTTGAAGGGAAAGATGTAACTCTGTGAGATGAATTAACAGAACACAGAGCAGTTTCTCAGAAAGCTTCTTTCCAGTTTTGAATGGAAGAGATTTCCTTTTTCACCATAGCCCTCTATGGGCTTCCAAATATCCCTTTGCCAATTCCACAAGAACAGCCTTAGCGAAAGGCTTCTTGAAGGGAAAGATGTAACTCTGTGAGATGAATTAACAGAACACAGAGCAGTTTCTCAGAAAGCTTTTTTCCAGTTTTGAACGGAAGATATTTCCTTTTTCACCATAGCCCTCTATGGGCTTCCAAATATCCGTTTGCCAATTCCACAAGAACAGCCTTAGCGAAAGGCTTCTTGAAGGGAAAGATGTAACTCTGTGAGATGAATTAACAGAACACAGAGCAGTTTCTCAGAAAGCTTCTTTCCAGTTTTGAACGGAAGATATTCCCTTTTTCACCCTAGCCCTCTATGGGCTTCCAAATATCCCTTTGCCAATTCCCCAAGAACAGCCTTAGCGAAAGGCTTCTTGAAAGGAAAGATGTAACTCTGTGAGATGAATTAACAGAACACAGAGCAGTTTCTCAGAAAGCTTCTTTCCAGTTTTGAACGGAAGATATTTCCTTTTCACCATAGCCCTCTAAGGGCTTCCAAATATCCCTTTGCCAATTCCACAAGAACAGCCTTAGTGAAAGGCTTCTTGAAGGGAAAGATGTAACTCTGTGAGATGAATTAACAGAACACAGAGCAGTTTCTCAGAAAGCTTCTTTCCAGTTTTGAACGGAAGATATTCCCTTTTTCACCATAGCCCTCTATGGGCTTCCAAATATCCCTTTGCCAATTCCACAAGAACAGCCTTAGCGAAAGGCTTCTTGAAGGGAAAGATGTAACTCTGTGAGATGAATTAACAGAACACAGAGCAGTTTCTCAGAAAGCTTCTTTCCAGTTTTGAACGGAAGATATTCCCTTTTTCACCATAGCCCTCTATGGGCTTCCAAATATCCCTTTGATAATTCCACAAGAACAGCCTTAGCGAAAGGCTTCTTGAAGGGAAAGATGTAACTCTGTGAGATGAATTAACAGAACACAGAGCAGTTTCTCAGAAAGCTTCTTTCCAGTTTTGAACGGAAGATATTTCCTTTTTCACCATGTAACTCTATGGGCTTCCAAATATCCCTTTGCCAATTCCACATGAACAGCCTTAGCGAAAGGCTTCATGAAGGGAAAGATGTAACTCTGTGAGATGAATTAACAGAACACAGAGCAGTTTCTCAGAAAGCTTCTTTCCAGTTTTGAACGGAAGATATTTCCTTTTTCACCATGTCCCTCTATGGGCTTCCAAATATCCCTTTGCCAATTCCACAAGAACAGCCTTAGCGAAAGGCTTGTTGAAGGGAAAGATGTAACTCTGTGAGATGAATTAACAGAACACAGAGCAGTTTCTCAGAAAGCTTCTTTCCAGTTTTGAATGGAAGAGATTTCCTTTTTCACCATAGCCCTCTATGGGCTTCCAAATATCCCTTTGCCAATTCCACAAGAACAGCCTTAGCGAAAGGCTTCTTGAAGGGAAAGATGTAACTCTGTGAGATGAATTAACAGAACACAGAGCAGTTTCTCAGAAAGCTTCTTTCCAGTTTTGAACGGAAGATATTTCCTTTTTCACCATAGCCCTCTATGGGCTTCCAAATATCCCTTTGCCAATTCCTTAGCGAAAGGCTTCTTGAAGGGAAAGATGTAACTCTGTGAGATGAATTAACAGAACACAGAACTGTTTCTCAGAAAGCTTCTTTCCAGTTTTGAACGGAAGATATTTCCTTTTTCACCATAGCCCGCTATGGGCTTCCAAATATCCCTTTGCCAATTCCACAAGAACAGCCTTAGCGAAAGGCTTCTTGAAGGGAAAGATGTAACTCTGTGAGATGAATTAACAGAACACAGAGCAGTTTCTCAGAAAGCTTCTTTCCAGTTTTGAACGGAAAATATTTCCTTTTTCACCATAGCCCTCTATGGGCTTCCAAATATCCCTTTGCCAATTCCACAAGAACAGCCTTAGCGAAAGGCTTCTTGAAGGGAAAGATGTAACTCTGTGAGATGAATTAACAGAACACAGAGCAGTTTCTCAGAAAGCTTCTTTCCAGTTTTGAACGGAAGATATTTCCTTTTTCACCATAGCCCTCTATGGGCTTCCAAATATCCCTTTGCCAATTCCACAAGAACAGCCTTAGCGAAAGGCTTCTTGAAGGGAAAGATGTAACTCTGTGAGATGAATTAACAGAACACAGAGCAGTTTCTCAGAAAGCTTCTTTCCAGTTTTGAACGGAAGATATTTCCTTTTTCACCATAGCCCTCTATGGGCTTCCAAATATCCCTTTGCCAATTCCACAAGAACAGCCTTAGCGAAAGGCTTCTTGAAGGGAAAGATGTAACTCTGTGAGATGAATTAACAGAACACAGAGCAGTTTCTCAGAAAGCTTCTTTATAGTTTTGAACGGAAGATATTCCCTTTTTCACCATAGCCCTCTATGGGCTTCCAAATATCCCTTTGCCAATTCCACAAGAACAGCCTTAGCGAAAGGCTTTTTGAAGGGAAAGATGTAACTCTGTGAGATGAATTAACAGAACACAGAGCAGTTTCTCAGAAAGCTTCTTTCCAGTTTTGAACGGAAGATATTTCCTTTTTCACCATGTCCCTCTATGGGCTTCCAAATATCCCTTTGCCAATTCCACAAGAACAGCCTTAGCGAAATGCTTCTTGAAGGGAAAGATGTAACTCTGTGAGATGAATTAACAGAACACAGAGCAGTTTCTCAGAAAGCTTCTTTCCAGTTTTGAACGGAAGATATTTCCTTTTTCACCATGTCCGTCTATGGGCTTCCAAATATCCCTTTGACAATTCCACAAGAACAGCCTTAGCGAAAGGCTTCTTGAAGGGAAAGATGTAACTCTGTGACATGAATTAACAGAACACAGAGCAGTTTCTCAGAAAGCTTCTTTCCAGTTTTGAACGGAAGATATTTCCTTTTTCACCATAGCCCTCTATGGGCTTCCAAATATCCCTTTGCCAATTCCACAAGAACAGCCTTAGCGAAAGGCTTCTTGAAGGGAAAGATGTAACTCTGTGAGATGAATTAACAGAACACAGAGCAGTTTCTCAGAAAGCTTCTTTCCAGTTTTGAACGGAAGATATTCCCTTTTTCACCATAGCCCTCTATGGGCTTCCAAATATCCCTTTGCCAATTCCACAAGAACAGCCTTAGCGAAAGGCTTCTTGAAGGGAAAGATGTAACTCTGTGAGATGAATTAACAGAACACAGAGCAGTTTCTCAGAAAGCTTCTTTCCAGTTTTGAACGGAAGATATTTCCTTTTTCACCATAGCCCTCTATGGGCTTCCAAATATCCCTTTGCCAATTCCACAAGAACAGCCTTAGCGAAAGGCTTCTTGAAGGGAAAGATGTAACTCTGTGAGATGAATTAACAGAACACAGAGCAGTTTCTCAGAAAGCTTCTTTCCAGTTTTGAACGGAAGAGATTTCCTTTTTCACCATAGCCCTCTATGGGCTTCCAAATATCCCTTTGCCAATTGCACAAGAACAGCCTTAGCGAAAGGCTTCTTGAAGGGAAAGATGTAACTCTGTGAGATGAATTAACAGAACACAGAGCAGTTTCTCAGAAAGCTTCTTTCCAGTTTTGAACCGAAGAGATTTCCTTTTTCACCATAGCCCTCTATGGGCTTCCAAATATCCCTTTGCCAATTCCACAAGAACAGCCTTAGCGAAAGGCTTCTTGAAGGGAAAGATGTAACTCTGTGAGATGAATTAACAGAACACAGAGCAGTTTCTCAGAAAGCTTCTTTCCAGTTTTGAACGGAAGATATTCCCTTTTTCACCATAGTCCTCTATGGGCTTCCAAATATCCCTTTGGCAATTCCACAAGAACAGCCTTAGCGAAAGGCTTCTTGAAGGGAAAGATGTAACTCTGTGAGATGAATTAACAGAACACAGAGCAGTTTCTCAGAAAGCTTCTTTCCAGTTTTGAAGGGAAGATATTTCCTTTTTCACCATAGCCCGCTATGGGCTTAGAAATATCCCTTTGCCAATTCCACAAGAACAGCCTTAGCGAAAGGCTTCTTGAAGGGAAAGATGTAACTCTGTGAGATGAATTAACAGAACACAGAGCAGTTTCTCAGAAAGCTTCTTTCCAGTTTTGAACGGAAGATATACCCTTTTTCACCATAGCCCTCTATGGGCTTCCAAATATCCCTTTGCCAATTCCACAAGAACAGCCTTAGCGAAATGCTTGTTGAAGGGAAAGATGTAACTCTGAGAGATGAATTAACAGAACACAGAACTGTTTCTCAGAAAGCTTCTTTCCAGTTTTGAACGGAAGATATTTCCTTTTTCACCATAGCCCGCTATGGGCTTCCAAATATCCCTTTGCCAATTCCACAAGAACAGCCTTAGCGAAAGGCTTGTTGAAGGGAAAGATGTAACTCTGAGAGATGAATTAACAGAACACAGAGCAGTTTCTCAGAAAGCTTCTTTCCAGTTTTGAACGGAAGATATTCCCTTTTTCACCATAGCCCTCTATGGGTTTCCAAATATCCCTTTGCCAATTCCACAAGAACAGCCTTAGCGAAAGGCTTCTTGAAGGGAAAGATGTAACTCTGTGAGATGAATTAACAGAACACAGAGCAGTTTCTCAGAAAGCTTTTTTCCAGTTTTGAACGGAAGATATTTCCTTTTTCACCATAGCCCTCTATGGGCTTCCAAATATCCGTTTGCCAATTCCACAAGAACAGCCTCAGCGAAAGGCTTCTTGAAGGGAAAGATGTAACTCTGTGAGATGAATTAACAGAACACAGAGCAGTTTCTCAGAAAGATTCTTTCCAGTTTTGAACGGAAGATATTCCCTTTTTCACCATAGCCCTCTATGGGCTTCCAAATATCCCTTTGCCAATTCCCCAAGAACAGCCTTAGCGAAAGGCTTCTTGAAAGGAAAGATGTAACTCTGTGAGATGAATTAACAGAACACAGAGCAGTTTCTCAGAAAGCTTCTTTCCAGTTTTGAACGGAAGATATTTCCTTTTTCACCATAGCCCTCTAAGGGCTTCCAAATATCCCTTTGCCAATTCCACAAGAACAGCCTTAGCGAAAGGCTTCTTGAAGGGAAAGATGTAACTCTGTGAGATGAATTAACAGAACACAGAGCAGTTTCTCAGAAAGCTTCTTTCCAGTTTTGAATGGAAGAGATTTCCTTTTTCACCATAGCCCTCTATGGGCTTCCAAATATCCCTTTGCCAATTCCACAAGAACAGCCTTAGCGAAAGGCTTCTTGAAGGGAAAGATGTAACTCTGTGAGATGAATTAACAGAACACAGAGCAGTTTCTCAGAAAGCTTTTTTCCAGTTTTGAACGGAAGATATTTCCTTTTTCACCATAGCCCTCTATGGGCTTCCAAATATCCGTTTGCCAATTCCACAAGAACAGCCTTAGCGAAAGGCTTCTTGAAGGGAAAGATGTAACTCTGTGAGATGAATTAACAGAACACAGAGCAGTTTCTCAGAAAGCTTCTTTCCAGTTTTGAACGGAAGATATTCCCTTTTTCACCCTAGCCCTCTATGGGCTTCCAAATATCCCTTTGCCAATTCCCCAAGAACAGCCTTAGCGAAAGGCTTCTTGAAAGGAAAGATGTAACTCTGTGAGATGAATTAACAGAACACAGAGCAGTTTCTCAGAAAGCTTCTTTCCAGTTTTGAACGGAAGATATTTCCTTTTTCACCATAGCCCTCTAAGGGCTTCCAAATATCCCTTTGCCAATTCCACAAGAACAGCCTTAGCGAAAGGCTTCTTGAAGGGAAAGATGTAACTCTGTGAGATGAATTAACAGAACACAGAGCAGTTTCTCAGAAAGCTTCTTTCCAGTTTTGAACGGAAGATATTCCCTTTTTCACCATAGCCCTCTATGGGCTTCCAAATATCCCTTTGCCAATTCCACAAGAACAGCCTTAGCGAAAGGCTTCTTGAAGGGAAAGATGTAACTCTGTGAGATGAATTAACAGAACACAGAGCAGTTTCTCAGAAAGCTTCTTTCCAGTTTTGAACGGAAGATATTCCCTTTTTCACCATAGCCCTCTATGGGCTTCCAAATATCCCTTTGATAATTCCACAAGAACAGCCTTAGCGAAAGGCTTCTTGAAGGGAAAGATGTAACTCTGTGAGATGAATTAACAGAACACAGAGCAGTTTCTCAGAAAGCTTCTTTCCAGTTTTGAACGGAAGATATTTCCTTTTTCACCATGTCCCTCTATGGGCTTCCAAATATCCCTTTGCCAATTCCACATGAACAGCCTTAGCGAAAGGCTTCATGAAGGGAAAGATGTAACTCTGTGAGATGAATTAACAGAACACAGAGCAGTTTCTCAGAAAGCTTCTTTCCAGTTTTGAACGGAAGATATTTCCTTTTTCACCATGTCCCTCTATGGGCTTCCAAATATCCCTTTGCCAATTCCACAAGAACAGCCTTAGCGAAAGGCTTGTTGAAGGGAAAGATGTAACTCTGTGAGATGAATTAACAGAACACAGAGCAGTTTCTCAGAAAGCTTCTTTCCAGTTTTGAACGGAAGATATTCTCTTTTTCACCTTAGCCCTCTATGGGCTTCCAAATATTCCTTTGCCAATTCCACAAGAACAGCCTTAGCGAAAGACTTCTTGAAGGGAAAGATGTAACTCTGTGAGATGAATTAACAGAACACAGAGCAGTTTCTCAGAAAGCTTCTTTCCAGTTTTGAATGGAAGAGATTTCCTTTTTCACCATAGCCCTCTATGGGCTTCCAAATATCCCTTTGCCAATTCCACAAGAACAGCCTTAGCGAAAGGCTTCTTGAAGGGAAAGATGTAACTCTGTGAGATGAATTAACAGAACACAGAGCAGTTTCTCAGAAAGCTTCTTTCCAGTTTTGAACGGAAGATATTTCCTTTTTCACCATAGCCCTCTATGGGCTTCCAAATATCCTTTTGCCAATTCCAAAAGAACAGCCTTAGCGAAAGGCTTCTTGAAGGGAAAGATGTAACTCTGTGAGATGAATTAACAGAACACAGAGCAGTTTCTCAGAAAGCTTGTTTCCAGTTTTGAACGGAAAATATTCCCTTTTTCACCATAGCCCTCTAAGGGCTTCCAAATATCCCTTTGCCAATTCCACAAGAACAGCCTTAGCGAAAGGCTTCTTGAAGGGAAACATGTAACTCTGAGAGATGAATTAACAGAACACAGAGCAGTTTCTCAGGAAGCTTCTTTCCAGTTTTGAACGGAAGATATTCCCTTTTTCACCATAGCCCTCTATGGGCTTCCAAATATCCCTTTGCCAATTCCACAAGAACAGCCTTAGCGAAAGGCTTCTTGAAGGGAAAGATGTAACTCTGTGAGATGAATTAACAGAACACAGAGCAGTTTCTCAGAAAGCTTCTTTCCAGTTTTGAACGGAAGATATTTCCTTTTTCACCATAGCCCTCTATGGGCTTCCAAATATCCCTTTGCCAATTCCTTAGCGAAAGGCTTCTTGAAGGGAAAGATGTAACTCTGTGAGATGAATTAACAGAACACAGAACTGTTTCTCAGAAAGCTTCTTTCCAGTTTTGAACGGAAGATATTTCCTTTTTCACCATAGCCCGCTATGGGCTTCCAAATATCCCTTTGCCAATTCCACAAGAACAGCCTTAGCGAAAGGCTTCTTGAAGGGAAAGATGTAACTCTGTGAGATGAATTAACAGAACACAGAGCAGTTTCTCAGAAAGCTTCTTTCCAGTTTTGAACGGAAGATATTTCCTTTTTCACCATAGCCCTCTATGGGCTTCCAAATATCCCTTTGCCAATTCCACAAGAACAGCCTTAGCGAAAGGCTTCTTGAAGGGAAAGATGTAACTCTGTGAGATGAATTAACAGAACACAGAGCAGTTTCTCAGAAAGCTTCTTTCCAGTTTTGAACGGAAGATATTTCCTTTTTCACCATAGCCCTCTATGGGCTTCCAAATATCCCTTTGCCAATTCCACAAGAACAGCCTTAGCGAAAGGCTTCTTGAAGGGAAAGATGTAACTCTGTGAGATGAATTAACAGAACACAGAGCAGTTTCTCAGAAAGCTTCTTTCCAGTTTTGAACGGAAGATATTTCCTTTTTCACCATAGCCCTCTATGGGCTTCCAAATATCCCTTTGCCAATTCCACAAGAACAGCCTTAGCGAAAGGCTTCTTGAAGGGAAAGATGTAACTCTGTGAGATGAATTAACAGAACACAGAGCAGTTTCTCAGAAAGCTTCTTTATAGTTTTGAACGGAAGATATTCCCTTTTTCACCATAGCCCTCTATGGGCTTCCAAATATCCCTTTGCCAATTCCACAAGAACAGCCTTAGCGAAAGGCTTTTTGAAGGGAAAGATGTAACTCTGTGAGATGAATTAACAGAACACAGAGCAGTTTCTCAGAAAGCTTCTTTCCAGTTTTGAACGGAAGATATTTCCTTTTTCACCATGTCCCTCTATGGGCTTCCAAATATCCCTTTGCCAATTCCACAAGAACAGCCTTAGCGAAATGCTTCTTGAAGGGAAAGATGTAACTCTGTGAGATGAATTAACAGAACACAGAGCAGTTTCTCAGAAAGCTTCTTTCCAGTTTTGAACGGAAGATATTTCCTTTTTCACCATGTCCGTCTATGGGCTTCCAAATATCCCTTTGCCAATTCCACAAGAACAGCCTTAGCGAAAGGCTTCTTGAAGGGAAAGATGTAACTCTGTGACATGAATTAACAGAACACAGAGCAGTTTCTCAGAAAGCTTCTTTCCAGTTTTGAACGGAAGATATTTCCTTTTTCACCATAGCCCTCTATGGGCTTCCAAATATCCCTTTGCCAATTCCACAAGAACAGCCTTAGCGAAAGGCTTCTTGAAGGGAAAGATGTAACTCTGTGAGATGAATTAACAGAACACAGAGCAGTTTCTCAGAAAGCTTCTTTCCAGTTTTGAACGGAAGATATTCCCTTTTTCACCATAGCCCTCTATGGGCTTCCAAATATCCCTTTGCCAATTCCACAAGAACAGCCTTAGCGAAAGGCTTCTTGAAGGGAAAGATGTAACTCTGTGAGATGAATTAACAGAACACAGAGCAGTTTCTCAGAAAGCTTCTTTCCAGTTTTGAACGGAAGATATTTCCTTTTTCACCATAGCCCTCTATGGGCTTCCAAATATCCCTTTGCCAATTCCACAAGAACAGCCTTAGCGAAAGGCTTCATGAAGGGAAAGATGTAACTCTGTGAGATGAATTAACAGAACACAGAGCAGTTTCTCAGAAAGCTTCTTTCCAGTTTTGAACGGAAGAGATTTCCTTTTTCACCATAGCCCTCTATGGGCTTCCAAATATCCCTTTGCCAATTCCACAAGAACAGCCTTAGCGAAAGGCTTCTTGAAGGGAAAGATGTAACTCTGTGAGATGAATTAACAGAACACAGAGCAGTTTCTCAGAAAGCTTCTTTCCAGTTTTGAACCGAAGAGATTTCCTTTTTCACCATAGCCCTCTATGGGCTTCCAAATATCCCTTTGCCAATTCCACAAGAACAGCCTTAGCGAAAGGCTTCTTGAAGGGAAAGATGTAACTCTGTGAGATGAATTAACAGAACACAGAGCAGTTTCTCAGAAAGCTTCTTTCCAGTTTTGAACGGAAGATATTCCCTTTTTCACCATAGTCCTCTATGGGCTTCCAAATATCCCTTTGGCAATTCCACAAGAACAGCCTTAGCGAAAGGCTTCTTGAAGGGAAAGATGTAACTCTGTGAGATGAATTAACAGAACACAGAGCAGTTTCTCAGAAAGCTTCTTTCCAGTTTTGAAGGGAAGATATTTCCTTTTTCACCATAGCCCGCTATGGGCTTAGAAATATCCCTTTGCCAATTCCACAAGAACAGCCTTAGCGAAAGGCTTCTTGAAGGGAAAGATGTAACTCTGTGAGATGAATTAACAGAACACAGAGCAGTTTCTCAGAAAGCTTCTTTCCAGTTTTGAACGGAAGATATACCCTTTTTCACCATAGCCCTCTATGGGCTTCCAAATATCCCTTTGCCAATTCCACAAGAACAGCCTTAGCGAAATGCTTGTTGAAGGGAAAGATGTAACTCTGAGAGATGAATTAACAGAACACAGAACTGTTTCTCAGAAAGCTTCTTTCCAGTTTTGAACGGAAGATATTTCCTTTTTCACCATAGCCCGCTATGGGCTTCCAAATATCCCTTTGCCAATTCCACAAGAACAGCCTTAGCGAAAGGCTTGTTGAAGGGAAAGATGTAACTCTGAGAGATGAATTAACAGAACACAGAGCAGTTTCTCAGAAAGCTTCTTTCCAGTTTTGAACGGAAGATATTCCCTTTTTCACCATAGCCCTCTATGGGTTTCCAAATATCCCTTTGCCAATTCCACAAGAACAGCCTTAGCGAAAGGCTTCTTGAAGGGAAAGATGTAACTCTGTGAGATGAATTAACAGAACACAGAGCAGTTTCTCAGAAAGCTTTTTTCAAGTTTTGAACGGAAGATATTTCCTTTTTCACCATAGCCCTCTATGGGCTTCCAAATATCCGTTTGCCAATTCCACAAGAACAGCCTTAGCGAAAGGCTTCTTGAAGGGAAAGATGTAACTCTGTGAGATGAATTAACAGAACACAGAGCAGTTTCTCAGAAAGATTCTTTCCAGTTTTGAACGGAAGATATTCCCTTTTTCACCATAGCCCTCTATGGGCTTCCAAATATCCCTTTGCCAATTCCCCAAGAACAGCCTTAGCGAAAGGCTTCTTGAAAGGAAAGATGTAACTCTGTGAGATGAATTAACAGAACACAGAGCAGTTTCTCAGAAAGCTTCTTTCCAGTTTTGAACGGAAGATATTTCCTTTTTCACCATAGCCCTCTAAGGGCTTCCAAATATCCCTTTGCCAATTCCACAAGAACAGCCTTAGCGAAAGGCTTCTTGAAGGGAAAGATGTAACTCTGTGAGATGAATTAACAGAACACAGAGCAGTTTCTCAGAAAGCTTCTTTCCAGTTTTGAACGGAAGATATTCCCTTTTTCACCATAGCCCTCTATGGGCTTCCAAATATCCCTTTGCCAATTCCACAAGAACAGCCTTAGCGAAAGGCTTCTTGAAGGGAAAGATGTAACTCTGTGAGATGAATTAACAGAACACAGAGCAGTTTCTCAGAAAGCTTCTTTCCAGTTTTGAACGGAAGAGATTTCCTTTTTCACCATGTCCCTCTATGGGCTTCCAAATATCCCTTTGCCAATTCCACATGAACAGCCTTAGCGAAAGGCTTCATGAAGGGAAAGATGTAACTCTGTGAGATGAATTAACAGAACACAGAGCAGTTTCTCAGAAAGCTTCTTTCCAGTTTTGAACGGAAGATATTTCCTTTTTCACCATGTCAATCTATGGGCTTCCAAATATCCCTTTGCCAATTCCACAAGAACAGCCTTAGCGAAAGGCTTGTTGAAGGGAAAGATGTAACTCTGTGAGATGAATTAACAGAACACAGAGCAGTTTCTCAGAAAGCTTCTTTACAGTTTTGAACGGAAGATATTCCCTTTTTCACCTTAGCCCTCTATGGGCTTCCAAATATTCCTTTGCCAATTCCACAAGAACAGCCTTAGCGAAAGGCTTGTTGAAGGGAAAGATGTAACTCTGTGAGATGAATTAACAGAACACAGAGCAGTTTCTCAGAAAGCTTCTTTCCAGTTTTGAATGGAAGAGATTTCCTTTTTCACCATAGCCCTCTATGGGCTTCCAAATATCCCTTTGCCAATTCCACAAGAACAGCCTTAGCGAAAGGCTTCTTGAAGGGAAAGATGTAACTCTGTGAGATGAATTAACAGAACACAGAGCAGTTTCTCAGAAAGCTTTTTTCCAGTTTTGAACGGAAGATATTTCCTTTTTCACCATAGCCCTCTATGGGCTTCCAAATATCCGTTTGCCAATTCCACAAGAACAGCCTTAGCGAAAGGCTTCTTGAAGGGAAAGATGTAACTCTGTGAGATGAATTAACAGAACACAGAGCAGTTTCTCAGAAAGCTTCTTTCCAGTTTTGAACGGAAGATATTCCCTTTTTCACCCTAGCCCTCTATGGGCTTCCAAATATCCCTTTGCCAATTCCCCAAGAACAGCCTTAGCGAAAGGCTTCTTGAAAGGAAAGATGTAACTCTGTGAGATGAATTAACAGAACACAGAGCAGTTTCTCAGAAAGCTTCATTCCAGTTTTGAACGGAAGATATTTCCTTTTTCACCATAGCCCTCTAAGGGCTTCCAAATATCCCTTTGCCAATTCCACAAGAACAGCCTTAGCGAAAGGCTTCTTGAAGGGAAAGATGTAACTCTGTGAGATGAATTAACAGAACACAGAGCAGTTTCTCAGAAAGCTTCTTTCCAGTTTTGAACGGAAGATATTCCCTTTTTCACCATAGCCCTCTATGGGCTTCCAAATATCCCTTTGCCAATTCCACAAGAACAGCCTTAGCGAAAGGCTTCTTGAAGGGAAAGATGTAACTCTGTGAGATGAATTAACAGAACACAGAGCAGTTTCTCAGAAAGCTTCTTTCCAGTTTTGAACGGAAGATATTTCCTTTTTCACCATGTCCCTCTATGGGCTTCCAAATATCCATTTGCCAATTCCACATGAACAGCCTTAGCGAAAGGCTTCATGAAGGGAAAGATGTAACTCTGTGAGATGAATTAGCAGAACACAGAGCAGTTTCTCAGAAAGCTTCTTTCCAGTTTTGAACGGAAGATATTTCCTTTTTCACCATGTCCCTCTATGGGCTTGCAAATATCCCTTTGCCAATTCCACAAGAACAGCCTTAGCGAAAGGCTTGTTGAAGGGAAAGATGTAACTCTGTGAGATGAATTAACAGAACACAGAGCAGTTTCTCAGAAAGCTTCTTTCCAGTTTTGAACGGAAAATATTCCCTTTTTCACCATAGCCCTCTAAGGGCTTCCAAATATCCCTTTGCCAATTCCACAAGAACAGCCTTAGCGAAAGGCTTCTTGAAGGGAAACATGTAACTCTGAGAGATGAATTAACAGAACACAGAGCAGTTTCTCAGGAAGCTTCTTTCCAGTTTTGAACGGAAGATATTCCCTTTTTCACCATAGCCCTCTATGGGCTTCCAAATATCCCTTTGCCAATTCCACAAGAACAGCCTTAGCGAAAGGCTTCTTGAAGGGAAAGATGTAACTCTGTGAGATGAATTAACAGAACACAGAGCAGTTTCTCAGAAAGCTTCTTTCCAGTTTTGAACGGAAGATATTTCCTTTTTCACCATAGCCCTCTATGGGCTTCCAAATATCCCTTTGCCAATTCCTTAGCGAAAGGCTTCTTGAAGGGAAAGATGTAACTCTGTGAGATGAATTAACAGAACACAGAGCAGTTTCTCAGAAAGCTTCTTTCCAGTTTTGAACGGAAGATATTCCCTTTTTCACCATAGCCCTCTATGGGCTTCCAAATATCCCTTTGCCAATTCCACAAGAACAGCCTTAGCGAAAGGCTTCTTGAAGGGAAAGATGTAACTCTGTGAGATGAATTAACAGAACACAGAGCAGTTTCTCAGAAATCTTCTTTCCAGTTTTGAACGGAAGATATTCCCTTTTTCACCATAGCCCTCTATGGGCTTCCAAATATCCCTTTGCCAATTCCACAAGAACAGCCTTAGCGAAAGGCTTCTTGAAGGGAAAGATGTAACTCTGTGAGATGAATTAACAGAACACAGAACTGTTTCTCAGAAAGCTTCTTTCCAGTTTTGAACGGAAGATATTTCCTTTTTCACCATAGCCCGCTATGGGCTTCCAAATATCCCTTTGCCAATTCCACAAGAACAGCCTTAGCGAAAGGCTTCTTGAAGGGAAAGATGTAACTCTGTGAGATGAATTAACAGAACACAGAGCAGTTTCTCAGAAAGCTTCTTTCCAGTTTTGAACGGAAGATATTCCCTTTTCCACCATAGCCCTCTATGGGCTTCCAAATATCCCTTTGCCAATTCCACAAGAACAGCCTTAGCGAAAGGCTTCTTGAAGGGAAAGATGTAACTCTGTGAGATGAATTAACAGAACACAGAGCAGTTTCTCAGAAAGCTTTTTTCCAGTTTTGAACGGAAGATATTTCCTTTTTCACCATAGCCCTCTATGGGCTTCCAAATATCCCTTTGCCAATTCCACAAGAACAGCCTTAGCGAAAGGCTTCTTGAAGGGAAAGATGTAACTCTGTGAGATGAATTAACAGAACACAGAGCAGTTTCTCAGAAAGCTTCTTTCCAGTTTTGAACGGAAGATATTTCCTTTTTCACCATAGCCCTCTATGGGCTTCCAAATATCCCTTTGCCAATTCCACAAGAAGAGCCTTAGCGAAAGGCTTCTTGAAAGGAAAGATGTAACTCTGTGAGATGAATTAACAGAACACAGAGCAGTTTCTCAGAAAGCTTCTTTCCAGTTTTGAACGGAAGATATTCCCTTTTTCACCATAGCCCTCTATGGGCTTCCAAATATCCCTTTGCCAATTCCACAAGAACAGCCTTAGCGAAAGGCTTGTTGAAGGGAAACATGTAACTCTGAGAGATGAATTAACAGAACACAGAGCAGTTTCTCAGGAAGCTTCTTTCCAGTTTTGAACGGAAGATATTCCCGTTTTCACCATAGCCCTCTATGGGCTTCCAAATATCCCTTTGCCAATTCCACAAGAACAGCCTTAGCGAAAGGCTTCTTGAAGGGAAAGATGTAACTCTGTGAGATGAATTAACAGAACACAGAGCAGTTTCTCAGAAAGCTTCTTTCCAGTTTTGAACGGAAGATATTTCCTTTTTCACCATAGCCCTCTATGGGCTTCCAAATATCCCTTTGCCAATTCCTTAGCGAAAGGCTTCTTGAAGGGAAAGATGTAACTCTGTGAGATGAATTAACAGAACACCGAGCAGTTTCTCAGAAAGCTTCTTTCCAGTTTTGAACGGAAGATATTCCCTTTTTCACCATAGCCCTCTATGGGCTTCCAAATATCCCTTTGCCAATTCCACAAGAACAGCCTTAGCGAAAGGCTTCTTGAAGGGAAAGATGTAACTCTGTGAGATGAATTAACAGAACACAGAGCAGTTTCTCAGAAAGCTTCTTTCCAGTTTTGAACGGAAGATATTCCCTTTTTCACCATAGCCCTCTATGGGCTTCCAAATATCCCTTTGCCAATTCCACAAGAACAGCCTTAGCGAAAGGCTTCTTGAAGGGAATGATGTAACTCTGTGAGATGAATTAACAGAACACAGAGCAGTTTCTCAGAAAGCTTTTTTCCAGTTTTGAACGGAAGATATTTCCTTTTTCACCATAGCCCTCTATGGGCTTCCAAATATCCCTTTGCCAATTCCACAAGAACAGCCTTAGCGAAAGGCTTCTTGAAGGGAAAGATGTAACTCTGTGAGATGAATTAACAGAACACAGAGCAGTTTCTCAGAAAGCTTCTTTCCAGTTTTGAACGGAAGATATTTCCTTTTTCACCATAGCCCTCTAAGGGCTTCCAAATATCCCTTTGCCAATTCCACAAGAACAGCCTTAGCGAAAGGCTTCTTGAAAGGAAAGATGTAACTCTGTGAGATGAATTAACAGAACACAGAGCAGTTTCTCAGAAAGCTTCTTTCCAGTTTTGAACGGAAGATATTTCCTTTATCACCATATCCCTCTAAGGGCTTCCAAATATCCCTTTGCCAATTCCACAAGAACAGCCTTAGCGAAAGGCTTCTTGAAGGGAAAGATGTAACTCTGTGAGATGAATTAACAGAACACAGAGCAGTTTCTCAGAAAGCTTCTTTCCAGTTTTGAACGGAAGATATTCCCTTTTTCACCATAGCCCTCTATGGGCTTCCAAATATCCCTTTGCCAATTCCACAAGAACAGCCTTAGCGAAAGGCTTCTTGAAGGGAAAGATGTAACTCTGTGAGATGAATTAACAGAACACAGAGCAGTTTCTCAGAAAGCTTCTTTCCAGTTTTGAACGGAAGAGATTTCCTTTTTCACCATAGCCCTCTATGGGCTTCCAAATATCCCTTTGCCAATTCCACAAGAACAGCCTTAGCGAAAGGCTTCTTGAAGGGAAAGATGTAACTCTGTGAGATGAATTAACAGAACACAGAGCAGTTTCTCAGAAAGCTTCTTTCCAGTTTTGAACGGAAGATATTCCCTTTTTCACCATAGCCCTCTATGGGCTTCCAAATATCCCTTTGCCAATTCCACAAGAACAGCCTTAGCGAAAGGCTTGTTGAAGGGAAACATGTAACTCTGAGAGTTGAATTAACAGAACACAGAGCAGTTTCTCAGAAAGCTTCTTTCCAGTTTTGAACGGAAGATATTTCCTTTTTCACCATAGCCCTCTATGGGCTTCCAAATATCCCTTTGCCAATTCCTTAGCGAAAGGCTTGTTGAAGGGAAAGATGTAACTCTGTGAGATGAATTAACATAACACAGAGCAGTTTCTCAGAAAGCTTCTTTCCAGTTTTGAACGGAAGAAATTCCCTTTTTCACCATAGCCCTCTATGGGCTTCCAAATATCCCTTTGCCAATTCCACAAGAACAGCCTTAGCGAAAGGCTTCTTGAAAGGAATGATGTAACTCTGTGAGATGAATTAACAGAACACAGAGCAGTTTCTCAGAAAGCTTCTTTCCAGTTTTGAACGGAAGATATTTCCTTTTTCACCATAGCCCTCTATGGGCTTCCAAATATCCCTTTGCTAATTCCACAAGAACAGCCTTAGCGAAAGGCTTCTTGAAGGGAAAGATGTAACTCTGTGAGATGAATTAAAAGAACACAGAGCAGTTTCTCAGAAAGCTTCTTTCCAGTTTTGAACGGAAGATATTTCCTTTTTCACCATGTCCCTCTATGGGCTTCCAAATATCCCTTTGCCAATTCCACAAGAACAGCCTTAGCGAAAGGCTTCTTGAAGGGAAAGATGTAACTCTGTGAGATGAATTAACAGAACACAGAGCAGTTTCTCAGAAAGCTTCTTTCCAGTTTTGAACGGAAGATATTTCCTTTTTCACCATGTCCCTCTATGGGCTTCCAAATATCCCTTTGCCAATTCCACAAGAACAGCCTTAGCGAAAGGCTTCTTGAAGGGAAAGATGTAACTCTGTGAGATGAATTAACAGAACACAGAGCAGTTTCTCAGAAAGCTTCTTTCCAGTTTTGAACGGAAGATATTTCCTTTTTCACCATAGCCCTCTATGGGCTTCCAAATATCCCTTTGCCAATTCCACAAGAACAGCCTTAGCAAAAGGCTTCTTGAAGGGAAAGATATAACTCTGTGAGATGAATTAACAGAACACCGAGCAGTTTCTCAGAAAGCTTCTTTCCAGTTTTGAACGGAAGATATTCCCTTTTTCACCATATCCCTCTATGGGCTTCCAAATATCCCTTTGCCAATTCCACAAGAACAGCCTTAGCGAAAGGCTTCTTGAAGGGAAAGATGTAACTCTGTGAGATGAATTAACAGAACACAGAGCAGTTTCTCAGAAAGCTTTTTTCCAGTTTTGAACGGAAGATATTTCCTTTTTCACCATAGCCCTCTATGGGCTTCCAAATATCCGTTTGCCAATTCCACAAGAACAGCCTTAGCGAAAGGCTTCTTGAAGGGAAAGATGTAACTCTGTGAGATGAATTAACAGAACACAGAGCAGTTTCTCAGAAAGATTCTTTCCAGTTTTGAACGGAAGTTATTCCCTTTTTCACCATAGCCCTCTATGGGCTTCCAAATATCCCTTTGCCAATTCCCCAAGAACAGCCTTAGCGAAAGGCTTCTTGAAAGGAAAGATGTAACTCTGTGAGATGAATTAACAGAACACAGAGCAGTTTCTCAGAAAGCTTCTTTCCAGTTTTGAACGGAAGATATTTCCTTTTTCACCATAGCCCTCTAAGGGCTTCCAAATATCCCTTTGCCAATTCCACAAGAACAGCCTTAGCGAAAGGCTTCTTGAAGGGAAAGATGTAACTCTGTGAGATGAATTAACAGAACACAGAGCAGTTTCTCAGAAAGCTTCTTTCCAGTTTTGAACGGAAGATATTCCCTTTTTCACCATAGCCCTCTATGGGCTTCCAAATATCCCTTTGCCAATTCCACAAGAACAGCCTTAGCGAAAGGCTTCTTGAAGGGAAAGATGTAACTCTGTGAGATGAATTAACAGAACACAGAGCAGTTTCTCAGAAAGCTTCTTTCCAGTTTTGAACGGAAGATATTTCCTTTTTCACCATGTCCCTCTATGGGCTTCCAAATATCCCTTTGCCAATTCCACATGAACAGCCTTAGCGAAAGGCTTCATGAAGGGAAAGATGTAACTCTGTGAGATGAATTAACAGAACACAGAGCAGTTTCTCAGAAAGCTTCTTTCCAGTTTTGAACGGAAGATATTTCCTTTTTCACCATGTCAATCTATGGGCTTCCAAATATCCCTTTGCCAATTCCACAAGAACAGCCTTAGCGAAAGGCTTGTTGAAGGGAAA
Organism: Chlorocebus sabaeus; assembly: GCF_047675955.1. Taxonomy (NCBI): domain Eukaryota; kingdom Metazoa; phylum Chordata; class Mammalia; order Primates; family Cercopithecidae; genus Chlorocebus; species Chlorocebus sabaeus. Next base: position 103,051 of record NW_027327450.1, on the reverse strand, counting down.
GATGTAACTCTGTGAGATGAATTAACAGAACACAGAGCAGTTTCTCAGAAAGCTTCTTTACAGTTTTGAACGGAAGATATTCCCTTTTTCACCTTAGCCCTCTATGGGCTTCCAAATATCCCTTTGCCAATTCCACAAGAACAGCCTTAGCGAAAGGCTTCTTGAAGGGAAAGATGTAACTCTGTGAGATGAATTAACAGAACACAGAGCAGTTTCTCAGAAAGCTTCTTTCCAGTTTTGAACGGAAGATATTTCCTTTTTCACCATGTCCCTCTATGGGCTTCCAAATATCCCTTTGCCAATTCCACAAGAACAGCCTTAGCGAAAGGCTTGTTGAAGGGAAAGATGTAACTCTGTGAGATGAATTAACAGAACACAGAGCAGTTTCTCAGAAAGCTTCTTTCCAGTTTTGAACGGAAGATATTCCCTTTTTCACCTTAGCCCTCTATGGGCTTCCAAATATTCCTTTGCCAATTCCACAAGAACAGCCTTAGCGAAAGGCTTCTTGAAGGGAAAGATGTAACTCTGTGAGATGAATTAACAGAACACAGAGCAGTTTCTCAGAAAGCTTCTTTCCAGTTTTGAATGGAAGAGATTTCCTTTTTCACCATAGCCCTCTATGGGCTTCCAAATATCCCTTTGCCAATTCCACAAGAACAGCCTTAGCGAAAGGCTTCTTGAAGGGAAAGATGTAACTCTGTGAGATGAATTAACAGAACACAGAGCAGTTTCTCAGAAAGCTTTTTTCCAGTTTTGAACGGAAGATATTTCCTTTTTCACCATAGCCCTCTATGGGCTTCCAAATATCCGTTTGCCAATTCCACAAGAACAGCCTTAGCGAAAGGCTTCTTGAAGGGAAAGATGTAACTCTGTGAGATGAATTAACAGAACACAGAGCAGTTTCTCAGAAAGCTTCTTTCCAGTTTTGAACGGAAGATATTCCCTTTTTCACCCTAGCCCTCTATGGGCTTCCAAATATCCCTTTGCCAATTCCCCAAGAACAGCCTTAGCGAAAGGCTTCTTGAAAGGAAAGATGTAACTCTGTGAGATGAATTAACAGAACACAGAGCAGTTTCTCAGAAAGCTTCTTTCCAGTTTTGAACGGAAGATATTTCCTTTTTCACCATAGCCCTCTAAGGGCTTCCAAATATCCCTTTGCCAATTCCACAAGAACAGCCTTAGCGAAAGGCTTCTTGAAGGGAAAGATGTAACTCTGTGAGATGAATTAACAGAACACAGAGCAGTTTCTCAGAAAGCTTCTTTCCAGTTTTGAACGGAAGATATTCCCTTTTTCACCATAGCCCTCTATGGGCTTCCAAATATCCCTTTGCCAATTCCACAAGAACAGCCTTAGCGAAAGGCTTCTTGAAGGGAAAGATGTAACTCTGTGAGATGAATTAACAGAACACAGAGCAGTTTCTCAGAAAGCTTCTTTCCAGTTTTGAACGGAAGATATTCCCTTTTTCACCATAGCCCTCTATGGGCTTCCAAATATCCCTTTGATAATTCCACAAGAACAGCCTTAGCGAAAGGCTTCTTGAAGGGAAAGATGTAACTCTGTGAGATGAATTAACAGAACACAGAGCAGTTTCTCAGAAAGCTTCTTTCCAGTTTTGAACGGAAGATATTTCCTTTTTCACCATGTCCCTCTATGGGCTTCCAAATATCCCTTTGCCAATTCCACATGAACAGCCTTAGCGAAAGGCTTCATGAAGGGAAAGATGTAACTCTGTGAGATGAATTAACAGAACACAGAGCAGTTTCTCAGAAAGCTTCTTTCCAGTTTTGAACGGAAGATATTTCCTTTTTCACCATGTCCCTCTATGGGCTTCCAAATATCCCTTTGCCAATTCCACAAGAACAGCCTTAGCGAAAGGCTTGTTGAAGGGAAAGATGTAACTCTGTGAGATGAATTAACAGAACACAGAGCAGTTTCTCAGAAAGCTTCTTTCCAGTTTTGAACGGAAGATATTCCCTTTTTCACCTTAGCCCTCTATGGGCTTCCAAATATTCCTTTGCCAATTCCACAAGAACAGCCTTAGCGAAAGGCTTCTTGAAGGGAAAGATGTAACTCTGTGAGATGAATTAACAGAACACAGAGCAGTTTCTCAGAAAGCTTCTTTCCAGTTTTGAATGGAAGAGATTTCCTTTTTCACCATAGCCCTCTATGGGCTTCCAAATATCCCTTTGCCAATTCCACAAGAACAGCCTTAGCGAAAGGCTTCTTGAAGGGAAAGATGTAACTCTGTGAGATGAATTAACAGAACACAGAGCAGTTTCTCAGAAAGCTTCTTTCCAGTTTTGAACGGAAGATATTTCCTTTTTCACCATAGCCCTCTATGGGCTTCCAAATATCCCTTTGCCAATTCCTTAGCGAAAGGCTTCTTGAAGGGAAAGATGTAACTCTGTGAGATGAATTAACAGAACACAGAACTGTTTCTCAGAAAGCTTCTTTCCAGTTTTGAACGGAAGATATTTCCTTTTTCACCATAGCCCGCTATGGGCTTCCAAATATCCCTTTGCCAATTCCACAAGAACAGCCTTAGCGAAAGGCTTCTTGAAGGGAAAGATGTAACTCTGTGAGATGAATTAACAGAACACAGAGCAGTTTCTCAGAAAGCTTCTTTCCAGTTTTGAACGGAAGATATTTCCTTTTTCACCATAGCCCTCTATGGGCTTCCAAATATCCCTTTGCCAATTCCACAAGAACAGCCTTAGCGAAAGGCTTCTTGAAGGGAAAGATGTAACTCTGTGAGATGAATTAACAGAACACAGAGCAGTTTCTCAGAAAGCTTCTTTCCAGTTTTGAACGGAAGATATTTCCTTTTTCACCATAGCCCTCTATGGGCTTCCAAATATCCCTTTGCCAATTCCACAAGAACAGCCTTAGCGAAAGGCTTCTTGAAGGGAAAGATGTAACTCTGTGAGATGAATTAACAGAACACAGAGCAGTTTCTCAGAAAGCTTCTTTCCAGTTTTGAACGGAAGATATTTCCTTTTTCACCATAGCCCTCTATGGGCTTCCAAATATCCCTTTGCCAATTCCACAAGAACAGCCTTAGCGAAAGGCTTCTTGAAGGGAAAGATGTAACTCTGTGAGATGAATTAACAGAACACAGAGCAGTTTCTCAGAAAGCTTCTTTATAGTTTTGAACGGAAGATATTCCCTTTTTCACCATAGCCCTCTATGGGCTTCCAAATATCCCTTTGCCAATTCCACAAGAACAGCCTTAGCGAAAGGCTTTTTGAAGGGAAAGATGTAACTCTGTGAGATGAATTAACAGAACACAGAGCAGTTTCTCAGAAAGCTTCTTTCCAGTTTTGAACGGAAGATATTTCCTTTTTCACCATGTCCCTCTATGGGCTTCCAAATATCCCTTTGCCAATTCCACAAGAACAGCCTTAGCGAAATGCTTCTTGAAGGGAAAGATGTAACTCTGTGAGATGAATTAACAGAACACAGAGCAGTTTCTCAGAAAGCTTCTTTCCAGTTTTGAACGGAAGATATTTCCTTTTTCACCATGTCCGTCTATGGGCTTCCAAATATCCCTTTGACAATTCCACAAGAACAGCCTTAGCGAAAGGCTTCTTGAAGGGAAAGATGTAACTCTGTGACATGAATTAACAGAACACAGAGCAGTTTCTCAGAAAGCTTCTTTCCAGTTTTGAACGGAAGATATTTCCTTTTTCACCATAGCCCTCTATGGGCTTCCAAATATCCCTTTGCCAATTCCACAAGAACAGCCTTAGCGAAAGGCTTCTTGAAGGGAAAGATGTAACTCTGTGAGATGAATTAACAGAACACAGAGCAGTTTCTCAGAAAGCTTCTTTCCAGTTTTGAACGGAAGATATTCCCTTTTTCACCATAGCCCTCTATGGGCTTCCAAATATCCCTTTGCCAATTCCACAAGAACAGCCTTAGCGAAAGGCTTCTTGAAGGGAAAGATGTAACTCTGTGAGATGAATTAACAGAACACAGAGCAGTTTCTCAGAAAGCTTCTTTCCAGTTTTGAACGGAAGATATTTCCTTTTTCACCATAGCCCTCTATGGGCTTCCAAATATCCCTTTGCCAATTCCACAAGAACAGCCTTAGCGAAAGGCTTCTTGAAGGGAAAGATGTAACTCTGTGAGATGAATTAACAGAACACAGAGCAGTTTCTCAGAAAGCTTCTTTCCAGTTTTGAACGGAAGAGATTTCCTTTTTCACCATAGCCCTCTATGGGCTTCCAAATATCCCTTTGCCAATTGCACAAGAACAGCCTTAGCGAAAGGCTTCTTGAAGGGAAAGATGTAACTCTGTGAGATGAATTAACAGAACACGGAGCAGTTTCTCAGAAAGCTTCTTTCCAGTTTTGAACCGAAGAGATTTCCTTTTTCACCATAGCCCTCTATGGGCTTCCAAATATCCCTTTGCCAATTCCACAAGAACAGCCTTAGCGAAAGGCTTCTTGAAGGGAAAGATGTAACTCTGTGAGATGAATTAACAGAACACAGAGCAGTTTCTCAGAAAGCTTCTTTCCAGTTTTGAACGGAAGATATTCCCTTTTTCACCATAGTCCTCTATGGGCTTCCAAATATCCCTTTGGCAATTCCACAAGAACAGCCTTAGCGAAAGGCTTCTTGAAGGGAAAGATGTAACTCTGTGAGATGAATTAACAGAACACAGAGCAGTTTCTCAGAAAGCTTCTTTCCAGTTTTGAAGGGAAGATATTTCCTTTTTCACCATAGCCCGCTATGGGCTTAGAAATATCCCTTTGCCAATTCCACAAGAACAGCCTTAGCGAAAGGCTTCTTGAAGGGAAAGATGTAACTCTGTGAGATGAATTAACAGAACACAGAGCAGTTTCTCAGAAAGCTTCTTTCCAGTTTTGAACGGAAGATATACCCTTTTTCACCATAGCCCTCTATGGGCTTCCAAATATCCCTTTGCCAATTCCACAAGAACAGCCTTAGCGAAATGCTTGTTGAAGGGAAAGATGTAACTCTGAGAGATGAATTAACAGAACACAGAACTGTTTCTCAGAAAGCTTCTTTCCAGTTTTGAACGGAAGATATTTCCTTTTTCACCATAGCCCGCTATGGGCTTCCAAATATCCCTTTGCCAATTCCACAAGAACAGCCTTAGCGAAAGGCTTGTTGAAGGGAAAGATGTAACTCTGAGAGATGAATTAACAGAACACAGAGCAGTTTCTCAGAAAGCTTCTTTCCAGTTTTGAACGGAAGATATTCCCTTTTTCACCATAGCCCTCTATGGGTTTCCAAATATCCCTTTGCCAATTCCACAAGAACAGCCTTAGCGAAAGGCTTCTTGAAGGGAAAGATGTAACTCTGTGAGATGAATTAACAGAACACAGAGCAGTTTCTCAGAAAGCTTTTTTCCAGTTTTGAACGGAAGATATTTCCTTTTTCACCATAGCCCTCTATGGGCTTCCAAATATCCGTTTGCCAATTCCACAAGAACAGCCTTAGCGAAAGGCTTCTTGAAGGGAAAGATGTAACTCTGTGAGATGAATTAACAGAACACAGAGCAGTTTCTCAGAAAGATTCTTTCCAGTTTTGAACGGAAGATATTCCCTTTTTCACCATAGCCCTCTATGGGCTTCCAAATATCCCTTTGCCAATTCCCCAAGAACAGCCTTAGCGAAAGGCTTCTTGAAAGGAAAGATGTAACTCTGTGAGATGAATTAACAGAACACAGAGCAGTTTCTCAGAAAGCTTCTTTCCAGTTTTGAACGGAAGATATTTCCTTTTTCACCATAGCCCTCTAAGGGCTTCCAAATATCCCTTTGCCAATTCCACAAGAACAGCCTTAGCGAAAGGCTTCTTGAAGGGAAAGATGTAACTCTGTGAGATGAATTAACAGAACACAGAGCAGTTTCTCAGAAAGCTTCTTTCCAGTTTTGAATGGAAGAGATTTCCTTTTTCACCATAGCCCTCTATGGGCTTCCAAATATCCCTTTGCCAATTCCACAAGAACAGCCTTAGCGAAAGGCTTCTTGAAGGGAAAGATGTAACTCTGTGAGATGAATTAACAGAACACAGAGCAGTTTCTCAGAAAGCTTTTTTCCAGTTTTGAACGGAAGATATTTCCTTTTTCACCATAGCCCTCTATGGGCTTCCAAATATCCGTTTGCCAATTCCACAAGAACAGCCTTAGCGAAAGGCTTCTTGAAGGGAAAGATGTAACTCTGTGAGATGAATTAACAGAACACAGAGCAGTTTCTCAGAAAGCTTCTTTCCAGTTTTGAACGGAAGATATTCCCTTTTTCACCCTAGCCCTCTATGGGCTTCCAAATATCCCTTTGCCAATTCCCCAAGAACAGCCTTAGCGAAAGGCTTCTTGAAAGGAAAGATGTAACTCTGTGAGATGAATTAACAGAACACAGAGCAGTTTCTCAGAAAGCTTCTTTCCAGTTTTGAACGGAAGATATTTCCTTTTTCACCATAGCCCTCTAAGGGCTTCCAAATATCCCTTTGCCAATTCCACAAGAACAGCCTTAGCGAAAGGCTTCTTGAAGGGAAAGATGTAACTCTGTGAGATGAATTAACAGAACACAGAGCAGTTTCTCAGAAAGCTTCTTTCCAGTTTTGAACGGAAGATATTCCCTTTTTCACCATAGCCCTCTATGGGCTTCCAAATATCCCTTTGCCAATTCCACAAGAACAGCCTTAGCGAAAGGCTTCTTGAAGGGAAAGATGTAACTCTGTGAGATGAATTAACAGAACACAGAGCAGTTTCTCAGAAAGCTTCTTTCCAGTTTTGAACGGAAGATATTCCCTTTTTCACCATAGCCCTCTATGGGCTTCCAAATATCCCTTTGATAATTCCACAAGAACAGCCTTAGCGAAAGGCTTCTTGAAGGGAAAGATGTAACTCTGTGAGATGAATTAACAGAACACAGAGCAGTTTCTCAGAAAGCTTCTTTCCAGTTTTGAACGGAAGATATTTCCTTTTTCACCATGTCCCTCTATGGGCTTCCAAATATCCCTTTGCCAATTCCACATGAACAGCCTTAGCGAAAGGCTTCATGAAGGGAAAGATGTAACTCTGTGAGATGAATTAACAGAACACAGAGCAGTTTCTCAGAAAGCTTCTTTCCAGTTTTGAACGGAAGATATTTCCTTTTTCACCATGTCCCTCTATGGGCTTCCAAATATCCCTTTGCCAATTCCACAAGAACAGCCTTAGCGAAAGGCTTGTTGAAGGGAAAGATGTAACTCTGTGAGATGAATTAACAGAACACAGAGCAGTTTCGTAGAAAGCTTCTTTCCAGTTTTGAACGGAAGATATTCCCTTTTTCACCTTAGCCCTCTATGGGCTTCCAAATATTCCTTTGCCAATTCCACAAGAACAGCCTTAGCGAAAGGCTTCTTGAAGGGAAAGATGTAACTCTGTGAGATGAATTAACAGAACACAGAGCAGTTTCTCAGAAAGCTTCTTTCCAGTTTTGAATTTAAGAGATTTCCTTTTTCACCATAGCCCTCTATGGGCTTCCAAATATCCCTTTGCCAATTCCACAAGAACAGCCTTAGCGAAAGGCTTCTTGAAGGGAAAGATGTAACTCTGTGAGATGAATTAACAGAACACAGAGCAGTTTCTCAGAAAGCTTCTTTCCAGTTTTGAACGGAAGATATTTCCTTTTTCACCATAGCCCTCTATGGGCTTCCAAATATCCCTTTGCCAATTCCAAAAGAACAGCCTTAGCGAAAGGCTTCTTGAAGGGAAAGATGTAACTCTGTGAGATGAATTAACAGAACACAGAGCAGTTTCTCAGAAAGCTTGTTTCCAGTTTTGAACGGAAAATATTCCCTTTTTCACCATAGCCCTCTAAGGGCTTCCAAATATCCCTTTGCCAATTCCACAAGAACAGCCTTAGCGAAAGGCTTCTTGAAGGGAAACATGTAACTCTGAGAGATGAATTAACAGAACACAGAGCAGTTTCTCAGGAAGCTTCTTTCCAGTTTTGAACGGAAGATATTCCCTTTTTCACCATAGCCCTCTATGGGCTTCCAAATATCCCTTTGCCAATTCCACAAGAACAGCCTTAGCGAAAGGCTTCTTGAAGGGAAAGATGTAACTCTGTGAGATGAATTAACAGAACACAGAGCAGTTTCTCAGAAAGCTTCTTTCCAGTTTTGAACGGAAGATATTTCCTTTTTCACCATAGCCCTCTATGGGCTTCCAAATATCCCTTTGCCAATTCCTTAGCGAAAGGCTTCTTGAAGGGAAAGATGTAACTCTGTGAGATGAATTAACAGAACACAGAACTGTTTCTCAGAAAGCTTCTTTCCAGTTTTGAACGGAAGATATTTCCTTTTTCACCATAGCCCGCTATGGGCTTCCAAATATCCCTTTGCCAATTCCACAAGAACAGCCTTAGCGAAAGGCTTCTTGAAGGGAAAGATGTAACTCTGTGAGATGAATTAACAGAACACAGAGCAGTTTCTCAGAAAGCTTCTTTCCAGTTTTGAACGGAAGATATTTCCTTTTTCACCATAGCCCTCTATGGGCTTCCAAATATCCCTTTGCCAATTCCACAAGAACAGCCTTAGCGAAAGGCTTCTTGAAGGGAAAGATGTAACTCTGTGAGATGAATTAACAGAACACAGAGCAGTTTCTCAGAAAGCTTCTTTCCAGTTTTGAACGGAAGATATTTCCTTTTTCACCATAGCCCTCTATGGGCTTCCAAATATCCCTTTGCCAATTCCACAAGAACAGCCTTAGCGAAAGGCTTCTTGAAGGGAAAGATGTAACTCTGTGAGATGAATTAACAGAACACAGAGCAGTTTCTCAGAAAGCTTCTTTCCAGTTTTGAACGGAAGATATTTCCTTTTTCACCATAGCCCTCTATGGGCTTCCAAATATCCCTTTGCCAATTCCACAAGAACAGCCTTAGCGAAAGGCTTCTTGAAGGGAAAGATGTAACTCTGTGAGATGAATTAACAGAACACAGAGCAGTTTCTCAGAAAGCTTCTTTATAGTTTTGAACGGAAGATATTCCCTTTTTCACCATAGCCCTCTATGGGCTTCCAAATATCCCTTTGCCAATTCCACAAGAACAGCCTTAGCGAAAGGCTTTTTGAAGGGAAAGATGTAACTCTGTGAGATGAATTAACAGAACACAGAGCAGTTTCTCAGAAAGCTTCTTTCCAGTTTTGAACGGAAGATATTTCCTTTTTCACCATGTCCCTCTATGGGCTTCCAAATATCCCTTTGCCAATTCCACAAGAACAGCCTTAGCGAAATGCTTCTTGAAGGGAAAGATGTAACTCTGTGAGATGAATTAACAGAACACAGAGCAGTTTCTCAGAAAGCTTCTTTCCAGTTTTGAACGGAAGATATTTCCTTTTTCACCATGTCCGTCTATGGGCTTCCAAATATCCCTTTGCCAATTCCACAAGAACAGCCTTAGCGAAAGGCTTCTTGAAGGGAAAGATGTAACTCTGTGACATGAATTAACAGAACACAGAGCAGTTTCTCAGAAAGCTTCTTTCCAGTTTTGAACGGAAGATATTTCCTTTTTCACCATAGCCCTCTATGGGCTTCCAAATATCCCTTTGCCAATTCCACAAGAACAGCCTTAGCGAAAGGCTTCTTGAAGGGAAAGATGTAACTCTGTGAGATGAATTAACAGAACACAGAGCAGTTTCTCAGAAAGCTTCTTTCCAGTTTTGAACGGAAGATATTCCCTTTTTCACCATAGCCCTCTATGGGCTTCCAAATATCCCTTTGCCAAATCCACAAGAACAGCCTTAGCGAAAGGCTTCTTGAAGGGAAAGATGTAACTCTGTGAGATGAATTAAGAGAACACAGAGCAGTTTCTCAGAAAGCTTCTTTCCAGTTTTGAACGGAAGATATTTCCTTTTTCACCATAGCCCTCTATGGGCTTCCAAATATCCCTTTGCCAATTCCACAAGAACAGCCTTAGCGAAAGGCTTCTTGAAGGGAAAGATGTAACTCTGTGAGATGAATTAACAGAACACAGAGCAGTTTCTCAGAAAGCTTCTTTCCAGTTTTGAACGGAAGAGATTTCCTTTTTCACCATAGCCCTCTATGGGCTTCCAAATATCCCTTTGCCAATTCCACAAGAACAGCCTTAGCGAAAGGCTTCTTGAAGGGAAAGATGTAACTCTGTGAGATGAATTAACAGAACACAGAGCAGTTTCTCAGAAAGCTTCTTTCCAGTTTTGAACCGAAGAGATTTCCTTTTTCACCATAGCCCTCTATGGGCTTCCAAATATCCCTTTGCCAATTCCACAAGAACAGCCTTAGCGAAAGGCTTCTTGAAGGGAAAGATGTAACTCTGTGAGATGAATTAACAGAACACAGAGCAGTTTCTCAGAAAGCTTCTTTCCAGTTTTGAACGGAAGATATTCCCTTTTTCACCATAGTCCTCTAGGGGCTTCCAAATATCCCTTTGGCAATTCCACAAGAACAGCCTTAGCGAAAGGCTTCTTGAAGGGAAAGATGTAACTCTGTGAGATGAATTAACAGAACACAGAGCAGTTTCTCAGAAAGCTTCTTTCCAGTTTTGAAGGGAAGATATTTCCTTTTTCACCATAGCCCGCTATGGGCTTAGAAATATCCCTTTGCCAATTCCACAAGAACAGCCTTAGCGAAAGGCTTCTTGAAGGGAAAGATGTAACTCTGTGAGATGAATTAACAGAACACAGAGCAGTTTCTCAGAAAGCTTCTTTCCAGTTTTGAACGGAAGATATACCCTTTTTCACCATAGCCCTCTATGGGCTTCCAAATATCCCTTTGCCAATTCCACAAGAACAGCCTTAGCGAAATGCTTGTTGAAGGGAAAGATGTAACTCTGAGAGATGAATTAACAGAACACAGAACTGTTTCTCAGAAAGCTTCTTTCCAGTTTTGAACGGAAGATATTTCCTTTTTCACCATAGCCCGCTATGGGCTTCCAAATATCCCTTTGCCAATTCCACAAGAACAGCCTTAGCGAAAGGCTTGTTGAAGGGAAAGATGTAACTCTGAGAGATGAATTAACAGAACACAGAGCAGTTTCTCAGAAAGCTTCTTTCCAGTTTTGAACGGAAGATATTCCCTTTTTCACCATAGCCCTCTATGGGTTTCCAAATATCCCTTTGCCAATTCCACAAGAACAGCCTTAGCGAAAGGCTTCTTGAAGGGAAAGATGTAACTCTGTGAGATGAATTAACAGAACACAGAGCAGTTTCTCAGAAAGCTTTTTTCCAGTTTTGAACGGAAGATATTTCCTTTTTCACCATAGCCCTCTATGGGCTTCCAAATATCCGTTTGCCAATTCCACAAGAACAGCCTTAGCGAAAGGCTTCTTGAAGGGAAAGATGTAACTCTGTGAGATGAATTAACAGAACACAGAGCAGTTTCTCAGAAAGATTCTTTCCAGTTTTGAACGGAAGATATTCCCTTTTTCACCATAGCCCTCTATGGGCTTCCAAATATCCCTTTGCCAATTCCCCAAGAACAGCCTTAGCGAAAGGCTTCTTGAAAGGAAAGATGTAACTCTGTGAGATGAATTAACAGAACACAGAGCAGTTTCTCAGAAAGCTTCTTTCCAGTTTTGAACGGAAGATATTTCCTTTTTCACCATAGCCCTCTAAGGGCTTCCAAATATCCCTTTGCCAATTCCACAAGAACAGCCTTAGCGAAAGGCTTCTTGAAGGGAAAGATGTAACTCTGTGAGATGAATTAACAGAACACAGAGCAGTTTCTCAGAAAGCTTCTTTCCAGTTTTGAACGGAAGATATTCCCTTTTTCACCATAGCCCTCTATGGGCTTCCAAATATCCCTTTGCCAATTCCACAAGAACAGCCTTAGCGAAAGGCTTCTTGAAGGGAAAGATGTAACTCTGTGAGATGAATTAACAGAACACAGAGCAGTTTCTCAGAAAGCTTCTTTCCAGTTTTGAACGGAAGATATTTCCTTTTTCACCATGTCCCTCTATGGGCTTCCAAATATCCCTTTGCCAATTCCACATGAACAGCCTTAGCGAAAGGCTTCATGAAGGGAAAGATGTAACTCTGTGAGATGAATTAACAGAACACAGAGCAGTTTCTCAGAAAGCTTCTTTCCAGTTTTGAACGGAAGATATTTCCTTTTTCACCATGTCAATCTATGGGCTTCCAAATATCCCTTTGCCAATTCCACAAGAACAGCCTTAGCGAAAGGCTTGTTGAAGGGAAAGATGTAACTCTGTGAGATGAATTAACAGAACACAGAGCAGTTTCTCAGAAAGCTTCTTTACAGTTTTGAACGGAAGATATTCCCTTTTTCACCTTAGCCCTCTATGGGCTTCCAAATATTCCTTTGCCAATTCCACAAGAACAGCCTTAGCGAAAGGCTTGTTGAAGGGAAAGATGTAACTCTGTGAGATGAATTAACAGAACACAGAGCAGTTTCTCAGAAAGCTTCTTTCCAGTTTTGAATGGAAGAGATTTCCTTTTTCACCATAGCCCTCTATGGGCTTCCAAATATCCCTTTGCCAATTCCACAAGAACAGCCTTAGCGAAAGGCTTCTTGAAGGGAAAGATGTAACTCTGTGAGATGAATTAACAGAACACAGAGCAGTTTCTCAGAAAGCTTTTTTCCAGTTTTGAACGGAAGATATTTCCTTTTTCACCATAGCCCTCTATGGGCTTCCAAATATCCGTTTGCCAATTCCACAAGAACAGCCTTAGCGAAAGGCTTCTTGAAGGGAAAGATGTAACTCTGTGAGATGAATTAACAGAACACAGAGCAGTTTCTCAGAAAGCTTCTTTCCAGTTTTGAACGGAAGATATTCCCTTTTTCACCCTAGCCCTCTATGGGCTTCCAAATATCCCTTTGCCAATTCCCCAAGAACAGCCTTAGCGAAAGGCTTCTTGAAAGGAAAGATGTAACTCTGTGAGATGAATTAACAGAACACAGAGCAGTTTCTCAGAAAGCTTCTTTCCAGTTTTGAACGGAAGATAATTCCTTTTTCACCATAGCCCTCTAAGGGCTTCCAAATATCCCTTTGCCAATTCCACAAGAACAGCCTTAGCGAAAGGCTTCTTGAAGGGAAAGATGTAACTCTGTGAGATGAATTAACAGAACACAGAGCAGTTTCTCAGAAAGCTTCTTTCCAGTTTTGAACGGAAGATATTTCCTTTTTCACCATAGCCCTCTATGGGCTTCCAAATATCCCTTTGCCAATTCCACAAGAACAGCCTTAGCGAAAGGCTTCTTGAAGGGAAAGATGTAACTCTGTGAGATGAATTAACAGAACACAGAGCAGTTTCTCAGAAAGCTTCTTTATAGTTTTGAACGGAAGATATTCCCTTTTTCACCATAGCCCTCTATGGGCTTCCAAATATCCCTTTGCCAATTCCACAAGAACAGCCTTAGCGAAAGGCTTTTTGAAGGGAAAGATGTAACTCTGTGAGATGAATTAACAGAACACAGAGCAGTTTCTCAGAAAGCTTCTTTCCAGTTTTGAACGGAAGATATTTCCTTTTTCACCGTGTCCCTCTATGGGCTTCCAAATATCCCTTTGCCAATTCCACAAGAACAGCCTTAGCGAAATGCTTCTTGAAGGGAAAGATGTAACTCTGTGAGATGAATTAACAGAACACAGAGCAGTTTCTCAGAAAGCTTCTTTCCAGTTTTGAACGGAAGATATTTCCTTTTTCACCATGTCCGTCTATGGGCTTCCAAATATCCCTTTGCCAATTCCACAAGAACAGCCTTAGCGAAAGGCTTCTTGAAGGGAAAGATGTAACTCTGTGACATGAATTAACAGAACACAGAGCAGTTTCTCAGAAAGCTTCTTTCCAGTTTTGAACGGAAGATATTTCCTTTTTCACCATAGCCCTCTATGGGCTTCCAAATATCCCTTTGCCAATTCCACAAGAACAGCCTTAGCGAAAGGCTTCTTGAAGGGAAAGATGTAACTCTGTGAGATGAATTAACAGAACACAGAGCAGTTTCTCAGAAAGCTTCTTTCCAGTTTTGAACGGAAGATATTCCCTTTTTCACCATAGCCCTCTATGGGCTTCCAAATATCCCTTTGCCAAATCCACAAGAACAGCCTTAGCGAAAGGCTTCTTGAAGGGAAAGATGTAACTCTGTGAGATGAATTAAGAGAACACAGAGCAGTTTCTCAGAAAGCTTCTTTCCAGTTTTGAACGGAAGATATTTCCTTTTTCACCATAGCCCTCTATGGGCTTCCAAATATCCCTTTGCCAATTCCACAAGAACAGCCTTAGCGAAAGGCTTCTTGAAGGGAAAGATGTAACTCTGTGAGATGAATTAACAGAACACAGAGCAGTTTCTCAGAAAGCTTCTTTCCAGTTTTGAACGGAAGAGATTTCCTTTTTCACCATAGCCCTCTATGGGCTTCCAAATATCCCTTTGCCAATTCCACAAGAACAGCCTTAGCGAAAGGCTTCTTGAAGGGAAAGATGTAACTCTGTGAGATGAATTAACAGAACACAGAGCAGTTTCTCAGAAAGCTTCTTTCCAGTTTTGAACCGAAGAGATTTCCTTTTTCACCATAGCCCTCTATGGGCTTCCAAATATCCCTTTGCCAATTCCACAAGAACAGCCTTAGCGAAAGGCTTCTTGAAGGGAAAGATGTAACTCTGTGAGATGAATTAACAGAACACAGAGCAGTTTCTCAGAAAGCTTCTTTCCAGTTTTGAACGGAAGATATTCCCTTTTTCACCATAGTCCTCTAGGGGCTTCCAAATATCCCTTTGGCAATTCCACAAGAACAGCCTTAGCGAAAGGCTTCTTGAAGGGAAAGATGTAACTCTGTGAGATGAATTAACAGAACACAGAGCAGTTTCTCAGAAAGCTTCTTTCCAGTTTTGAAGGGAAGATATTTCCTTTTTCACCATAGCCCGCTATGGGCTTAGAAATATCCCTTTGCCAATTCCACAAGAACAGCCTTAGCGAAAGGCTTCTTGAAGGGAAAGATGTAACTCTGTGAGATGAATTAACAGAACACAGAGCAGTTTCTCAGAAAGCTTCTTTCCAGTTTTGAACGGAAGATATACCCTTTTTCACCATAGCCCTCTATGGGCTTCCAAATATCCCTTTGCCAATTCCACAAGAACAGCCTTAGCGAAATGCTTGTTGAAGGGAAAGATGTAACTCTGAGAGATGAATTAACAGAACACAGAACTGTTTCTCAGAAAGCTTCTTTCCAGTTTTGAACGGAAGATATTTCCTTTTTCACCATAGCCCGCTATGGGCTTCCAAATATCCCTTTGCCAATTCCACAAGAACAGCCTTAGCGAAAGGCTTGTTGAAGGGAAAGATGTAACTCTGAGAGATGAATTAACAGAACACAGAGCAGTTTCTCAGAAAGCTTCTTTCCAGTTTTGAACGGAAGATATTCCCTTTTTCACCATAGCCCTCTATGGGTTTCCAAATATCCCTTTGCCAATTCCACAAGAACAGCCTTAGCGAAAGGCTTCTTGAAGGGAAAGATGTAACTCTGTGAGATGAATTAACAGAACACAGAGCAGTTTCTCAGAAAGCTTTTTTCCAGTTTTGAACGGAAGATATTTCCTTTTTCACCATAGCCCTCTATGGGCTTCCAAATATCCGTTTGCCAATTCCACAAGAACAGCCTTAGCGAAAGGCTTCTTGAAGGGAAAGATGTAACTCTGTGAGATGAATTAACAGAACACAGAGCAGTTTCTCAGAAAGATTCTTTCCAGTTTTGAACGGAAGATATTCCCTTTTTCACCATAGCCCTCTATGGGCTTCCAAATATCCCTTTGCCAATTCCCCAAGAACAGCCTTAGCGAAAGGCTTCTTGAAAGGAAAGATGTAACTCTGTGAGATGAATTAACAGAACACAGAGCAGTTTCTCAGAAAGCTTCTTTCCAGTTTTGAACGGAAGATATTTCCTTTTTCACCATAGCCCTCTAAGGGCTTCCAAATATCCCTTTGCCAATTCCACAAGAACAGCCTTAGCGAAAGGCTTCTTGAAGGGAAAGATGTAACTCTGTGAGATGAATTAACAGAACACAGAGCAGTTTCTCAGAAAGCTTCTTTCCAGTTTTGAACGGAAGATATTCCCTTTTTCACCATAGCCCTCTATGGGCTTCCAAATATCCCTTTGCCAATTCCACAAGAACAGCCTTAGCGAAAGGCTTCTTGAAGGGAAAGATGTAACTCTGTGAGATGAATTAACAGAACACAGAGCAGTTTCTCAGAAAGCTTCTTTCCAGTTTTGAACGGAAGATATTTCCTTTTTCACCATGTCCCTCTATGGGCTTCCAAATATCCCTTTGCCAATTCCACATGAACAGCCTTAGCGAAAGGCTTCATGAAGGGAAAGATGTAACTCTGTGAGATGAATTAACAGAACA
The DNA here is from genome assembly GCF_047675955.1 of Chlorocebus sabaeus. Classification (NCBI taxonomy): domain Eukaryota; kingdom Metazoa; phylum Chordata; class Mammalia; order Primates; family Cercopithecidae; genus Chlorocebus; species Chlorocebus sabaeus. The sequence continues at coordinate 86,703 of NW_027327450.1, read as the reverse complement.
CAGAGCAGTTTCTCAGAAAGCTTCTTTCCAGTTTTGAACGGAAGATATTTCCTTTTTCACCATGTCAATCTATGGGCTTCCAAATATCCCTTTGCCAATTCCACAAGAACAGCCTTAGCGAAAGGCTTGTTGAAGGGAAAGATGTAACTCTGTGAGATGAATTAACAGAACACAGAGCAGTTTCTCAGAAAGCTTCTTTACAGTTTTGAACGGAAGATATTCCCTTTTTCACCTTAGCCCTCTATGGGCTTCCAAATATTCCTTTGCCAATTCCACAAGAACAGCCTTAGCGAAAGGCTTGTTGAAGGGAAAGATGTAACTCTGTGAGATGAATTAACAGAACACAGAGCAGTTTCTCAGAAAGCTTCTTTCCAGTTTTGAATGGAAGAGATTTCCTTTTTCACCATAGCCCTCTATGGGCTTCCAAATATCCCTTTGCCAATTCCACAAGAACAGCCTTAGCGAAAGGCTTCTTGAAGGGAAAGATGTAACTCTGTGAGATGAATTAACAGAACACAGAGCAGTTTCTCAGAAAGCTTTTTTCCAGTTTTGAACGGAAGATATTTCCTTTTTCACCATAGCCCTCTATGGGCTTCCAAATATCCGTTTGCCAATTCCACAAGAACAGCCTTAGCGAAAGGCTTCTTGAAGGGAAAGATGTAACTCTGTGAGATGAATTAACAGAACACAGAGCAGTTTCTCAGAAAGCTTCTTTCCAGTTTTGAACGGAAGATATTCCCTTTTTCACCCTAGCCCTCTATGGGCTTCCAAATATCCCTTTGCCAATTCCCCAAGAACAGCCTTAGCGAAAGGCTTCTTGAAAGGAAAGATGTAACTCTGTGAGATGAATTAACAGAACACAGAGCAGTTTCTCAGAAAGCTTCTTTCCAGTTTTGAACGGAAGATATTTCCTTTTTCACCATAGCCCTCTAAGGGCTTCCAAATATCCCTTTGCCAATTCCACAAGAACAGCCTTAGCGAAAGGCTTCTTGAAGGGAAAGATGTAACTCTGTGAGATGAATTAACAGAACACAGAGCAGTTTCTCAGAAAGCTTCTTTCCAGTTTTGAACGGAAGATATTCCCTTTTTCACCATAGCCCTCTATGGGCTTCCAAATATCCCTTTGCCAATTCCACAAGAACAGCCTTAGCGAAAGGCTTCTTGAAGGGAAAGATGTAACTCTGTGAGATGAATTAACAGAACACAGAGCAGTTTCTCAGAAAGCTTCTTTCCAGTTTTGAACGGAAGATATTTCCTTTTTCACCATGTCCCTCTATGGGCTTCCAAATATCCATTTGCCAATTCCACATGAACAGCCTTAGCGAAAGGATTCATGAAGGGAAAGATGTAACTCTGTGAGATAAATTAGCAGAACACAGAGCAGTTTCTCAGAAAGCTTCTTTCCAGTTTTGAACGGAAGATATTTCCTTTTTCACCATGTCCCTCTATGGGCTTCCAAATATCCCTTTGCCAATTCCACAAGAACAGCCTTAGCGAAAGGCTTGTTGAAGGGAAAGATGTAACTCTGTGAGATGAATTAACAGAACACAGAGCAGTTTCTCAGAAAGCTTCTTTCCAGTTTTGAACGGAAAATATTCCCTTTTTCACCATAGCCCTCTAAGGGCTTCCAAATATCCCTTTGCCAATTCCACAAGAACAGCCTTAGCGAAAGGCTTCTTGAAGGGAAACATGTAACTCTGAGAGATGAATTAACAGAACACAGAGCAGTTTCTCAGGAAGCTTCTTTCCAGTTTTGAACGGAAGATATTCCCTTTTTCACCATAGCCCTCTATGGGCTTCCAAATATCCCTTTGCCAATTCCACAAGAACAGCCTTAGCGAAAGGCTTCTTGAAGGGAAAGATGTAACTCTGTGAGATGAATTAACAGAACACAGAGCAGTTTCTCAGAAAGCTTCTTTCCAGTTTTGAACGGAAGATATTTCCTTTTTCACCATAGCCCTCTATGGGCTTCCAAATATCCCTTTGCCAATTCCTTAGCGAAAGGCTTCTTGAAGGGAAAGATGTAACTCTGTGAGATGAATTAACAGAACACAGAGCAGTTTCTCAGAAAGCTTCTTTCCAGTTTTGAACGGAAGATATTCCCTTTTTCACCATAGCCCTCTATGGGCTTCCAAATATCCCTTTGCCAATTCCACAAGAACAGCCTTAGCGAAAGGCTTCTTGAAGGGAAAGATGTAACTCTGTGAGATGAATTAACAGAACACAGAGCAGTTTCTCAGAAATCTTCTTTCCAGTTTTGAAGGGAAGATATTCCCTTTTTCACCATAGCCCTCTATGGGCTTCCAAATATCCGTTTGCCAATTCCACAAGAACAGCCTTAGCGAAAGGCTTCTTGAAGGGAAAGATGTAACTCTGTGAGATGAATTAACAGAACACAGAACTGTTTCTCAGAAAGCTTCTTTCCAGTTTTGAACGGAAGATATTTCCTTTTTCACCATAGCCCGCTATGGGCTTCCAAATATCCCTTTGCCAATTCCACAAGAACAGCCTTAGCGAAAGGCTTCTTGAAGGGAAAGATGTAACTCTGTGAGATGAATTAACAGAACACAGAGCAGTTTCTCAGAAAGCTTCTTTCCAGTTTTGAACGGAAGATATTCCCTTTTCCACCATAGCCCTCTATGGGCTTCCAAATATCCCTTTGCCAATTCCACAAGAACAGCCTTAGCGAAAGGCTTCTTGAAGGGAATGATGTAACTCTGTGAGATGAATTAACAGAACACAGAGCAGTTTCTCAGAAAGCTTTTTTCCAGTTTTGAACGGAAGATATTTCCTTTTTCACCATAGCCCTCTATGGGCTTCCAAATATCCCTTTGCCAATTCCACAAGAACAGCCTTAGCGAAAGGCTTCTTGAAGGGAAAGATGTAACTCTGTGAGATGAATTAACAGAACACAGAGCAGTTTCTCAGAAAGCTTCTTTCCAGTTTTGAACGGAAGATATTTCCTTTTTCACCATAGCCCTCTATGGGCTTCCAAATATCCCTTTGCCAATTCCACAAGAAGAGCCTTAGCGAAAGGCTTCTTGAAAGGAAAGATGTAACTCTGTGAGATGAATTAACAGAACACAGAGCAGTTTCTCAGAAAGCTTCTTTCCAGTTTTGAACGGAAGATATTCCCTTTTTCACCATAGCCCTCTATGGGCTTCCAAATATCCCTTTGCCAATTCCACAAGAACAGCCTTAGCGAAAGGCTTGTTGAAGGGAAACATGTAACTCTGAGAGATGAATTAACAGAACACAGAGCAGTTTCTCAGGAAGCTTCTTTCCAGTTTTGAACGGAAGATATTCCCGTTTTCACCATAGCCCTCTATGGGCTTCCAAATATCCCTTTGCCAATTCCACAAGAACAGCCTTAGCGAAAGGCTTCTTGAAGGGAAAGATGTAACTCTGTGAGATGAATTAACAGAACACAGAGCAGTTTCTCAGAAAGCTTCTTTCCAGTTTTGAACGGAAGATATTTCCTTTTTCACCATAGCCCTCTATGGGCTTCCAAATATCCCTTTGCCAATTCCTTAGCGAAAGGCTTCTTGAAGGGAAAGATGTAACTCTGTGAGATGAATTAACAGAACACAGAGCAGTTTCTCAGAAAGCTTCTTTCCAGTTTTGAACGGAAGATATTCCCTTTTTCACCATAGCCCTCTATGGGCTTCCAAATATCCCTTTGCCAATTCCACAAGAACAGCCTTAGCGAAAGGCTTCTTGAAGGGAAAGATGTAACTCTGTGAGATGAATTAACAGAACACAGAGCAGTTTCTCAGAAAGCTTCTTTCCAGTTTTGAACGGAAGATATTCCCTTTTTCACCATAGCCCTCTATGGGCTTCCAAATATCCCTTTGCCAATTCCACAAGAACAGCCTTAGCGAAAGGCTTCTTGAAGGGAATGATGTAACTCTGTGAGATGAATTAACAGAACACAGAGCAGTTTCTCAGAAAGCTTTTTTCCAGTTTTGAACGGAAGATATTTCCTTTTTCACCATAGCCCTCTATGGGCTTCCAAATATCCCTTTGCCAATTCCACAAGAACAGCCTTAGCGAAAGGCTTCTTGAAGGGAAAGATGTAACTCTGTGAGATGAATTAACAGAACACAGAGCAGTTTCTCAGAAAGCTTCTTTCCAGTTTTGAACGGAAGATATTTCCTTTTTCACCATAGCCCTCTATGGGCTTCCAAATATCCCTTTGCCAATTCCACAAGAACAGCCTTAGCGAAAGGCTTCTTGAAAGGAAAGATGTAACTCTGTGAGATGAATTAACAGAACACAGAGCAGTTTCTCAGAAAGCTTCTTTCCAGTTTTGAACGGAAGATATTTCCTTTATCACCATATCCCTCTAAGGGCTTCCAAATATCCCTTTGCCAATTCCACAAGAACAGCCTTAGCGAAAGGCTTCTTGAAGGGAAAGATGTAACTCTGTGAGATGAATTAACAGAACACAGAGCAGTTTCTCAGAAAGCTTCTTTCCAGTTTTGAACGGAAGATATTCCCTTTTTCACCATAGCCCTCTATGGGCTTCCAAATATCCCTTTGCCAATTCCACAAGAACAGCCTTAGCGAAAGGCTTCTTGAAGGGAAAGATGTAACTCTGTGAGATGAATTAACAGAACACAGAGCAGTTTCTCAGAAAGCTTCTTTCCAGTTTTGAACGGAAGATATTTCCTTTTTCACCATGTCCCTCTATGGGCTTCCAAATATCCCTTTGCCAATTCCACAAGAACAGCCTTAGCGAAAGGCTTCTTGAAGGGAAAGATGTAACTCTGTGAGATGAATTAACAGAACACAGAGCAGTTTCTCAGAAAGCTTCTTTCCAGTTTTGAACGGAAGATATTTCCTTTTTCACCATAGCCCTCTATGGGCTTCCAAATATCCCTTTGCCAATTCCACAAGAACAGCCTTAGCAAAAGGCTTCTTGAAGGGAAAGATGTAACTCTGTGAGATGAATTAACAGAACACCGAGCAGTTTCTCAGAAAGCTTCTTTCCAGTTTTGAACGGAAGATATTCCCTTTTTCACCATAGCCCTCTATGGGCTTCCAAATATCCCTTTGCCAATTCCACAAGAACAGCCTTAGCGAAAGGCTTCTTGAAGGGAAAGATGTAACTCTGTGAGATGAATTAACAGAACACAGAGCAGTTTCTCAGAAAGCTTCTTTCCAGTTTTGAACGGAAGATATTCCCTTTTTCACCATAGCCCTCTATGGGCTTCCAAATATCCCTTTGCCAATTCCAAAAGAACAGCCTTAGCGAAAGGCTTCTTGAAGGGAAAGATGTAACTCTGTGAGATGAATTAACAGAACACAGAGCAGTTTCTCAGAAAGCTTCTTTCCAGTTTTGAACGGAAGAGATTTCCTTTTTCACCATAGCCCTCTATGGGCTTCCAAATATCCCTTTGCCAATTCCACAAGAACAGCCTTAGCGAAAGGCTTCTTGAAGGGAAAGATGTAACTCTGTGAGATGAATTAACAGAACACAGAGCAGTTTCTCAGAAAGCTTCTTTCCAGTTTTGAACGGAAGATATTCCCTTTTTCACCATAGCCCTCTATGGGCTTCCAAATATCCCTTTGCCAATTCCACAAGAACAGCCTTAGCGAAAGGCTTGTTGAAGGGAAACATGTAACTCTGAGAGTTGAATTAACAGAACACAGAGCAGTTTCTCAGAAAGCTTCTTTCCAGTTTTGAACGGAAGATATTTCCTTTTTCACCATAGCCCTCTATGGGCTTCCAAATATCCCTTTGCCAATTCCTTAGCGAAAGGCTTGTTGAAGGGAAAGATGTAACTCTGTGAGATGAATTAACATAACACAGAGCAGTTTCTCAGAAAGCTTCTTTCCAGTTTTGAACGGAAGAAATTCCCTTTTTCACCATAGCCCTCTATGGGCTTCCAAATATCCCTTTGCCAATTCCACAAGAACAGCCTTAGCGAAAGGCTTCTTGAAAGGAATGATGTAACTCTGTGAGATGAATTAACAGAACACAGAGCAGTTTCTCAGAAAGCTTCTTTCCAGTTTTGAACGGAAGATATTTCCTTTTTCACCATAGCCCTCTATGGGCTTCCAAATATCCCTTTGCCAATTCCACAAGAACAGCCTTAGCGAAAGGCTTCTTGAAGGGAAAGATGTAACTCTGTGAGATGAATTAAAAGAACACAGAGCAGTTTCTCAGAAAGCTTCTTTCCAGTTTTGAACGGAAGATATTTCCTTTTTCACCATGTCCCTCTATGGGCTTCCAAATATCCCTTTGCCAATTCCACAAGAACAGCCTTAGCGAAAGGCTTCTTGAAGGGAAAGATGTAACTCTGTGAGATGAATTAACAGAACACAGAGCAGTTTCTCAGAAAGCTTCTTTCCAGTTTTGAACGGAAGATATTTCCTTTTTCACCATGTCCCTCTATGGGCTTCCAAATATCCCTTTGCCAATTCCACAAGAACAGCCTTAGCGAAAGGCTTCTTGAAGGGAAAGATGTAACTCTGTGAGATGAATTAACAGAACACAGAGCAGTTTCTCAGAAAGCTTCTTTCCAGTTTTGAACGGAAGATATTTCCTTTTTCACCATAGCCCTCTATGGGCTTCCAAATATCCCTTTGCCAATTCCACAAGAACAGCCTTAGCAAAATGCTTCTTGAAGGGAAAGATATAACTCTGTGAGATGAATTAACAGAACACCGAGCAGTTTCTCAGAAAGCTTCTTTCCAGTTTTGAACGGAAGATATTCCCTTTTTCACCATAGCCCTCTATGGGCTTCCAAATATCCCTTTGCCAATTCCACAAGAACAGCCTTAGCGAAAGGCTTCTTGAAGGGAAAGATGTAACTCTGTGAGATGAATTAACAGAACACAGAGCAGTTTCTCAGAAAGCTTTTTTCCAGTTTTGAACGGAAGATATTTCCTTTTTCACCATAGCCCTCTATGGGCTTCCAAATATCCGTTTGCCAATTCCACAAGAACAGCCTTAGCGAAAGGCTTCTTGAAGGGAAAGATGTAACTCTGTGAGATGAATTAACAGAACACAGAGCAGTTTCTCAGAAAGATTCTTTCCAGTTTTGAACGGAAGTTATTCCCTTTTTCACCATAGCCCTCTATGGGCTTCCAAATATCCCTTTGCCAATTCCCCAAGAACAGCCTTAGCGAAAGGCTTCTTGAAAGGAAAGATGTAACTCTGTGAGATGAATTAACAGAACACAGAGCAGTTTCTCAGAAAGCTTCTTTCCAGTTTTGAACGGAAGATATTTCCTTTTTCACCATAGCCCTCTAAGGGCTTCCAAATATCCCTTTGCCAATTCCACAAGAACAGCCTTAGCGAAAGGCTTCTTGAAGGGAAAGATGTAACTCTGTGAGATGAATTAACAGAACACAGAGCAGTTTCTCAGAAAGCTTCTTTCCAGTTTTGAACGGAAGATATTCCCTTTTTCACCATAGCCCTCTATGGGCTTCCAAATATCCCTTTGCCAATTCCACAAGAACAGCCTTAGCGAAAGGCTTCTTGAAGGGAAAGATGTAACTCTGTGAGATGAATTAACAGAACACAGAGCAGTTTCTCAGAAAGCTTCTTTCCAGTTTTGAACGGAAGATATTTCCTTTTTCACCATGTCCCTCTATGGGCTTCCAAATATCCCTTTGCCAATTCCACATGAACAGCCTTAGCGAAAGGCTTCATGAAGGGAAAGATGTAACTCTGTGAGATGAATTAACAGAACACAGAGCAGTTTCTCAGAAAGCTTCTTTCCAGTTTTGAACGGAAGATATTTCCTTTTTCACCATGTCAATCTATGGGCTTCCAAATATCCCTTTGCCAATTCCACAAGAACAGCCTTAGCGAAAGGCTTGTTGAAGGGAAAGATGTAACTCTGTGAGATGAATTAACAGAACACAGAGCAGTTTCTCAGAAAGCTTCTTTACAGTTTTGAACGGAAGATATTCCCTTTTTCACCTTAGCCCTCTATGGGCTTCCAAATATTCCTTTGCCAATTCCACAAGAACAGCCTTAGCGAAAGGCTTCTTGAAGGGAAAGATGTAACTCTGTGAGATGAATTAACAGAACACAGAGCAGTTTCTCAGAAAGCTTCTTTCCAGTTTTGAATGGAAGAGATTTCCTTTTTCACCATAGCCCTCTATGGGCTTCCAAATATCCCTTTGCCAATTCCACAAGAACAGCCTTAGCGAAAGGCTTCTTGAAGGGAAAGATGTAACTCTGTGAGATGAATTAACAGAACACAGAGCAGTTTCTCAGAAAGCTTTTTTCCAGTTTTGAACGGAAGATATTTCCTTTTTCACCATAGCCCTCTATGGGCTTCCAAATATCCGTTTGCCAATTCCACAAGAACAGCCTTAGCGAAAGGCTTCTTGAAGGGAAAGATGTAACTCTGTGAGATGAATTAACAGAACACAGAGCAGTTTCTCAGAAAGCTTCTTTCCAGTTTTGAACGGAAGATATTCCCTTTTTCACCCTAGCCCTCTATGGGCTTCCAAATATCCCTTTGCCAATTCCCAAAGAACAGCCTTAGCGAAAGGCTTCTTGAAAGTAAAGATGTAACTCTGTGAGATGAATTAACAGAACACAGAGCAGTTTCTCAGAAAGCTTCTTTCCAGTTTTGAACGGAAGATATTTCCTTTTTCACCATAGCCCTCTAAGGGCTTCCAAATATCCCTTTGCCAATTCCACAAGAACAGCCTTAGCGAAAGGCTTCTTGAAGGGAAAGATGTAACTCTGTGAGATGAATTAACAGAACACAGAGCAGTTTCTCAGAAAGCTTCTTTCCAGTTTTGAACGGAAGATATTCCCTTTTTCACCATAGCCCTCTATGGGCTTCCAAATATCCCTTTGCCAATTCCACAAGAACAGCCTTAGCGAAAGGCTTCTTGAAGGGAAAGATGTAACTCTGTGAGATGAATTAACAGAACACAGAGCAGTTTCTCAGAAAGCTTCTTTCCAGTTTTGAACGGAAGATATTTCCTTTTTCACCATGTCCCTCTATGGGCTTCCAAATATCCCTTTGCCAATTCCACATGAACAGCCTTAGCGAAAGGCTTCATGAAGGGAAAGATGTAACTCTGTGAGATGAATTAACAGAACACAGAGCAGTTTCTCAGAAAGCTTCTTTCCAGTTTTGAACGGAAGATATTTCCTTTTTCACCGTGTCCCTCTATGGGCTTCCAAATATCCCTTTGCCAATTCCACAAGAACAGCCTTAGCGAAAGGCTTGTTGAAGGGAAAGATGTAACTCTGTGAGATGAATTAACAGAACACAGAGCAGTTTCTCAGAAAGCTTCTTTCCAGTTTTGAACGGAAGATATTCCCTTTTTCACCTTAGCCCTCTATGGGCTTCCAAATATTCCTTTGCCAATTCCACAAGAACAGCCTTAGCGAAAGGCTTCTTGAAGGGAAAGATGTAACTCTGTGAGATGAATTAACAGAACACAGAGCAGTTTCTCAGAAAGCTTCTTTCCAGTTTTGAATGGAAGAGATTTCCTTTTTCACCATAGCCCTCTATGGGCTTCCAAATATCCCTTTGCCAATTCCACAAGAACAGCCTTAGCGAAAGGCTTCTTGAAGGGAAAGATGTAACTCTGTGAGATGAATTAACAGAACACAGAGCAGTTTCTCAGAAAGCTTTTTTCCAGTTTTGAACGGAAGATATTTCCTTTTTCACCATAGCCCTCTATGGGCTTCCAAATATCCGTTTGCCAATTCCACAAGAACAGCCTTAGCGAAAGGCTTCTTGAAGGGAAAGATGTAACTCTGTGAGATGAATTAACAGAACACAGAGCAGTTTCTCAGAAAGCTTCTTTCCAGTTTTGAACGGAAGATATTCCCTTTTTCACCCTAGCCCTCTATGGGCTTCCAAATATCCCTTTGCCAATTCCCAAAGAACAGCCTTAGCGAAAGGCTTCTTGAAAGTAAAGATGTAACTCTGTGAGATGAATTAACAGAACACAGAGCAGTTTCTCAGAAAGCTTCTTTCCAGTTTTGAACGGAAGATATTTCCTTTTTCACCATAGCCCTCTAAGGGCTTCCAAATATCCCTTTGCCAATTCCACAAGAACAGCCTTAGCGAAAGGCTTCTTGAAGGGAAAGATGTAACTCTGTGAGATGAATTAACAGAACACAGAGCAGTTTCTCAGAAAGCTTCTTTCCAGTTTTGAACGGAAGATATTCCCTTTTTCACCATAGCCCTCTATGGGCTTCCAAATATCCCTTTGCCAATTCCACAAGAACAGCCTTAGCGAAAGGCTTCTTGAAGGGAAAGATGTAACTCTGTGAGATGAATTAACAGAACACAGAGCAGTTTCTCAGAAAGCTTCTTTCCAGTTTTGAACGGAAGATATTTCCTTTTTCACCAGGTCCCTCTATGGGCTTCCAAATATCCCTTTGCCAATTCCACATGAACAGCCTTAGCGAAAGGCTTCATGAAGGGAAAGATGTAACTCTGTGAGATGAATTAACAGAACACAGAGCAGTTTCTCAGAAAGCTTCTTTCCAGTTTTGAACGGAAGATATTTCCTTTTTCACCATGTCAATCTATGGGCTTCCAAATATCCCTTTGCCAATTCCACAAGAACAGCCTTAGCGAAAGGCTTGTTGAAGGGAAAGATGTAACTCTGTGAGATGAATTAACAGAACACTGAGCAGTTTCTCAGAAAGCTTCTTTACAGTTTTGAACGGAAGATATTCCCTTTTTCACCTTAGCCCTCTATGGGCTTCCAAATATTCCTTTGCCAATTCCACAAGAACAGCCTTAGCGAAAGGCTTCTTGAAGGGAAAGATGTAACTCTGTGAGATGAATTAACAGAACACAGAGCAGTTTCTCAGAAAGCTTCTTTCCAGTTTTGAATGGAAGAGATTTCCTTTTTCACCATAGCCCTCTATGGGCTTCCAAATATCCCTTTGCCAATTCCACAAGAACAGCCTTAGCGAAAGGCTTCTTGAAGGGAAAGATGTAACTCTGTGAGATGAATTAACAGAACACAGAGCAGTTTCTCAGAAAGCTTTTTTCCAGTTTTGAACGGAAGATATTTCCTTTTTCACCATAGCCCTCTATGGGCTTCCAAATATCCGTTTGCCAATTCCACAAGAACAGCCTTAGCGAAAGGCTTCTTGAAGGGAAAGATGTAACTCTGTGAGATGAATTAACAGAACACAGAGCAGTTTCTCAGAAAGCTTCTTTCCAGTTTTGAACGGAAGATATTCCCTTTTTCACCCTAGCCCTCTATGGGCTTCCAAATATCCCTTTGCCAATTCCCAAAGAACAGCCTTAGCGAAAGGCTTCTTGAAAGTAAAGATGTAACTCTGTGAGATGAATTAACAGAACACAGAGCAGTTTCTCAGAAAGCTTCTTTCCAGTTTTGAACGGAAGATATTTCCTTTTTCACCATAGCCCTCTAAGGGCTTCCAAATATCCCTTTGCCAATTCCACAAGAACAGCCTTAGCGAAAGGCTTCTTGAAGGGAAAGATGTAACTCTGTGAGATGAATTAACAGAACACAGAGCAGTTTCTCAGAAAGCTTCTTTCCAGTTTTGAACGGAAGATATTCCCTTTTTCACCATAGCCCTCTATGGGCTTCCAAATATCCCTTTGCCAATTCCACAAGAACAGCCTTAGCGAAAGGCTTCTTGAAGGGAAAGATGTAACTCTGTGAGATGAATTAACAGAACACAGAGCAGTTTCTCAGAAAGCTTCTTTCCAGTTTTGAACGGAAGATATTTCCTTTTTCACCATGTCCCTCTATGGGCTTCCAAATATCCCTTTGCCAATTCCACATGAACAGCCTTAGCGAAAGGCTTCATGAAGGGAAAGATGTAACTCTGTGAGATGAATTAACAGAACACAGAGCAGTTTCTCAGAAAGCTTCTTTCCAGTTTTGAACGGAAGATATTTCCTTTTTCACCATGTCCTTCTATGGGCTTCCAAATATCCCTTTGCCAATTCCACAAGAACAGCCTTAGCGAAAGGCTTGTTGAAGGGAAAGATGTAACTCTGTGAGATGAATTAACAGAACACAGAGCAGTTTCTCAGAAAGCTTCTTTCCAGTTTTGAACGGAAGATATTCCCTTTTTCACCTTAGCCCTCTATGGGCTTCCAAATATTCCTTTGCCAATTCCACAAGAACAGCCTTAGCGAAAGGCTTCTTGAAGGGAAAGATGTAACTCTGTGAGATGAATTAACAGAACACAGAGCAGTTTCTCAGAAAGCTTCTTTCCAGTTTTGAATGGAAGAGATTTCCTTTTTCACCATAGCCCTCTATGGGCTTCCAAATATCCCTTTGCCAATTCCACAAGAACAGCCTTAGCGAAAGGCTTCTTGAAGGCAAAGATGTAACTCTGTGAGATGAATTAACAGAACACAGAGCAGTTTCTCAGAAAGCTTTTTTCCAGTTTTGAACGGAAGATATTTCCTTTTTCACCATAGCCCTCTATGGGCTTCCAAATATCCGTTTGCCAATTCCACAAGAACAGCCTTAGCGAAAGGCTTCTTGAAGGGAAAGATGTAACTCTGTGAGATGAATTAACAGAACACAGAGCAGTTTCTCAGAAAGCTTCTTTCCAGTTTTGAACGGAAGATATTCCCTTTTTCACCCTAGCCCTCTATGGGCTTCCAAATATCCCTTTGCCAATTCCCAAAGAACAGCCTTAGCGAAAGGCTTCTTGAAAGTAAAGATGTAACTCTGTGAGATGAATTAACAGAACACAGAGCAGTTTCTCAGAAAGCTTCTTTCCAGTTTTGAACGGAAGATATTTCCTTTTTCACCATAGCCCTCTAAGGGCTTCCAAATATCCCTTTGCCAATTCCACAAGAACAGCCTTAGCGAAAGGCTTCTTGAAGGGAAAGATGTAACTCTGTGAGATGAATTAACAGAACACAGAGCAGTTTCTCAGAAAGCTTCTTTCCAGTTTTGAACGGAAGATATTCCCTTTTTCACCATAGCCCTCTATGGGCTTCCAAATATCCCTTTGCCAATTCCACAAGAACAGCCTTAGCGAAAGGCTTCTTGAAGGGAAAGATGTAACTCTGTGAGATGAATTAACAGAACACAGAGCAGTTTCTCAGAAAGCTTCTTTCCAGTTTTGAACGGAAGATATTTCCTTTTTCACCATGTCCCTCTATGGGCTTCCAAATATCCCTTTGCCAATTCCACATGAACAGCCTTAGCGAAAGGCTTCATGAAGGGAAAGATGTAACTCTGTGAGATGAATTAACAGAACACAGAGCAGTTTCTCAGAAAGCTTCTTTCCAGTTTTGAACGGAAGATATTTCCTTTTTCACCATGTCCCGCTATGGGCTTCCAAATATCCCTTTGCCAATTCCACAAGAACAGCCTTAGCGAAAGGCTTGTTGAAGGGAAAGATGTAACTCTGTGAGATGAATTAACAGAACACAGAGCAGTTTCTCAGAAAGCTTCTTTCCAGTTTTGAACGGAAGATATTCCCTTTTTCACCTTAGCCCTCTATGGGCTTCCAAATATTCCTTTGCCAATTCCACAAGAACAGCCTTAGCGAAAGGCTTCTTGAAGGGAAAGATGTAACTCTGTGAGATGAATTAACAGAACACAGAGCAGTTTCTCAGAAAGCTTCTTTCCAGTTTTGAATGGAAGAGATTTCCTTTTTCACCGTAGCCCTCTATGGGCTTCCAAATATCCCTTTGCCAATTCCACAAGAACAGCCTTAGCGAAAGGCTTCTTGAAGGGAAAGATGTAACTCTGTGAGATGAATTAACAGAACACAGAGCAGTTTCTCAGAAAGCTTCTTTCCAGTTTTGAACGGAAGATATTTCCTTTTTCACCATAGCCCTCTATGGGCTTCCAAATATCCCTTTGCCAATTCCACAAGAACAGCCTTAGCGAAAGGCTTCTTGAAGGGAAAGATGTAACTCTGTGAGATGAATTAACAGAACACAGAGCAGTTTCTCAGAAAGCTTGTTTCCAGTTTTGAACGGAAAATATTCCCTTTTTCACCATAGCCCTCTAAGGGCTTCCAAATATCCCTTTGCCAATTCCACAAGAACAGCCTTAGCGAAAGGCTTCTTGAAGGGAAACATGTAACTCTGAGAGATGAATTAACAGAACACAGAGCAGTTTCTCAGGAAGCTTCTTTCCAGTTTTGAACGGAAGATATTCCCTTTTTCACCATAGCCCTCTATGGGCTTCCAAATATCCCTTTGCCAATTCCACAAGAACAGCCTTAGCGAAAGGCTTCTTGAAGGGAAAGATGTAACTCTGTGAGATGAATTAACAGAACACAGAGCAGTTTCTCAGAAAGCTTCTTTCCAGTTTTGAACGGAAGATATTTCCTTTTTCACCATAGCCCTCTATGGGCTTCCAAATATCCCTTTGCCAATTCCTTAGCGAAAGGCTTCTTGAAGGGAAAGATGTAACTCTGTGAGATGAATTAACAGAACACAGAGCAGTTTCTCAGAAAGCTTCTTTCCAGTTTTGAACGGAAGATATTCCCTTTTTCACCATAGCCCTCTATGGGCTTCCAAATATCCCTTTGCCAATTCCACAAGAACAGCCTTAGCGAAAGGCTCCTTGAAGGGAAAGATGTAACTCTGTGAGATGAATTAACAGAACACAGAGCAGTTTCTCAGAAATCTTCTTTCCAGTTTTGAACGGAAGATATTCCCTTTTTCACCATAGCCCTCTATGGGCTTCCAAATATCTCTTTGCCAATTCCACAAGAACAGCCTTAGCGAAAGGCTTCTTGAAGGGAAAGATGTAACTCTGTGAGATGAATTAACAGAACACAGAACTATTTCTCAGAAAGCTTCTTTCCAGTTTTGAACGGAAGATATTTCCTTTTTCACCATAGCCCGCTATGGGCTTCCAAATATCCCTTTGCCAATTCCACAAGAACAGCCTTAGCGAAAGGCTTCTTGAAGGGAAAGATGTAACTCTGTGAGATGAATTAACAGAACACAGAGCAGTTTCTCAGAAAGCTTCTTTCCAGTTTTGAACGGAAGATATTCCCTTTTCCACCATAGCCCTCTATGGGCTTCCAAATATCCCTTTGCCAATTCCACAAGAACAGCCTTAGCGAAAGGCTTCTTGAAGGGAATGATGTAACTCTGTGAGATGAATTAACAGAACACAGAGCAGTTTCTCAGAAAGCTTTTTTCCAGTTTTGAACGGAAGATATTTCCTTTTTCACCATAGCCCTCTATGGGCTTCCAAATATCCCTTTGCCAATTCCACAAGAACAGCCTTAGCGAAAGGCTTCTTGAAGGGAAAGATGTAACTCTGTGAGATGAATTAACAGAACACAGAGCAGTTTCTCAGAAAGCTTCTTTCCAGTTTTGAACGGAAGATATTTCCTTTTTCACCATAGCCCTCTATGGGCTTCCAAATATCCCTTTGCCAATTCCACAAGAAGAGCCTTAGCGAAAGGCTTCTTGAAAGGAAAGATGTAACTCTGTGAGATGAATTAACAGAACACAGAGCAGTTTCTCAGAAAGCTTCTTTCCAGTTTTGAACGGAAGATATTTCCTTTTTCACCAGAGCCCTCTAAGGGCTTCCAAATATCCCTTTGCCAATTCCACAAGAACAGCCGTAGCGAAAGGCTTCTTGAAGGGAAAGATGTAACTCTGTGAGATGAATTAACAGAACACAGAGCAGTTTCTCAGAAAGCTTCTTTCCAGTTTTGAACGGAAGATATTCCCTTTTTCACCATAGCCCTCTATGGGCTTCCAAATATCCCTTTGCCAATTCCACAAGAACAGCCTTAGCGAAAGGCTTCTTGAAGGGAAAGATGTAACTCTGTGAGATGAATTAACAGAACACAGAGCAGTTTCTCAGAAAGCTTCTTTCCAGTTTTGAACGGAAGAGATTTCCTTTTCCACCATGTCCCTCTATGGGCTTCCAAATATCCCTTTGCCAATTCCACAAGAACAGCCTTAGCGAAAGGCTTCTTGAAGGGAAAGATGTAACTCTGTGAGATGAATTAACAGAACACAGAGCAGTTTCTCAGAAAACTTCTTTCCAGTTTTGAACGGAAGATATTTCCTTTTTCACCATAGCCCTCTATGGGCTTCCAAATATCCCTTTGCCAATTCCACAAGAATAGCCTTAGCAAAAGGCTTCTTGAAGGGAAAGATGTAACTCTGTGAGATGAATTAACAGAACACAGAGCAGTTTCTCAGAAAGCTTCTTTCCAGTTTTGAACGGAAGATATACCCTTTTTCACCATAGCCCTCTATGGGCTTCCTAATATCCCTTTGCCAATTCCACAAGAACAGCCTTAGCGAAAGGCTTGTTGAAGGGAAAGATGTAACTCTGAGAGATGAATTAACAGAACACAGAACTGTTTCTCAGAAAGCTTCTTTCCAGTTTTGAACGGAAGATATTTCCTTTTTCACCATAGCCCGCTATGGGCTTCCAAATATCCCTTTGCCAATTCCACAAGAACAGCCTTAGCGAAAGGCTTCTTGAAGGGAAAGATGTAACTCTGTGAGATGAATTAACAGAACACAGAGCAGTTTCTCAGAAAGCTTCTTTCCAGTTTTGAACGGAAGATATTTCCTTTTTCACCATGTTCCTCTATGGGCTTCCAAATATCCCTTTGCCAATTCCACAAGAACAGCCTTAGCGAAAGGCTTGTTGAAGGGAAAGATGTAACTCTGTGAGATGAATTAACAGAACACAGAGCAGTTTCTCAGAAAGCTTCTTTCCAGTTTTGAACGGAAGATATTCCCTTTTTCACCTTAGCCCTCTATGGGCTTCCAAATATCCCTTTGCCAATTCCACAAGAACAGCCTTAGCGAAAGGCTTCTTGAAGGGAAAGATGTAACTCTGTGAGATGAATTAACAGAACACAGAGCAGTTTCTCAGAAAGCTTCTTTCCAGTTTTGAACGGAAGATATTCCCTTTTTCACCATAGCCCTCTATGGGCTTCCAAATATCCCTTTGCCAATTCCACAAGAACAGCCTTAGCGAAAGGCTTGTTGAAGGGAAACATGTAACTCTGAGAGATGAATTAACAGAACACAGAGCAGTTTCTCAGGAAGCTTCTTTCCAGTTTTGAACGGAAGATATTCCCGTTTTCACCATAGCCCTCTATGGGCTTCCAAATATCCCTTTGCCAATTCCACAAGAACAGCCTTAGCGAAAGGCTTCTTGAAGGGAAAGATGTAACTCTGTGAGATGAATTAACAGAACACAGAGCAGTTTCTCAGAAAGCTTCTTTCCAGTTTTGAACGGAAGATATTTCCTTTTTCACCATAGCCCTCTATGGGCTTCCAAATATCCCTTTGCCAATTCCTTAGCGAAAGGCTTCTTGAAGGGAAAGATGTAACTCTGTGAGATGAATTAACAGAACACAGAGCAGTTTCTCAGAAAGCTTCTTTCCAGTTTTGAACGGAAGATATTCCCTTTTTCACCATAGCCCTCTATGGGCTTCCAAATATCCCTTTGCCAATTCCACAAGAACAGCCTTAGCGAAAGGCTTCTTGAAGGGAAAGATGTAACTCTGTGAGATGAATTAACAGAACACAGAGCAGTTTCTCAGAAAGCTTCTTTCCAGTTTTGAACGGAAGATATTCCCTTTTTCACCATAGCCCTCTATGGGCTTCCAAATATCCCTTTGCCAATTCCACAAGAACAGCCTTAGCGAAAGGCTTCTTGAAGGGAATGATGTAACTCTGTGAGATGAATTAACAGAACACAGAGCAGTTTCTCAGAAAGCTTTTTTCCAGTTTTGAACGGAAGATATTTCCTTTTTCACCATAGCCCTCTATGGGCTTCCAAATATCCCTTTGCCAATTCCACAAGAACAGCCTTAGCGAAAGGCTTCTTGAAGGGAAAGATGTAACTCTGTGAGATGAATTAACAGAACACAGAGCAGTTTCTCAGAAAGCTTCTTTCCAGTTTTGAACGGAAGATATACCCTTTTTCACCATAGCCCTCTATGGGCTTCCTAATATCCCTTTGCCAATTCCACAAGAACAGCCTTAGCGAAAGGCTTGTTGAAGGGAAAGATGTAACTCTGAGAGATGAATTAACAGAACACAGAACTGTTTCTCAGAAAGCTTCTTTCCAGTTTTGAACGGAAGATATTTCCTTTTTCACCATAGCCCGCTATGGGCTTCCAAATATCCCTTTGCCAATTCCACAAGAACAGCCTTAGCGAAAGGCTTCTTGAAGGGAAAGATGTAACTCTGTGAGATGAATTAACAGAACACAGAGCAGTTTCTCAGAAAGCTTCTTTCCAGTTTTGAACGGAAGATATTTCCTTTTTCACCATGTTCCTCTATGGGCTTCCAAATATCCCTTTGCCAATTCCACAAGAACAGCCTTAGCGAAAGGCTTGTTGAAGGGAAAGATGTAACTCTGTGAGATGAATTAACAGAACACAGAGCAGTTTCTCAGAAAGCTTCTTTCCAGTTTTGAACGGAAGATATTCCCTTTTTCACCTTAGCCCTCTATGGGCTTCCAAATATCCCTTTGCCAATTCCACAAGAACAGCCTTAGCGAAAGGCTTCTTGAAGGGAAAGATGTAACTCTGTGAGATGAATTAACAGAACACAGAGCAGTTTCTCAGAAAGCTTCTTTCCAGTTTTGAACGGAAGATATTCCCGTTTTCACCATAGCCCTCTATGGGCTTCCAAATATCCCTTTGCCAATTCCACAAGAACAGCCTTAGCGAAAGGCTTCTTGAAGGGAAAGATGTAACTCTGTGAGATGAATTAACAGAACACAGAGCAGTTTCTCAGAAAGCTTCTTTCCAGTTTTGAACGGAAGATATTTCCTTTTTCACCATAGCCCTCTATGGGCTTCCAAATATCCCTTTGCCAATTCCTTAGCGAAAGGCTTCTTGAAGGGAAAGATGTAACTCTGTGAGATGAATTAACAGAACACAGAGCAGTTTCTCAGAAAGCTTCTTTCCAGTTTTGAACGGAAGATATTCCCTTTTTCACCATAGCCCTCTATGGGCTTCCAAATATCCCTTTGCCAATTCCACAAGAACAGCCTTAGCGAAAGGCTTCTTGAAGGGAAAGATGTAACTCTGTGAGATGAATTAACAGAACACAGAGCAGTTTCTCAGAAAGCTTCTTTCCAGTTTTGAACGGAAGATATTCCCTTTTTCACCATAGCCCTCTATGGGCTTCCAAATATCCCTTTGCCAATTCCACAAGAACAGCCTTAGCGAAAGGCTTCTTGAAGGGAATGATGTAACTCTGTGAGATGAATTAACAGAACACAGAGCAGTTTCTCAGAAAGCTTTTTTCCAGTTTTGAACGGAAGATATTTCCTTTTTCACCATAGCCCTCTATGGGCTTCCAAATATCCCTTTGCCAATTCCACAAGAACAGCCTTAGCGAAAGGCTTCTTGAAGGGAAAGATGTAACTCTGTGAGATGAATTAACAGAACACAGAGCAGTTTCTCAGAAAGCTTCTTTCCAGTTTTGAACGGAAGATATTTCCTTTTTCACCATAGCCCTCTATGGGCTTCCAAATATCCCTTTGCCAATTCCACAAGAACAGCCTTAGCGAAAGGCTTCTTGAAAGGAAAGATGTAACTCTGTGAGATGAATTAACAGAACACAGAGCAGTTTCTCAGAAAGCTTCTTTCCAGTTTTGAACGGAAGATATTTCCTTTATCACCATATCCCTCTAAGGGCTTCCAAATATCCCTTTGCAAATTCCACAAGAACAGCCTTAGCGAAAGGCTTCTTGAAGGGAAAGATGTAACTCTGTGAGATGAATTAACAGAACACAGAGCAGTTTCTCAGAAAGCTTCTTTCCAGTTTTGAACGGAAGATATTCCCTTTTTCACCATAGCCCTCTATGGGCTTCCAAATATCCCTTTGCCAATTCCACAAGAACAGCCTTAGCGAAAGGCTTCTTGAAGGGAAAGATGTAACTCTGTGAGATGAATTAACAGAACACAGAGCAGTTTCTCAGAAAGCTTCTTTCCAGTTTTGAACGGAAGATATTTCCTTTTTCACCATGTCCCTCTATGGGCTTCCAAATATCCCTTTGCCAATTCCACAAGAACAGCCTTAGCGAAAGGCTTCTTGAAGGGAAAGATGTAACTCTGTGAGATGAATTAACAGAACACCGAGCAGTTTCTCAGAAAGCTTCTTTCCAGTTTTGAACGGAAGATATTCCCTTTTTCACCATAGCCCTCTATGGGCTTCCAAATATCCCTTTGCCAATTCCACAAGAACAGCCTTAGCGAAAGGCTTCTTGAAGGGAAAGATGTAACTCTGTGAGATGAATTAACAGAACACAGAGCAGTTTCTCAGAAAGCTTCTTTCCAGTTTTGAACGGAAGATATTCCCTTTTTCACCGTAGCCCTCTATGGGCTTCCAAATATCCCTTTGCCAATTCCACAAGAACAGCCTTAGCGAAAGGCTTCTTGAAGGGAAAGATGTAACTCTGTGAGATGAATTAACAGAACACAGAGCAGTTTCTCAGAAAGCTTCTTTCCAGTTTTGAACGGAAGAGATTTCCTTTTTCACCATAGCCCTCTATGGGCTTCCAAATATCCCTTTGCCAATTCCACAAGAACAGCCTTAGCGAAAGGCTTCTTGAAGGGAAAGATGTAACTCTGTGAGATGAATTAACAGAACACAGAGCAGTTTCTCAGAAAGCTTCTTTCCAGTTTTGAACGGAAGATATTCCCTTTTTCACCATAGCCCTCTATGGGCTTCCAAATATCCCTTTGCCAATTCCACAAGAACAGCCTTAGTGAAAGGCTTGTTGAAGGGAAACATGTAACTCTGAGAGTTGAATTAACAGAACACAGAGCAGTTTCTCAGAAAGCTTCTTTCCAGTTTTGAACGGAAGATATTTCCTTTTTCACCATAGCCCTCTATGGGCTTCCAAATATCCCTTTGCCAATTCCTTAGCGAAAGGCTTGTTGAAGGGAAAGATGTAACTCTGTGAGATGAATTAACATAACACAGAGCAGTTTCTCAGAAAGCTTCTTTCCAGTTTTGAACGGAAGATATTCCCTTTTTCACCTTAGCCCTCTATGGGCTTCCAAATATCCCTTTGCCAATTCCACAAGAACAGCCTTAGCGAAAGGCTTCTTGAAGGGAAAGATGTAACTCTGTGAGATGAATTAACAGAACACAGAGCAGTTTCTCAGAAAGCTTCTTTCCAGTTTTGAACGGAAGATATTCCCTTTTTCACCATAGCCCTCTATGGGCTTCCAAATATCCCTTTGCCAATTCCACAAGAACAGCCTTAGCGAAAGGCTTGTTGAAGGGAAACATGTAACTCTGAGAGATGAATTAACAGAACACAGAGCAGTTTCTCAGGAAGCTTCTTTCCAGTTTTGAACGGAAGATATTCCCGTTTTCACCATAGCCCTCTATGGGCTTCCAAATATCCCTTTGCCAATTCCACAAGAACAGCCTTAGCGAAAGGCTTCTTGAAGGGAAAGATGTAACTCTGTGAGATGAATTAACAGAACACAGAGCAGTTTCTCAGAAAGCTTCTTTCCAGTTTTGAACGGAAGATATTTCCTTTTTCACCATAGCCCTCTATGGGCTTCCAAATATCCCTTTGCCAATTCCTTAGCGAAAGGCTTCTTGAAGGGAAAGATGTAACTCTGTGAGATGAATTAACAGAACACAGAGCAGTTTCTCAGAAAGCTTCTTTCCAGTTTTGAACGGAAGATATTCCCTTTTTCACCATAGCCCTCTATGGGCTTCCAAATATCCCTTTGCCAATTCCACAAGAACAGCCTTAGCGAAAGGCTTCTTGAAGGGAAAGATGTAACTCTGTGAGATGAATTAACAGAACACAGAGCAGTTTCTCAGAAAGCTTCTTTCCAGTTTTGAACGGAAGATATTCCCTTTTTCACCATAGCCCTCTATGGGCTTCCAAATATCCCTTTGCCAATTCCACAAGAACAGCCTTAGCGAAAGGCTTCTTGAAGGGAATGATGTAACTCTGTGAGATGAATTAACAGAACACAGAGCAGTTTCTCAGAAAGCTTTTTTCCAGTTTTGAACGGAAGATATTTCCTTTTTCACCATAGCCCTCTATGGGCTTCCAAATATCCCTTTGCCTATTCCACAAGAACAGCCTTAGCGAAAGGCTTCTTGAAGGGAAAGATGTAACTCTGTGAGATGAATTAACAGAACACAGAGCAGTTTCTCAGAAAGCTTCTTTCCAGTTTTGAACGGAAGATATTTCCTTTTTCACCATAGCCCTCTATGGGCTTCCAAATATCCCTTTGCCAATTCCACAAGAACAGCCTTAGCGAAAGGCTTCTTGAAAGGAAAGATGTAACTCTGTGAGATGAATTAACAGAACACAGAGCAGTTTCTCAGAAAGCTTCTTTCCAGTTTTGAACGGAAGATATTTCCTTTATCACCATATCCCTCTAAGGGCTTCCAAATATCCCTTTGCAAATTCCACAAGAACAGCCTTAGCGAAAGGCTTCTTGAAGGGAAAGATGTAACTCTGTGAGATGAATTAACAGAACACAGAGCAGTTTCTCAGAAAGCTTCTTTCCAGTTTTGAACGGAAGATATTCCCTTTTTCACCATAGCCCTCTATGGGCTTCCAAATATCCCTTTGCCAATTCCACAAGAACAGCCTTAGCGAAAGGCTTCTTGAAGGGAAAGATGTAACTCTGTGAGATGAATTAACAGAACACAGAGCAGTTTCTCAGAAAGCTTCTTTCCAGTTTTGAACGGAAGATATTTCCTTTTTCACCATGTCCCTCTATGGGCTTCCAAATATCCCTTTGCCAATTCCACAAGAACAGCCTTAGCGAAAGGCTTCTTGAAGGGAAAGATGTAACTCTGTGAGATGAATTAACAGAACACAGAGCAGTTTCTCAGAAAGCTTCTTTCCAGTTTTGAACGGAAGATATTTCCTTTTTCACCAGAGCCCTCTAAGGGCTTCCAAATATCCCTTTGCCAATTCCACAAGAACAGCCGTAGCGAAAGGCTTCTTGAAGGGAAAGATGTAACTCTGTGAGATGAATTAACAGAACACAGAGCAGTTTCTCAGAAAGCTTCTTTCCAGTTTTGAACGGAAGATATTCCCTTTTTCACCATAGCCCTCTATGGGCTTCCAAATATCCCTTTGCCAATTCCACAAGAACAGCCTTAGCGAAAGGCTTCTTGAAGGGAAAGATGTAACTCTGTGAGATGAATTAACAGAACACAGAGCAGTTTCTCAGAAAGCTTCTTTCCAGTTTTGAACGGAAGAGATTTCCTTTTTCACCATGTCCCTCTATGGGCTTCCAAATATCCCTTTGCCAATTCCACAAGAACAGCCTTAGCGAAAGGCTTCTTGAAGGGAAAGATGTAACTCTGTGAGATGAATTAACAGAACACAGAGCAGTTTCTCAGAAAACTTCTTTCCAGTTTTGAACGGAAGATATTTCCTTTTTCACCATAGCCCTCTATGGGCTTCCAAATATCCCTTTGCCAATTCCACAAGAATAGCCTTAGCAAAAGGCTTCTTGAAGGGAAAGATGTAACTCTGTGAGATGAATTAACAGAACACAGAGCAGTTTCTCAGAAAGCTTCTTTCCAGTTTTGAACGGAAGATATACCCTTTTTCACCATAGCCCTCTATGGGCTTCCTAATATCCCTTTGCCAATTCCACAAGAACAGCCTTAGCGAAAGGCTTGTTGAAGGGAAAGATGTAACTCTGAGAGATGAATTAACAGAACACAGAACTGTTTCTCAGAAAGCTTCTTTCCAGTTTTGAACGGAAGATATTTCCTTTTTCACCATAGCCCGCTATGGGCTTCCAAATATCCCTTTGCCAATTCCACAAGAACAGCCTTAGCGAAAGGCTTCTTGAAGGGAAAGATGTAACTCTGTGAGATGAATTAACAGAACACAGAGCAGTTTCTCAGAAAGCTTCTTTCCAGTTTTGAACGGAAGATATTTCCTTTTTCACCATGTTCCTCTATGGGCTTCCAAATATCCCTTTGCCAATTCCACAAGAACAGCCTTAGCGAAAGGCTTGTTGAAGGGAAAGATGTAACTCTGTGAGATGAATTAACAGAACACAGAGCAGTTTCTCAGAAAGCTTCTTTCCAGTTTTGAACGGAAGATATTCCCTTTTTCACCTTAGCCCTCTATGGGCTTCCAAATATCCCTTTGCCAATTCCACAAGAACAGCCTTAGCGAAAGGCTTCTTGAAGGGAAAGATGTAACTCTGTGAGATGAATTAACAGAACACAGAGCAGTTTCTCAGAAAGCTTCTTTCCAGTTTTGAACGGAAGATATTCCCTTTTTCACCATAGCCCTCTATGGGCTTCCAAATATCCCTTTGCCAATTCCACAAGAACAGCCTTAGCGAAAGGCTTGTTGAAGGGAAACATGTAACTCTGAGAGATGAATTAACAGAACACAGAGCAGTTTCTCAGGAAGCTTCTTTCCAGTTTTGAACGGAAGATATTCCCGTTTTCACCATAGCCCTCTATGGGCTTCCAAATATCCCTTTGCCAATTCCACAAGAACAGCCTTAGCGAAAGGCTTCTTGAAGGGAAAGATGTAACTCTGTGAGATGAATTAACAGAACACAGAGCAGTTTCTCAGAAAGCTTCTTTCCAGTTTTGAACGGAAGATATTTCCTTTTTCACCATAGCCCTCTATGGGCTTCCAAATATCCCTTTGCCAATTCCTTAGCGAAAGGCTTCTTGAAGGGAAAGATGTAACTCTGTGAGATGAATTAACAGAACACAGAGCAGTTTCTCAGAAAGCTTCTTTCCAGTTTTGAACGGAAGATATTCCCTTTTTCACCATAGCCCTCTATGGGCTTCCAAATATCCCTTTGCCAATTCCACAAGAACAGCCTTAGCGAAAGGCTTCTTGAAGGGAAAGATGTAACTCTGTGAGATGAATTAACAGAACACAGAGCAGTTTCTCAGAAAGCTTCTTTCCAGTTTTGAACGGAAGATATTCCCTTTTTCACCATAGCCCTCTATGGGCTTCCAAATATCCCTTTGCCAATTCCACAAGAACAGCCTTAGCGAAAGGCTTCTTGAAGGGAATGATGTAACTCTGTGAGATGAATTAACAGAACACAGAGCAGTTTCTCAGAAAGCTTTTTTCCAGTTTTGAACGGAAGATATTTCCTTTTTCACCATAGCCCTCTATGGGCTTCCAAATATCCCTTTGCCAATTCCACAAGAACAGCCTTAGCGAAAGGCTTCTTGAAGGGAAAGATGTAACTCTGTGAGATGAATTAACAGAACACAGAGCAGTTTCTCAGAAAGCTTCTTTCCAGTTTTGAACGGAAGATATACCCTTTTTCACCATAGCCCTCTATGGGCTTCCTAATATCCCTTTGCCAATTCCACAAGAACAGCCTTAGCGAAAGGCTTGTTGAAGGGAAAGATGTAACTCTGAGAGATGAATTAACAGAACACAGAACTGTTTCTCAGAAAGCTTCTTTCCAGTTTTGAACGGAAGATATTTCCTTTTTCACCATAGCCCGCTATGGGCTTCCAAATATCCCTTTGCCAATTCCACAAGAACAGCCTTAGCGAAAGGCTTCTTGAAGGGAAAGATGTAACTCTGTGAGATGAATTAACAGAACACAGAGCAGTTTCTCAGAAAGCTTCTTTCCAGTTTTGAACGGAAGATATTTCCTTTTTCACCATGTTCCTCTATGGGCTTCCAAATATCCCTTTGCCAATTCCACAAGAACAGCCTTAGCGAAAGGCTTGTTGAAGGGAAAGATGTAACTCTGTGAGATGAATTAACAGAACACAGAGCAGTTTCTCAGAAAGCTTCTTTCCAGTTTTGAACGGAAGATATTCCCTTTTTCACCTTAGCCCTCTATGGGCTTCCAAATATCCCTTTGCCAATTCCACAAGAACAGCCTTAGCGAAAGGCTTCTTGAAGGGAAAGATGTAACTCTGTGAGATGAATTAACAGAACACAGAGCAGTTTCTCAGAAAGCTTCTTTCCAGTTTTGAACGGAAGATATTCCCGTTTTCACCATAGCCCTCTATGGGCTTCCAAATATCCCTTTGCCAATTCCACAAGAACAGCCTTAGCGAAAGGCTTCTTGAAGGGAAAGATGTAACTCTGTGAGATGAATTAACAGAACACAGAGCAGTTTCTCAGAAAGCTTCTTTCCAGTTTTGAACGGAAGATATTTCCTTTTTCACCATAGCCCTCTATGGGCTTCCAAATATCCCTTTGCCAATTCCTTAGCGAAAGGCTTCTTGAAGGGAAAGATGTAACTCTGTGAGATGAATTAACAGAACACAGAGCAGTTTCTCAGAAAGCTTCTTTCCAGTTTTGAACGGAAGATATTCCCTTTTTCACCATAGCCCTCTATGGGCTTCCAAATATCCCTTTGCCAATTCCACAAGAACAGCCTTAGCGAAAGGCTTCTTGAAGGGAAAGATGTAACTCTGTGAGATGAATTAACAGAACACAGAGCAGTTTCTCAGAAAGCTTCTTTCCAGTTTTGAACGGAAGATATTCCCTTTTTCACCATAGCCCTCTATGGGCTTCCAAATATCCCTTTGCCAATTCCACAAGAACAGCCTTAGCGAAAGGCTTCTTGAAGGGAATGATGTAACTCTGTGAGATGAATTAACAGAACACAGAGCAGTTTCTCAGAAAGCTTTTTTCCAGTTTTGAACGGAAGATATTTCCTTTTTCACCATAGCCCTCTATGGGCTTCCAAATATCCCTTTGCCAATTCCACAAGAACAGCCTTAGCGAAAGGCTTCTTGAAGGGAAAGATGTAACTCTGTGAGATGAATTAACAGAACACAGAGCAGTTTCTCAGAAAGCTTCTTTCCAGTTTTGAACGGAAGATATTTCCTTTTTCACCATAGCCCTCTATGGGCTTCCAAATATCCCTTTGCCAATTCCACAAGAACAGCCTTAGCGAAAGGCTTCTTGAAAGGAAAGATGTAACTCTGTGAGATGAATTAACAGAACACAGAGCAGTTTCTCAGAAAGCTTCTTTCCAGTTTTGAACGGAAGATATTTCCTTTATCACCATATCCCTCTAAGGGCTTCCAAATATCCCTTTGCAAATTCCACAAGAACAGCCTTAGCGAAAGGCTTCTTGAAGGGAAAGATGTAACTCTGTGAGATGAATTAACAGAACACAGAGCAGTTTCTCAGAAAGCTTCTTTCCAGTTTTGAACGGAAGATATTCCCTTTTTCACCATAGCCCTCTATGGGCTTCCAAATATCCCTTTGCCAATTCCACAAGAACAGCCTTAGCGAAAGGCTTCTTGAAGGGAAAGATGTAACTCTGTGAGATGAATTAACAGAACACAGAGCAGTTTCTCAGAAAGCTTCTTTCCAGTTTTGAACGGAAGATATTTCCTTTTTCACCATGTCCCTCTATGGGCTTCCAAATATCCCTTTGCCAATTCCACAAGAACAGCCTTAGCGAAAGGCTTCTTGAAGGGAAAGATGTAACTCTGTGAGATGAATTAACAGAACACCGAGCAGTTTCTCAGAAAGCTTCTTTCCAGTTTTGAACGGAAGATATTCCCTTTTTCACCATAGCCCTCTAAGGGCTTCCAAATATCCCTTTGCCAATTCCACAAGAACAGCCTTAGCGAAAGGCTTGTTGAAGGGAAACATGTAACTCTGAGAGATGAATTAACAGAACACAGAGCAGTTTCTCAGGAAGCTTCTTTCCAGTTTTGAACGGAAGATATTCCCGTTTTCACCATAGCCCTCTATGGGCTTCCAAATATCCCTTTGCCAATTCCTTAGCGAAAGGCTTCTTGAAGGGAAAGATGTAACTCTGTGAGATGAATTAACAGAACACAGAGCAGTTTCTCAGAAAGCTTCTTTCCAGTTTTGAACGGAAGATATTTCCTTTTTCACCATAGCCCTCTATGGGCTTCCAAATATCCCTTTGCCAATTCCTTAGCGAAAGGCTTCTTGAAGGGAAAGATGTAACTCTGTGAGATGAATTAACAGAACACAGAGCAGTTTCTCAGAAAGCTTCTTTCCAGTTTTGAACGGAAGATATTCCCTTTTTCACCATAGCCCTCTATGGGCTTCCAAATATCCCTTTGCCAATTCCACAAGAACAGCCTTAGCGAAAGGCTTCTTGAAGGGAAAGATGTAACTCTGTGAGATGAATTAACAGAACACAGAGCAGTTTCTCAGAAAGCTTCTTTCCAGTTTTGAACGGAAGATATTCCCTTTTTCACCATAGCCCTCTATGGGCTTCCAAATATCCCTTTGCCAATTCCACAAGAACAGCCTTAGCGAAAGGCTTCTTGAAGGGAATGATGTAACTCTGTGAGATGAATTAACAGAACACAGAGCAGTTTCTCAGAAAGCTTTTTTCCAGTTTTGAACGGAAGATATTTCCTTTTTCACCATAGCCCTCTATGGGCTTCCAAATATCCCTTTGCCAATTCCACAAGAACAGCCTTAGCGAAAGGCTTCTTGAAGGGAAAGATGTAACTCTGTGAGATGAATTAACAGAACACAGAGCAGTTTCTCAGAAAGCTTCTTTCCAGTTTTGAACGGAAGATATACCCTTTTTCACCATAGCCCTCTATGGGCTTCCTAATATCCCTTTGCCAATTCCACAAGAACAGCCTTAGCGAAAGGCTTGTTGAAGGGAAAGATGTAACTCTGAGAGATGAATTAACAGAACACAGAACTGTTTCTCAGAAAGCTTCTTTCCAGTTTTGAACGGAAGATATTTCCTTTTTCACCATAGCCCGCTATGGGCTTCCAAATATCCCTTTGCCAATTCCACAAGAACAGCCTTAGCGAAAGGCTTCTTGAAGGGAAAGATGTAACTCTGTGAGATGAATTAACAGAACACAGAGCAGTTTCTCAGAAAGCTTCTTTCCAGTTTTGAACGGAAGATATTTCCTTTTTCACCATGTTCCTCTATGGGCTTCCAAATATCCCTTTGCCAATTCCACAAGAACAGCCTTAGCGAAAGGCTTGTTGAAGGGAAAGATGTAACTCTGTGAGATGAATTAACAGAACACAGAGCAGTTTCTCAGAAAGCTTCTTTCCAGTTTTGAACGGAAGATATTCCCTTTTTCACCTTAGCCCTCTATGGGCTTCCAAATATCCCTTTGCCAATTCCACAAGAACAGCCTTAGCGAAAGGCTTCTTGAAGGGAAAGATGTAACTCTGTGAGATGAATTAACAGAACACAGAGCAGTTTCTCAGAAAGCTTCTTTCCAGTTTTGAACGGAAGATATTCCCGTTTTCACCATAGCCCTCTATGGGCTTCCAAATATCCCTTTGCCAATTCCACAAGAACAGCCTTAGCGAAAGGCTTCTTGAAGGGAAAGATGTAACTCTGTGAGATGAATTAACAGAACACAGAGCAGTTTCTCAGAAAGCTTCTTTCCAGTTTTGAACGGAAGATATTTCCTTTTTCACCATAGCCCTCTATGGGCTTCCAAATATCCCTTTGCCAATTCCTTAGCGAAAGGCTTCTTGAAGGGAAAGATGTAACTCTGTGAGATGAATTAACAGAACACAGAGCAGTTTCTCAGAAAGCTTCTTTCCAGTTTTGAACGGAAGATATTCCCTTTTTCACCATAGCCCTCTATGGGCTTCCAAATATCCCTTTGCCAATTCCACAAGAACAGCCTTAGCGAAAGGCTTCTTGAAGGGAAAGATGTAACTCTGTGAGATGAATTAACAGAACACAGAGCAGTTTCTCAGAAAGCTTCTTTCCAGTTTTGAACGGAAGATATTCCCTTTTTCACCATAGCCCTCTATGGGCTTCCAAATATCCCTTTGCCAATTCCACAAGAACAGCCTTAGCGAAAGGCTTCTTGAAGGGAATGATGTAACTCTGTGAGATGAATTAACAGAACACAGAGCAGTTTCTCAGAAAGCTTTTTTCCAGTTTTGAACGGAAGATATTTCCTTTTTCACCATAGCCCTCTATGGGCTTCCAAATATCCCTTTGCCAATTCCACAAGAACAGCCTTAGCGAAAGGCTTCTTGAAGGGAAAGATGTAACTCTGTGAGATGAATTAACAGAACACAGAGCAGTTTCTCAGAAAGCTTCTTTCCAGTTTTGAACGGAAGATATTTCCTTTTTCACCATAGCCCTCTATGGGCTTCCAAATATCCCTTTGCCAATTCCACAAGAACAGCCTTAGCGAAAGGCTTCTTGAAAGGAAAGATGTAACTCTGTGAGATGAATTAACAGAACACAGAGCAGTTTCTCAGAAAGCTTCTTTCCAGTTTTGAACGGAAGATATTTCCTTTATCACCATATCCCTCTAAGGGCTTCCAAATATCCCTTTGCAAATTCCACAAGAACAGCCTTAGCGAAAGGCTTCTTGAAGGGAAAGATGTAACTCTGTGAGATGAATTAACAGAACACAGAGCAGTTTCTCAGAAAGCTTCTTTCCAGTTTTGAACGGAAGATATTCCCTTTTTCACCATAGCCCTCTATGGGCTTCCAAATATCCCTTTGCCAATTCCACAAGAACAGCCTTAGCGAAAGGCTTCTTGAAGGGAAAGATGTAACTCTGTGAGATGAATTAACAGAACACAGAGCAGTTTCTCAGAAAGCTTCTTTCCAGTTTTGAACGGAAGATATTTCCTTTTTCACCATGTCCCTCTATGGGCTTCCAAATATCCCTTTGCCAATTCCACAAGAACAGCCTTAGCGAAAGGCTTCTTGAAGGGAAAGATGTAACTCTGTGAGATGAATTAACAGAACACCGAGCAGTTTCTCAGAAAGCTTCTTTCCAGTTTTGAACGGAAGATATTCCCTTTTTCACCATAGCCCTCTAAGGGCTTCCAAATATCCCTTTGCCAATTCCACAAGAACAGCCTTAGCGAAAGGCTTCTTGAAGGGAAAGATGTAACTCTGTGAGATGAATTAACAGAACACAGAGCAGTTTCTCAGAAAGCTTCTTTCCAGTTTTGAACGGAAGATATTCCCTTTTTCACCGTAGCCCTCTATGGGCTTCCAAATATCCCTTTGCCAATTCCACAAGAACAGCCTTAGCGAAAGGCTTCTTGAAGGGAAAGATGTAACTCTGTGAGATGAATTAACAGAACACAGAGCAGTTTCTCAGAAAGCTTCTTTCCAGTTTTGAACGGAAGAGATTTCCTTTTTCACCATAGCCCTCTATGGGCTTCCAAATATCCCTTTGCCAATTCCACAAGAACAGCCTTAGCGAAAGGCTTCTTGAAGGGAAAGATGTAACTCTGTGAGATGAATTAACAGAACACAGAGCAGTTTCTCAGAAAGCTTCTTTCCAGTTTTGAACGGAAGATATTCCCTTTTTCACCATAGCCCTCTATGGGCTTCCAAATATCCCTTTGCCAATTCCACAAGAACAGCCTTAGTGAAAGGCTTGTTGAAGGGAAACATGTAACTCTGAGAGTTGAATTAACAGAACACAGAGCAGTTTCTCAGAAAGCTTCTTTCCAGTTTTGAACGGAAGATATTTCCTTTTTCACCATAGCCCTCTATGGGCTTCCAAATATCCCTTTGCCAATTCCTTAGCGAAAGGCTTGTTGAAGGGAAAGATGTAACTCTGTGAGATGAATTAACATAACACAGAGCAGTTTCTCAGAAAGCTTCTTTCCAGTTTTGAACGGAAGATATTCCCTTTTTCACCTTAGCCCTCTATGGGCTTCCAAATATCCCTTTGCCAATTCCACAAGAACAGCCTTAGCGAAAGGCTTCTTGAAGGGAAAGATGTAACTCTGTGAGATGAATTAACAGAACACAGAGCAGTTTCTCAGAAAGCTTCTTTCCAGTTTTGAACGGAAGATATTCCCTTTTTCACCATAGCCCTCTATGGGCTTCCAAATATCCCTTTGCCAATTCCACAAGAACAGCCTTAGCGAAAGGCTTGTTGAAGGGAAACATGTAACTCTGAGAGATGAATTAACAGAACACAGAGCAGTTTCTCAGGAAGCTTCTTTCCAGTTTTGAACGGAAGATATTCCCGTTTTCACCATAGCCCTCTATGGGCTTCCAAATATCCCTTTGCCAATTCCACAAGAACAGCCTTAGCGAAAGGCTTCTTGAAGGGAAAGATGTAACTCTGTGAGATGAATTAACAGAACACAGAGCAGTTTCTCAGAAAGCTTCTTTCCAGTTTTGAACGGAAGATATTTCCTTTTTCACCATAGCCCTCTATGGGCTTCCAAATATCCCTTTGCCAATTCCTTAGCGAAAGGCTTCTTGAAGGGAAAGATGTAACTCTGTGAGATGAATTAACAGAACACAGAGCAGTTTCTCAGAAAGCTTCTTTCCAGTTTTGAACGGAAGATATTCCCTTTTTCACCATAGCCCTCTATGGGCTTCCAAATATCCCTTTGCCAATTCCACAAGAACAGCCTTAGCGAAAGGCTTCTTGAAGGGAAAGATGTAACTCTGTGAGATGAATTAACAGAACACAGAGCAGTTTCTCAGAAAGCTTCTTTCCAGTTTTGAACGGAAGATATTCCCTTTTTCACCATAGCCCTCTATGGGCTTCCAAATATCCCTTTGCCAATTCCACAAGAACAGCCTTAGCGAAAGGCTTCTTGAAGGGAATGATGTAACTCTGTGAGATGAATTAACAGAACACAGAGCAGTTTCTCAGAAAGCTTTTTTCCAGTTTTGAACGGAAGATATTTCCTTTTTCACCATAGCCCTCTATGGGCTTCCAAATATCCCTTTGCCTATTCCACAAGAACAGCCTTAGCGAAAGGCTTCTTGAAGGGAAAGATGTAACTCTGTGAGATGAATTAACAGAACACAGAGCAGTTTCTCAGAAAGCTTCTTTCCAGTTTTGAACGGAAGATATTTCCTTTTTCACCATAGCCCTCTATGGGCTTCCAAATATCCCTTTGCCAATTCCACAAGAACAGCCTTAGCGAAAGGCTTCTTGAAAGGAAAGATGTAACTCTGTGAGATGAATTAACAGAACACAGAGCAGTTTCTCAGAAAGCTTCTTTCCAGTTTTGAACGGAAGATATTTCCTTTATCACCATATCCCTCTAAGGGCTTCCAAATATCCCTTTGCAAATTCCACAAGAACAGCCTTAGCGAAAGGCTTCTTGAAGGGAAAGATGTAACTCTGTGAGATGAATTAACAGAACACAGAGCAGTTTCTCAGAAAGCTTCTTTCCAGTTTTGAACGGAAGATATTCCCTTTTTCACCATAGCCCTCTATGGGCTTCCAAATATCCCTTTGCCAATTCCACAAGAACAGCCTTAGCGAAAGGCTTCTTGAAGGGAAAGATGTAACTCTGTGAGATGAATTAACAGAACACAGAGCAGTTTCTCAGAAAGCTTCTTTCCAGTTTTGAACGGAAGATATTTCCTTTTTCACCATGTCCCTCTATGGGCTTCCAAATATCCCTTTGCCAATTCCACAAGAACAGCCTTAGCGAAAGGCTTCTTGAAGGGAAAGATGTAACTCTGTGAGATGAATTAACAGAACACAGAGCAGTTTCTCAGAAAGCTTCTTTCCAGTTTTGAACGGAAGATATTTCCTTTTTCACCATAGCCCTCTATGGGCTTCCAAATATCCCTTTGCCAATTCCACAAGAACAGCCTTAGCAAAAGGCTTCTTGAAGGGAAAGATGTAACTCTGTGAGATGAATTAACAGAACACCGAGCAGTTTCTCAGAAAGCTTCTTTCCAGTTTTGAACGGAAGATATTCCCTTTTTCACCATAGCCCTCTATGGGCTTCCAAATATCCCTTTGCCAATTCCACAAGAACAGCCTTAGCGAAAGGCTTCTTGAAGGGAAAGATGTAACTCTGTGAGATGAATTAACAGAACACAGAGCAGTTTCTCAGAAAGCTTCTTTCCAGTTTTGAACGGAAGATATTCCCTTTTTCACCGTAGCCCTCTATGGGCTTCCAAATATCCCTTTGCCAATTCCACAAGAACAGCCTTAGCGAAAGGCTTCTTGAAGGGAAAGATGTAACTCTGTGAGATGAATTAACAGAACACAGAGCAGTTTCTCAGAAAGCTTCTTTCCAGTTTTGAACGGAAGAGATTTCCTTTTTCACCATAGCCCTCTATGGGCTTCCAAATATCCCTTTGCCAATTCCACAAGAACAGCCTTAGCGAAAGGCTTCTTGAAGGGAAAGATGTAACTCTGTGAGATGAATTAACAGAACACAGAGCAGTTTCTCAGAAAGCTTCTTTCCAGTTTTGAACGGAAGATATTCCCTTTTTCACCATAGCCCTCTATGGGCTTCCAAATATCCCTTTGCCAATTCCACAAGAACAGCCTTAGCGAAAGGCTTGTTGAAGGGAAACATGTAACTCTGAGAGTTGAATTAACAGAACACAGAGCAGTTTCTCAGAAAGCTTCTTTCCAGTTTTGAACGGAAGATATTTCCTTTTTCACCATAGCCCTCTATGGGCTTCCAAATATCCCTTTGCCAATTCCTTAGCGAAAGGCTTGTTGAAGGGAAAGATGTAACTCTGTGAGATGAATTAACATAACACAGAGCAGTTTCTCAGAAAGCTTCTTTCCAGTTTTGAACGGAAGAAATTCCCTTTTTCACCATAGCCCTCTATGGGCTTCCAAATATCCCTTTGCCAATTCCACAAGAACAGCCTTAGCGAAAGGCTTCTTGAAAGGAATGATGTAACTCTGTGAGATGAATTAACAGAACACAGAGCAGTTTCTCAGAAAGCTTCTTTCCAGTTTTGAACGGAAGATATTTCCTTTTTCACCATAGCCCTCTATGGGCTTCCAAATATCCCTTTGCCAATTCCACAAGAACAGTCTTAGCGAAAGGCTTCTTGAAGGGAAAGATGTAACTCTGTGAGATGAATTAAAAGAACACAGAGCAGTTTCTCAGAAAGCTTCTTTCCAGTTTTGAACGGAAGATATTTCCTTTTTCACCATGTCCCTCCATGGGCTTCCAAATATCCCTTTGCCAATTCCACAAGAACAGCCTTAGCGAAAGGCTTCTTGAAGGGAAAGATGTAACTCTGTGAGATGAATTAACAGAACACAGAGCAGTTTCTCAGAAAGCTTCTTTCCAGTTTTGAACGGAAGATATTTCCTTTTTCACCATGTCCCTCTATGGGCTTCCAAATATCCCTTTGCCAATTCCACAAGAACAGCCTTAGCGAAAGGCTTCTTGAAGGGAAAGATGTAACTCTGTGAGATGAATTAACAGAACACAGAGCAGTTTCTCAGAAAGCTTCTTTCCAGTTTTGAACGGAAGATATTTCCTTTTTCACCATAGCCCTCTATGGGCTTCCAAATATCCCTTTGCCAATTCCACAAGAACAGCCTTAGCAAAAGGCTTCTTGAAGGGAAAGATATAACTCTGTGAGATGAATTAACAGAACACCGAGCAGTTTCTCAGAAAGCTTCTTTCCAGTTTTGAACGGAAGATATTCCCTTTTTCACCATAGCCCTCTATGGGCTTCCAAATATCCCTTTGCCAATTCCACAAGAACAGCCTTAGCGAAAGGCTTCTTGAAGGGAAAGATGTAACTCTGTGAGATGAATTAACAGAACACAGAGCAGTTTCTCAGAAAGCTTCTTTCCAGTTTTGAACGGAAGATATTCCCTTTTTCACCATAGCCCTCTATGGGCTTCCAAATATCCTTTTGCCAATTCCACAAGAACAGCCTTAGCGAAAGGCTTCTTGAAGGGAAAGATGTAACTCTGTGAGATGAATTAACAGAACACAGAGCAGTTTCTCAGAAAGCTTCTTTCCAGTTATGAACGGAAGATATTTCCTTTTTCACCATAGCCTTCTATGGGCTTCCAAATATCCCTTTGCCAATTCCTTAGCGAAAGGCTTCTTGAAGGGAAAGATGTAACTCTGTGAGATGAATTAACATAACACAGAGCAGTTTCTCAGAAAGCTTCTTTCCAGTTTTGAACGGAAGAAATTCCCTTTTTCACCATAGCCCTCTATGGGCTTCCAAATATCCCTTTGCCAATTCCACAAGAACAGCCTTAGCGAAAGGCTTCTTGAAAGGAAAGATGTAACTCTGTGAGATGAATTAACAGAACACAGAGCAGTTTCTCAGAAAGCTTCTTTCCAGGTTTGAACGGAAGATATTTCCTTTTTCACCATAGCCCTCTATGGGCTTCCAAATATCCCTTTGCCAATTCCACAAGAACAGCCTTAGCGAAAGGCTTCTTGAAGGGAAAGATGTAACTCTGTGAGATGAATTAACAGAACACAGAGCAGTTTCTCAGAAAGCTTCTTTCCAGTTTTGAACGGAAGATATTTCCTTTTTCACCATAGCCCTCTATGGGCTTCCAAATATCCCTTTGCCAATTCCACAAGAACAGCCTTAGCGAAAGGCTTCTTGAAGGGAAAGATGTAACTCTGTGAGACGAATTAACAGAACACAGAGCAGTTTCTCAGAAAGCTTCTTTCCAGTTTTGAACGGAAGATATTTCCTTTTTCACCATAGCCCTCTATTGGCTTCCAAATATCCCTTTGCCAATTCCACCAGAACAGCCTTAGCGAAAGGCTTCTTGAAAGGAAAGATGTAACTCTGTGAGATGAATTAACAGAACACAGAGCAGTTTCTCAGAAAGCTTCTTTCCAGTTTTGAACGGAAGATATTTCCTTTTTCACCATAGCCCTCTAAGGGCTTCCAAATATCCCTTTGCCAATTCCACAAGAACAGCCTTAGCGAAAGGCTTCTTGAAGGGAAAGATGTAACTCTGTGAGATGAATTAACAGAACACAGAGCAGTTTCTCAGAAAGCTTCTTTCCAGTTTTGAACGGAAGATATTCCCTTTTTCACCATAGCCCTCTATGGGCTTCCAAATATCCCTTTGCCAATTCCACAAGAACAGCCTTAGCGAAAGGCTTCTTGAAGGGAAAGATGTAACTCTGTGAGATGAATTAACAGAACACAGAGCAGTTTCTCAGAAAGCTTCTTTCCAGTTTTGAACGGAAGATATTTCCTTTTTCACCATGTCCCTCTATGGGCTTCCAAATATCCCTTTGCCAATTCCACAAGAACAGCCTTAGCGAAAGGCTTCTTGAAGGGAAAGATGTAACTCTGTGAGATGAATTAACAGAACACAGAGCAGTTTCTCAGAAAGCTTCTTTCCAGTTTTGAACGGAAGATATTTCCTTTTTCACCATAGCCCTCTATGGGCTTCCAAATATCCCTTTGCCAATTCCACAAGAACAGCCTTAGCGAAAGGCTTCTTGAAGGGAAAGATGTAACTCTGTGAGATGAATTAACAGAACACAGAGCAGTTTCTCAGAAAGCTTCTTTCCAGTTTTGAACGGAAGATATTCCCTTTTTCACCATAGCCCTCTATGGGCTTCCAAATATCCCTTTGCCAATTCCACAAGAACAGCCTTAGCAAAAGGCTTCTTGAAGGGAAAGATGTAACTCTGTGAGATGAATTAACAGAACACCGAGCAGTTTCTCAGAAAGCTTCTTTCCAGTTTTGAACGGAAGATATTCCGTTTTTCACCATAGCCCTCTATGGGCTTTCAAATATCGCTTTGCCAATTCCACAAGAACAGCCTTAGCGAAAGGCTTCTTGAAGGGAAAGATGTAACTCTGTGAGATGAATTAACAGAACACAGAGCAGTTTCTCAGAAAGCTTCTTTCCAGTTTTGAACGGAAGGTATTCCCTTTTTCACCATAGCCCTCTATGGGCTTCCAAATATCCCTTTGCCAATTCCCCAAGAACAGCCTTAGCGAAAGGCTTCTTGAAGGGAAAGATGTAACTCTGTGAGATGAATTAACAGAACACAGAGCAGTTTCTCAGAAAGCTTCTTTCCAGTTTTGAACGGAAGAGATTTCCTTTTTCACCATAGCCCTCTATGGGCTTCCAAATATCCCTTTGCCAATTCCACAAGAACAGCCTTAGCGAAAGGCTTCTTGAAGGGAAAGATGTAACTCTGTGAGATGAATTAACAGAACACAGAGCAGTTTCTCAGAAAGCTTCTTTCCAGTTTTGAACGGAAGATATTCCCTTTTTCACCATAGCCCTCTATGGGCTTCCAAATATCCCTTTGCCAATTCCACAAGAACAGCCTTAGCGAAAGGCTTCTTGAAGGGAAAGATGTAACTCTGAGAGTTGAATTAACAGAACACAGAGCAGTTTCTCAGAAAGCTTCTTTCCAGTTTTGAACGGAAGATATTTCCTTTTTCACCATAGCCCTCTATGGGCTTCCAAATATCCCTTTGCCAATTCCTTAGCGAAAGGCTTCTTGAAGGGAAAGATGTAACTCTATGAGATGAATTAACAGAACACAGAGCAGTTTCTCAGAAAGCTTCTTTCCAGTTTTGAACGGAAGAAATTCCCTTTTTCACCATAGCCTTCTATGGGCTTCCAAATATCCCTTTGCCAATTCCACAAGAACAGCCTTAGCGAAAGGCTTCTTGAAAGGAAAGATGTAACTCTGTGAGATGAATTAACAGAACACAGAGCAGTTTCTCAGAAAGCTTCTTTCCAGTTTTGAACGGAAGATATTTCCTTTTTCACCATAGCCCTCTATGGGCTTCCAAATATCCCTTTGCCAATTCCACAAGAACAGCCTTAGCGAAAGGCTTCTTGAAGGGAAAGATGTAACTCTGTGAGATGAATTAACAGAACACAGAGCAGTTTCTCAGAAAGCTTCTTTCCAGTTTTGAACGGAAGATATTTCCTTTTTCACCATAGCCCTCTATGGGCTTCCAAATATCCCTTTGCCAATTCCACAAGAACAGCCTTAGCGAAAGGCTTCTTGAAGGGAAAGATGTAACTCTGTGAGATGAATTAACAGAACACAGAGCAGTTTCTCAGAAAGCTTCTTTCCAGTTTTGAACGGAAGATATTTCCTTTTTCACCATGTCCCTCTATGGGCTTCCAAATATCCCTTTGCCAATTCCACAAGAACAGCCTTAGCGAAAGGCTTCTTGAAGGGAAAGATGTAACTCTGTGAGATGAATTAACAGAACAGAGAGCAGTCTCTCAGAAAGCTTCTTTCCAGTTTTGAACGGAAGATATTCCCTTTTTCACCATAGCCCTCTATGAGCTTCCAAATATCCCTTTGCCAATTCCACAAGAACAGCCTTAGCGAAAGGCTTCTTGAAGGGAAAGATGTAACTCTGTGAGATGAATTAACAGAACACAGAGCAGTTTCTCCGAAAGCTTCTTTCCAGTTTTGAACGGAAGAGATTTCCTTTTTCACCATAGCCCTCTATGGGCTTCCAAATATCCCGTTGCCAATTCCACAAGAACAGCCTTAGCGAAAGGCTTCTTGAAGGGAAAGATGTAACTCTGTGAGATGAATGAACAGAACACAGAGCAGTTTCTCAGAAAGCTTCTTTCCAGTTTTGAACGGAAGAGATTTCCTTTTTCACCATAGCCCTCTATGGGCCTCCAAATATCCCTTTGCCAATTCCACAAGAACAGCCTTAGCGAAAGGCTTCTTGAAGGGAAAGATGTAACTCTGTGAGATGAATTAACAGAAGACAGAGCAGTTTCTCAGAAAGCTTCTTTCCAGTTTTGAACGGAAGAGATTTCCTTTTTCACCGTAGCCCTCTATGGGCTTCCAAATATCCCTTTGCCAATTCCACAAGAACAGCCTTAGCGAAAGGCTTCTTGAAGGGAAAGATGTAACTCTGTGAGATGAATTAACAGAACACAGAGCAGTTTCTCAGAAAGCTTCTTTCCAGTTTTGAACCGAAGAGATTTCCTTTTTCACCATAGCCCTCTATGGGCTTCCAAATATCCCTTTGCCAATTCCACAAGAACAGCCTTAGCGAAAGGCTTCTTGAAGGGAAAGATGTAACACTGTGAGATGAATTAACAGAACACAGAGCAGTTTCTCAGAAAGCTTCTTTCCAGTTTTGAACGGAAGATATTCCCTTTTTCACCATAGCCCTCTATGGGCTTCCAAATATCCCTTTGCCAATTCCACAAGAACAGCCTTAGCGAAAGGCTTGTTGAAGGGAAACATGTAACTCTGAGAGTTGAATTAACAGAACACAGAGCAGTTTCTCAGAAAGCTTCTTTCCAGTTTTGAACGGAAGATATTTCCTTTTTCACCATAGCCTTCTATGGGCTTCCAAATATCCCTTTGCCAATTCCTTAGCGAAAGGCTTCTTGAAGGGAAAGATGTAACTCTGTGAGATGAATTAACATAACACAGAGCAGTTTCTCAGAAAGCTTCTTTCCAGTTTTGAACGGAAGAAATTCCCTTTTTCACCATAGCCCTCTATGGGCTTCCAAATATCCCTTTGCCAATTCCACAAGAACAGCCTTAGCGAAAGGCTTCTTGAAAGGAAAGATGTAACTCTGTGAGATGAATTAACAGAACACAGAGCAGTTTCTCAGAAAGCTTCTTTCCAGTTTTGAACGGAAGATATTTCCTTTTTCACCATAGCCCTCTATGGGCTTCCAAATATCCCTTTGCCAATTCCACAAGAACAGCCTTAGCGAAAGGCTTCTTGAAGGGAAAGATGTAACTCTGTGAGATGAATTAACAGAACACAGAGCAGTTTCTCAGAAAGCTTCTTTCCAGTTTTGAACGGAAGATATTTCCTTTTTCACCATAGCCCTCTATGGGCTTCCAAATATCCCTTTGCCAATTCCACAAGAACAGCCTTAGCGAAAGGCTTCTTGAAAGGAAAGATGTAACTCTGTGAGACGAATTAACAGAACACAGAGCAGTTTTTCAGAAAGCTTCTTTCCAGTTTTGAACGGAAGATATTTCCTTTTTCACCATAGCCCTCTATGGGCTTCCAAATATCCCTTTGCCAATTCCACCAGAACAGCCTTAGCGAAAGGCTTCTTGAAAGGAAAGATGTAACTCTGTGAGATGAATTAACAGAACACAGAGCAGTTTCTCAGAAAGCTTCTTTCCAGTTTTGAACGGAAGATATTTCCTTTTTCACCATAGCCCTCTAAGGGCTTCCAAATATCCCTTTGCCAATTCCACAAGAACAGCCTTAGCGAAAGGCTTCTTGAAGGGAAAGATGTAACTCTGTGAGATGAATTAACAGAACACAGAGCAGTTTCTCAGAAAGCTTCTTTCCAGTTTTGAACGGAAGATATTCCCTTTTTCACCATAGCCCTCTATGGGCTTCCAAATATCCCTTTGCCAATTCCACAAGAACAGCCTTAGCGAAAGGCTTCTTGAAGGGAAAGATGTAACTCTGTGAGATGAATTAACAGAACACAGAGCAGTTTCTCAGAAAGCTTCTTTCCAGTTTTGAACGGAAGATATTTCCTTTTTCACCATGTCCCTCTATGGGCTTCCAAATATCCCTTTGCCAATTCCACAAGAACAGCCTTAGCGAAAGGCTTCTTGAAGGGAAAGATGTAACTCTGTGAGATGAATTAACAGAACACAGAGCAGTTTCTCAGAAAGCTTCTTTCCAGTTTTGAACGGAAGATATTTCCTTTTTCACCATGTCCCTCTATGGGCTTCCAAATATCCCTTTGCCAATTCCACAAGAACAGCCTTAGCGAAAGGCTTCTTGAAGGGAAAGATGTAACTCTGTGAGATGAATTAACAGAACACAGAGCAGTTTCTCAGAAAGCTTCTTTCCAGTTTTGAACGGAAGATATTTCCTTTTTCACCATAGCCCTCTATGGGCTTCCAAATATCCCTTTGCCAATTCCACAAGAACAGCCTTAGCAAAAGGCTTCTTGAAGGGAAAGATGTAACTCTGTGAGATGAATTAACAGAACACCGAGCAGTTTCTCAGAAAGCTTCTTTCCAGTTTTGAACGGAAGATATTCCCTTTTTCACCATAGCCCTCTATGGGCTTCCAAATATCGCTTTGCCAATTCCACAAGAACAGCCTTAGCGAAAGGCTTCTTGAAGGGAAAGATGTAACTCTGTGAGATGAATTAACAGAACACAGAGCAGTTTCTCAGAAAGCTTCTTTCCAGTTTTGAACGGAAGATATTCCCTTTTTCACCATAGCCCTCTATGGGCTTCCAAATATCCCTTTGCCAATTCCCCAAGAACAGCCTTAGCGAAAGGCTTCTTGAAGGGAAAGATGTAACTCTGTGAGATGAATTAACAGAACACAGAGCAGTTTCTCAGAAAGCTTCTTTCCAGTTTTGAACGGAAGAGATTTCCTTTTTCACCATAGCCCTCTATGGGCTTCCAAATATCCCTTTGCCAATTCCACAAGAACAGCCTTAGCGAAAGGCTTCTTGAAGGGAAAGATGTAACTCTGTGAGATGAATTAACAGAACACAGAGCAGTTTCTCAGAAAGCTTCTTTCCAGTTTTGAACGGAAGATATTCCCTTTTTCACCATAGCCCTCTATGGGCTTCCAAATATCCCTTTGCCAATTCCACAAGAACAGCCTTAGCGAAAGGCTTGTTGAAGGGAAACATGTAACTCTGAGACTTGAATTAACAGAACACAGAGCAGTTTCTCAGAAAGCTTCTTTCCAGTTTTGAACGGAAGATATTTCCTTTTTCACCCTAGCCCTCTATGGGCTTCCAAATATCCCTTTGCCAATTCCTTAGCGAAAGGCTTGTTGAAGGGAAAGATGTAACTCTGTGAGATGAATTAACATAACACAGAGCAGTTTCTCAGAAAGCTTCTTTCCAGTTTTGAACGGAAGAAATTCCCTTTTTCACCATAGCCCTCTATGGGCTTCCAAATATCCCTTTGCCAATTCCACAAGAACAGCCTTAGCGAAAGGCTTCTTGAAAGGAATGATGTAACTCTGTGAGATGAATTAACAGAACACAGAGCAGTTTCTCAGAAAGCTTCTTTCCAGTTTTGAACGGAAGATATTTCCTTTTTCACCATAGCCCTCTATGGGCTTCCAAATATCCCTTTGCCAATTCCACAAGAACAGCCTTAGCGAAAGGCTTCTTGAAGGGAAAGATGTAACTCTGTGAGATGAATTAAAAGAACACAGAGCAGTTTCTCAGAAAGCTTCTTTCCAGTTTTGAACGGAAGATATTTCCTTTTTCACCATGTCCCTCCATGGGCTTCCAAATATCCCTTTGCCAATTCCACAAGAACAGCCTTAGCGAAAGGCTTCTTGAAGGGAAAGATGTAACTCTGTGAGATGAATTAACAGAACACAGAGCAGTTTCTCAGAAAGCTTCTTTCCAGTTTTGAACGGAAGATATTTCCTTTTTCACCATGTCCCTCTATGGGCTTCCAAATATCCCTTTGCCAATTCCACAAGAACAGCCTTAGCGAAAGGCTTCTTGAAGGGAAAGATGTAACTCTGTGAGATGAATTAACAGAACACAGAGCAGTTTCTCAGAAAGCTTCTTTCCAGTTTTGAACGGAAGATATTT
The DNA here is from genome assembly GCF_047675955.1 of Chlorocebus sabaeus. Classification (NCBI taxonomy): domain Eukaryota; kingdom Metazoa; phylum Chordata; class Mammalia; order Primates; family Cercopithecidae; genus Chlorocebus; species Chlorocebus sabaeus. The sequence continues at coordinate 43,549 of NW_027327450.1, read as the reverse complement.
CCTTTTTCACCATAGCCCTCTATGGGCTTCCAAATATCCCTTTGCCAATTCCACAAGAACAGCCTTAGCAAAAGGCTTCTTGAAGGGAAAGATATAACTCTGTGAGATGAATTAACAGAACACCGAGCAGTTTCTCAGAAAGCTTCTTTCCAGTTTTGAACGGAAGATATTCCCTTTTTCACCATAGCCCTCTATGGGCTTCCAAATATCCCTTTGCCAATTCCACAAGAACAGCCTTAGCGAAAGGCTTCTTGAAGGGAAAGATGTAACTCTGTGAGATGAATTAACAGAACACAGAGCAGTTTCTCAGAAAGCTTCTTTCCAGTTTTGAACGGAAGATATTCCCTTTTTCACCATAGCCCTCTATGGGCTTCCAAATATCCTTTTGCCAATTCCACAAGATCAGCCTTAGCGAAAGGCTTCTTGAAGGGAAAGATGTAACTCTGTGAGATGAATTAACAGAACACAGAGCAGTTTCTCAGAAAGCTTCTTTCCAGTTTTGAACGGAAGATATTTCCTTTTTCACCATAGCCTTCTATGGGCTTCCAAATATCCCTTTGCCAATTCCTTAGCGAAAGGCTTCTTGAAGGGAAAGATGTAACTCTGTGAGATGAATTAACATAACACAGAGCAGTTTCTCAGAAAGCTTCTTTCCAGTTTTGAACGGAAGAAATTCCCTTTTTCACCATAGCCCTCTATGGGCTTCCAAATATCCCTTTGCCAATTCCACAAGAACAGCCTTAGCGAAAGGCTTCTTGAAAGGAAAGATGTAACTCTGTGAGATGAATTAACAGAACACAGAGCAGTTTCTCAGAAAGCTTCTTTCCAGTTTTGAACGGAAGATATTTCCTTTTTCACCATAGCCCTCTATGGGCTTCCAAATATCCCTTTGCCAATTCCACAAGAACAGCCTTAGCGAAAGGCTTCTTGAAGGGAAAGATGTAACTCTGTGAGATGAATTAACAGAACACAGAGCAGTTTCTCAGAAAGCTTCTTTCCAGTTTTGAACGGAAGATATTTCCTTTTTCACCATAGCCCTCTATGGGCTTCCAAATATCCCTTTGCCAATTCCACAAGAACAGCCTTAGCGAAAGGCTTCTTGAAAGGAAAGATGTAACTCTGTGAGACGAATTAACAGAACACAGAGCAGTTTCTCAGAAAGCTTCTTTCCAGTTTTGAACGGAAGATATTTCCTTTTTCACCATAGCCCTCTATGGGCTTCCAAATATCCCTTTGCCAATTCCACCAGAACAGCCTTAGCGAAAGGCTTCTTGAAAGGAAAGATGTAACTCTGTGAGATGAATTAACAGAACACAGAGCAGTTTCTCAGAAAGCTTCTTTCCAGTTTTGAACGGAAGATATTTCCTTTTTCACCATAGCCCTCTAAGGGCTTCCAAATATCCCTTTGCCAATTCCACAAGAACAGCCTTAGCGAAAGGCTTCTTGAAGGGAAAGATGTAACTCTGTGAGATGAATTAACAGAACACAGAGCAGTTTCTCAGAAAGCTTCTTTCCAGTTTTGAACGGAAGATATTCCCTTTTTCACCATAGCCCTCTATGGGCTTCCAAATATCCCTTTGCCAATTCCACAAGAACAGCCTTAGCGAAAGGCTTCTTGAAGGGAAAGATGTAACTCTGTGAGATGAATTAACAGAACACAGAGCAGTTTCTCAGAAAGCTTCTTTCCAGTTTTGAACGGAAGATATTTCCTTTTTCACCATGTCCCTCTATGGGCTTCCAAATATCCCTTTGCCAATTCCACAAGAACAGCCTTAGCGAAAGGCTTCTTGAAGGGAAAGATGTAACTCTGTGAGATGAATTAACAGAACACAGAGCAGTTTCTCAGAAAGCTTCTTTCCAGTTTTGAACGGAAGATATTTCCTTTTTCACCATGTCCCTCTATGGGCTTCCAAATATCCCTTTGCGAATTCCACAAGAACAGCCTTAGCGAAAGGCTTCTTGAAGGGAAAGATGTAACTCTGTGAGATGAATTAACAGAACACAGAGCAGTTTCTCAGAAAGCTTCTTTCCAGTTTTGAACGGAAGATATTTCCTTTTTCACCATAGCCCTCTATGGGCTTCCAAATATCCCTTTGCCAATTCCACAAGAACAGCCTTAGCAAAAGGCTTCTTGAAGGGAAAGATGTAACTCTGTGAGATGAATTAACAGAACACCGAGCAGTTTCTCAGAAAGCTTCTTTCCAGTTTTGAACGGAAGATATTCCGTTTTTCACCATAGCCCTCTATGGGCTTTCAAATATCGCTTTGCCAATTCCACAAGAACAGCCTTAGCGAAAGGCTTCTTGAAGGGAAAGATGTAACTCTGTGAGATGAATTAACAGAACACAGAGCAGTTTCTCAGAAAGCTTCTTTCCAGTTTTGAACGGAAGGTATTCCCTTTTTCACCATAGCCCTCTATGGGCTTCCAAATATCCCTTTGCCAATTCCCCAAGAACAGCCTTAGCGAAAGGCTTCTTGAAGGGAAAGATGTAACTCTGTGAGATGAATTAACAGAACACAGAGCAGTTTCTCAGAAAGCTTCTTTCCAGTTTTGAACGGAAGAGATTTCCTTTTTCACCATAGCCCTCTATGGGCTTCCAAATATCCCTTTGCCAATTCCACAAGAACAGCCTTAGCGAAAGGCTTCTTGAAGGGAAAGATGTAACTCTGTGAGATGAATTAACAGAACACAGAGCAGTTTCTCAGAAAGCTTCTTTCCAGTTTTGAACGGAAGATATTCCCTTTTTCACCATAGCCCTCTATGGGCTTCCAAATATCCCTTTGCCAATTCCACAAGAACAGCCTTAGCGAAAGGCTTGTTGAAGGGAAACATGTAACTCTGAGAGTTGAATTAACAGAACACAGAGCAGTTTCTCAGAAAGCTTCTTTCCAGTTTTGAACGGAAGATATTTCCTTTTTCACCATAGCCCTCTATGGGCTTCCAAATATCCCTTTGCCAATTCCTTAGCGAAAGGCTTCTTGAAGGGAAAGATGTAACTCTGTGAGATGAATTAACAGAACACAGAGCAGTTTCTCAGAAAGCTTCTTTCCAGTTTTGAACGGAAGAAATTCCCTTTTTCACCATAGCCTTCTATGGGCTTCCAAATATCCCTTTGCCAATTCCACAAGAACAGCCTTAGCGAAAGGCTTCTTGAAAGGAAAGATGTAACTCTGTGAGATGAATTAACAGAACACAGAGCAGTTTCTCAGAAAGCTTCTTTCCAGTTTTGAACGGAAGATATTTCCTTTTTCACCATAGCCCTCTATGGGCTTCCAAATATCCCTTTGCCAATTCCACAAGAACAGCCTTAGCGAAAGGCTTCTTGAAGGGAAAGATGTAACTCTGTCAGATGAATTAACAGAACACAGAGCAGTTTCTCAGAAAGCTTCTTTCCAGTTTTGAACGGAAGATATTTCCTTTTTCACCATAGCCCTCTATGGGCTTCCAAATATCCCTTTGCCAATTCCACAAGAACAGCCTTAGCGAAAGGCTTCTTGAAGGGAAAGATGTAACTCTGTGAGATGAATTAACAGAACACAGAGCAGTTTCTCAGAAAGCTTCTTTCCAGTTTTGAACGGAAGATATTTCCTTTTTCACCATGTCCCTCTATGGGCTTCCAAATATCCCTTTGCCAATTCCACAAGAACAGCCTTAGCGAAAGGCTTCTTGAAGGAAAGATGTAACTCTGTGAGATGAATTAACAGAACAGAGAGCAGTCTCTCAGAAAGCTTCTTTCCAGTTTTGAACGGAAGATATTCCCTTTTTCACCATAGCCCTCTATGAGCTTCCAAATATCCCTTTGCCAATTCCACAAGAACAGCCTTAGCGAAAGGCTTCTTGAAGGGAAAGATGTAACTCTGTGAGATGAATGAACAGAACACAGAGCAGTTTCTCAGAAAGATTCTTTCCAGTTTTGAACGGAAGAGATTTCCTTTTTCACCATAGCCCTCTATGGGCCTCCAAATATCCCTTTGCCAATTCCACAAGAACAGCCTTAGCGAAAGGCTTCTTGAAGGGAAAGATGTAACTCTGTGAGATGAATTAACAGAAGACAGAGCAGTTTCTCAGAAAGCTTCTTTCCAGTTTTGAACGGAAGAGATTTCCTTTTTCACCATAGCCCTCTATGGGCTTCCAAATATCCCTTTGCCAATTCCACAAGAACAGCCTTAGCGAAAGGCTTCTTGAAGGGAAAGATGTAACTCTGTGAGATGAATTAACAGAACACAGAGCAGTTTCTCAGAAAGCTTCTTTCCAGTTTTGAACCGAAGAGATTTCCTTTTTCACCATAGCCCTCTATGGGCTTCCAAATATCCCTTTGCCAATTCCACAAGAAGAGCCTTAGCGAAAGGCTTCTTGAAGGGAAAGATGTAACTCTGTGAGATGAATTAACAGAACACAGAGCAGTTTCTCAGAAAGCTTCTTTCCAGTTTTGAACGGAAGATATTCCCTTTTTCACCATAGCCCTCTATGGGCTTCCAAATATCCCTTTGCCAATTCCACAAGAACAGCCTTAGCGAAAGGCTTGTTGAAGGGAAACATGTAACTCTGAGAGTTGAATTAACAGAACACAGAGCAGTTTCTCAGAAAGCTTCTTTCCAGTTTTGAACGGAAGATATTTCCTTTTTCACCATAGCCTTCTATGGGCTTCCAAATATCCTTTTGCCAATTCCTTAGCGAAAGGCTTCTTGAAGGGAAAGATGTAACACTGTGAGATGAATTAACATAACACAGAGCAGTTTCTCAGAAAGCTTCTTTCCAGTTTTGAACGGAAGAAATTCCCTTTTTCACCATAGCCCTCTATGGGCTTCCAAATATCCCTTTGCCAATTCCACAAGAACAGCCTTAGCGAAAGGCTTCTTGAAAGGAAAGATGTAACTCTGTGAGATGAATTAACAGAACACAGAGCAGTTTCTCAGAAAGCTTCTTTCCAGTTTTGAACGGAAGATATTTCCTTTTTCACCATAGCCCTCTATGGGCTTCCAAATATCCCTTTGCCAATTCCACAAGAACAGCCTTAGCGAAAGGCTTCTTGAAGGGAAAGATGTAACTCTGCGAGATGAATTAACAGAACACAGAGCAGTTTCTCAGAAAGCTTCTTTCCAGTTTTGAACGGAAGATATTTCCTTTTTCACCATAGCCCTCTATGGGCTTCCAAATATCCCTTTGCCAATTCCACAAGAACAGCCTTAGCGAAAGGCTTCTTGAAAGGAAAGATGTAACTCTGTGAGACGAATTAACAGAACACAGAGCAGTTTTTCAGAAAGCTTCTTTCCAGTTTTGAACGGAAGATATTTCCTTTTTCACCATAGCCCTCTATGGGCTTCCAAATATCCCTTTGCCAATTCCACCAGAACAGCCTTAGCGAAAGGCTTCTTGAAAGGAAAGATGTAACTCTGTGAGATGAATTAACAGAACACAGAGCAGTTTCTCAGAAAGCTTCTTTCCAGTTTTGAACGGAAGATATTTCCTTTTTCACCATAGCCCTCTAAGGGCTTCCAAATATCCCTTTGCCAATTCCACAAGAACAGCCTTAGCGAAAGGCTTCTTGAAGGGAAAGATGTAACTCTGTGAGATGAATTAACAGAACACAGAGCAGTTTCTCAGAAAGCTTCTTTCCAGTTTTGAACGGAAGATATTCCCTTTTTCACCATAGCCCTCTATGGGCTTCCAAATATCCCTTTGCCAATTCCACAAGAACAGCCTTAGCGAAAGGCTTCTTGAAGGGAAAGATGTAACTCTGTGAGATGAATTAACAGAACACAGAGCAGTTTCTCAGAAAGCTTCTTTCCAGTTTTGAACGGAAGATATTTCCTTTTTCACCATGTCCCTCTATGGGCTTCCAAATATCCCTTTGCCAATTCCACAAGAACAGCCTTAGCGAAAGGCTTCTTGAAGGGAAAGATGTAACTCTGTGAGATGAATTAACAGAACACAGAGCAGTTTCTCAGAAAGCTTCTTTCCAGTTTTGAACGGAAGATATTTCCTTTTTCACCATGTCCCTCTATGGGCTTCCAAATATCCCTTTGCCAATTCCACAAGAACAGCCTTAGCGAAAGGCTTCTTGAAGGGAAAGATGTAACTCTGTGAGATGAATTAACAGAACACAGAGCAGTTTCTCAGAAAGCTTCTTTCCAGTTTTGAACGGAAGATATTTCCTTTTTCACCATAGCCCTCTATGGGCTTCCAAATATCCCTTTGCCAATTCCACAAGAACAGCCTTAGCAAAAGGCTTCTTGAAGGGAAAGATGTAACTCTGTGAGATGAATTAACAGAACACCGAGCAGTTTCTCAGAAAGCTTCTTTCCAGTTTTGAACGGAAGATATTCCCTTTTTCACCATAGCCCTCTATGGGCTTCCAAATATCGCTTTGCCAATTCCACAAGAACAGCCTTAGCGAAAGGCTTCTTGAAGGGAAAGATGTAACTCTGTGAGATGAATTAACAGAACACAGAGCAGTTTCTCAGAAAGCTTCTTTCCAGTTTTGAACGGAAGATATTCCCTTTTTCACCATAGCCCTCTATGGGCTTCCAAATATCCCTTTGCCAATTCCCCAAGAACAGCCTTAGCGAAAGGCTTCTTGAAGGGAAAGATGTAACTCTGTGAGATGAATTAACAGAACACAGAGCAGTTTCTCAGAAAGCTTCTTTCCAGTTTTGAACGGAAGATATTTCCTTTTTCACCATAGCCCTCTATGGGCTTCCAAATATCCCTTTGCCAATTCCACAAGAACAGCCTTAGCGAAAGGCTTCTTGAAGGGAAAGATGTAACTCTGTGAGATGAATTAACAGAACACAGAGCAGTTTCTCAGAAAGCTTCTTTCCAGTTTTGAACGGAAGATATTTCCTTTTTCACCATAGCCCTCTATGGGCTTCCAAATATCCCTTTGCCAATTCCAGAAGAACAGCCTTAGCGAAAGGCTTCTTGAAGGGAAAGATGTAACTCTGTGAGATGAATTAACAGAAGACAGAGCAGTTTCTCAGAAAGCTTCTTTCCAGTTTTGAACGGAAGAGATTTCCTTTTTCACCATAGCCCTCTATGGGCTTCCAAATATCCCTTTGCCAATTCCACAAGAACAGCCTTAGCGAAAGGCTTCTTGAAGGGAAAGATGTAACTCTGTGAGATGAATTAACAGAACACAGAGCAGTTTCTCAGAAAGCTTCTTTCCAGTTTTGAACGGAAGATATTCCCTTTTTCACCATAGCCCTCTATGGGCTTCCAAATATCCCTTTGCCAATTCCACAAGAACAGCCTTAGCGAAAGGCTTCTTGAAGGGAAAGATGTAACTCTGTGAGATGAATTAACAGAACACAGAGCAGTTTCTCAGAAAGCTTCTTTCCAGTTTTGAACGGAAGATATTTCCTTTTTCACCATAGCCCTCTATGGGCCTCCAAATATCCCTTTGCCAATTCCACAAGAACAGCCTTAGCGAAAGGCTTCTTGAAGGGAAAGATGTAACTCTGTGAAATGAATTAACAGAACACAGAGCAGTTTCTCAGAAAGCTTCTTTCCAGTTTTGAACGGAAGAGATTTCCTTTTTCACCATAGCCCTCTATGGGCTTCCAAATATCCCTTTGCCAATTCCACAAGAACAGCCTTAGCGAAAGGCTTCTTGAAGGGAAAGATGTAACTCTGTGAGATGAATTAACAGAACACAGAGCAGTTTCTCAGAAAGCTTCTTTCCAGTTTTGAACGAAAGATATTCCCTTTTTCACCATAGCCCTCTATGGGCTTCCAAATATCCCTTTGCCAATTCCACAAGAACAGCCTTAGCGAAAGGCTTCTTGAAGGGAAAGATGTAACTCTGTGAGATGAATTAACAGAACACAGAGCAGTTTCTCAGAAAGCTTCTTTCCAGTTTTGAACGGAAGATATTTCCTTTTTCACAATAGCCCGCTATGGGCTTCCAAATATCCCTTTGCCAATTCCACAAGAACAGCCTTAGCGAAAGGCTTCTTGAAGGGAAAGATGTAACTCTGTGAGATGAATTAACAGGACACAGAGCAGTTTCTCAGAAAGCTTCTTTCCAGTTTTGAACGGAAGATATTCCCTTTTTCACCATAGCCCTCTATGGGCTTCCAAATATCCCTTTGCCAATTCCACAAGAACAGCCTTAGCGAAAGGCTTCTTGAAGGGAAAGATGTAACTCTGTGAGATGAATTAACAGAACACAGAGCAGTTTCTCAGAAAGCTTCTTTCCAGTTTTGAAGGGAAGATATTTCCTTTTTCACCATAGCCCGCTATGGGCTTCCAAATATCCCTTTGCCAATTCCACAAGAACAGCCTTAGCGAAAGGCTTCTTGAAGGGAAAGATGTAACTCTGTGAGATGAATTAACAGAACACAGAGCAGTTTCTCAGAAAGCTTCTTTCCAGTTTTGAATGGAAGAGATTTCCTTTTTCACCATAGCCCTCTATGGGCTTCCAAATATCCCTTTGCCAATTCCACAAGAACAGCCTTAGCGAAAGGCTTGTTGAAGGGAAACATGTAACTCTGAGAGTTGAATTAACAGAACACAGAGCAGTTTCTCAGAAAGCTTCTTTCCAGTTTTGAACGGAAGATATTTCCTTTTTCACCATAGCCCTCTATGGGCTTCCAAATATCCCTTTGCCAATTCCTTAGCGAAAGGCTTCTTGAAGGGAAAGATGTAACTCTGTGAGATGAATTAACAGAACACAGAGCAGTTTCTCAGAAAGCTTCTTTCCAGTTTTGAACGGAAGAAATTCCCTTTTTCACCATAGCCTTCTATGGGCTTCCAAATATCCCTTTGCCAATTCCACAAGAACAGCCTTAGCGAAAGGCTTCTTGAAAGGAAAGATGTAACTCTGTGAGATGAATTAACAGAACACAGAGCAGTTTCTCAGAAAGCTTCTTTCCAGTTTTGAACGGAAGATATTTCCTTTTTCACCATAGCCCTCTATGGGCTTCCAAATATCCCTTTGCCAATTCCACAAGAACAGCCTTAGCGAAAGGCTTCTTGAAGGGAAAGATGTAACTCTGTGAGATGAATTAACAGAACACAGAGCAGTTTCTCAGAAAGCTTCTTTCCAGTTTTGAACGGAAGATATTTCCTTTTTCACCATAGCCCTCTATGGGCTTCCAAATATCCCTTTGCCAATTCCACAAGAACAGCCTTAGCGAAAGGCTTCTTGAAGGGAAAGATGTAACTCTGTGAGATGAATTAACAGAAGACAGAGCAGTTTCTCAGAAAGCTTCTTTCCAGTTTTGAACGGAAGAGATTTCCTTTTTCACCATAGCCCTCTATGGGCTTCCAAATATCCCTTTGCCAATTCCACAAGAACAGCCTTAGCGAAAGGCTTCTTGAAGGGAAAGATGTAACTCTGTGAGATGAATTAACAGAACACAGAGCAGTTTCTCAGAAAGCTTCTTTCCAGTTTTGAACGGAAGATATTCCCTTTTTCAGCATAGCCCTCTATGGGCTTCCAAATATCCCTTTGCCAATTCCACAAGAACAGCCTTAGCGAAAGGCTTCTTGAAGGGAAAGATGTAACTCTGTGAGATGAATTAACAGAACACAGAGCAGTTTCTCAGAAAGCTTCTTTCCAGTTTTGAACGGAAGATATTTCCTTTTTCACCATAGCCCTCTATGGGCCTCCAAATATCCCTTTGCCAATTCCACAAGAACAGCCTTAGCGAAAGGCTTCTTGAAGGGAAAGATGTAACTCTGTGAGATGAATTAACAGAACACAGAGCAGTTTCTCAGAAAGCTTCTTTCCAGTTTTGAACGGAAGAGATTTCCTTTTTCACCATAGCCCTCTATGGGCTTCCAAATATCCCTTTGCCAATTCCACAAGAACAGCCTTAGCGAAAGGCTTCTTGAAGGGAAAGATGTAACTCTGTGAGATGAATTAACAGAACACAGAGCAGTTTCTCAGAAAGCTTTTTTCCAGTTTTGAACGGAAGATATTTCCTTTTTCACCATAGCCCTCTATGGGCTTCCAAATATTCGTTTGCCTATTCCACAAGAACAGCCTTAGCGAAAGGCTTCTTGAAGGGAAAGATGTAACTCTGTGAGATGAATTAACAGAACACAGAACAGTTTCTCAGAAAGCTTCTTTCCAGTTTTGAACGGAAGATATTTCCTTTTTCACCATAGCCCTCTTTGGGCTTCCAAATATTCCTTTGCCAATTCCCCAAGAACAGCCTTAGCGAAAGGCTTCTTGAAAGGAAAGATGTAACTCTGTGAGATGAATTAACAGAACACAGAGCAGTTTCTCAGAAAGCTTCTTTCCAGTTTTGAACGGAAGATATTTCCTTTTTCACCATAGCCCTCTAAGGGCTTCCAAATATCCCTTTGCCAATTCCACAAGAACAGCCTTAGCGAAAGGCTTCTTGAAGGGAAAGATGTAACTCTGTGAGATGAATTAACAGAACACAGAGCAGTTTCTCAGAAAGCTTCTTTCCAGTTTTGAACGGAAGATATTCCCTTTTTCACCATAGCCCTCTATGGGCTTCCAAATATCCCTTTGCCAATTCCACAAGAACAGCCTTAGCGAAAGGCTTCTTGAAGGGAAAGATGTAACTCTGTGAGATGAATTAACAGAACACAGAGCAGTTTCTCAGAAAGCTTCTTCCCACTTTTGAAGGGAAGATATTTCCTTTTTCACCATAGCCCGCTATGGGCTTCCAAATATCCCTTTGCCAATTCCACAAGAACAGCCTTAGCGAAAGGCTTCTTGAAGGGAAAGATGTAACTCTGTGAGATGAATTAACAGGACACAGAGCAGTTTCTCAGAAAGCTTCTTTCCAGTTTTGAACGGAAGATATTCCCTTTTTCACCATAGCCCTCTATGGGCTTCCAAATATCCCTTTGCCAATTCCACAAGAACAGCCTTAGCGAAAGGCTTCTTGAAGGGAAAGATGTAACTCTGTGAGATGAATTAACAGAACACAGAGCAGTTTCTCAGAAAGCTTCTTTCCAGTTTTGAAGGGAAGATATTTCCTTTTTCACCATAGCCCGCTATGGGCTTCCAAATATCCCTTTGCCAATTCCACAAGAACAGCCTTAGCGAAAGGCTTCTTGAAGGGAAAGATGTAACTCTGTGAGATGAATTAACAGAACACAGAGCAGTTTCTCAGAAAGCTTCTTTCCAGTTTTGAACGGAAGATATTTCCTTTTTCACCATAGCCCTCTATGGGCTTCCAAATATCCCTTTGCCAATTCCAGAAGAACAGCCTTAGCGAAAGGCTTCTAGAAGGGAAAGATGTACCACTGTGAGATGAATTAACAGAACACAGAGCAGTTTCTCAGAAAGCTTCTTTCGAGTTTTGAATGGAAGGTATTCCCTTTTTCACCATAGCCCTCTAGGGGCTTCCAAATATCCCTTTGCCAATTCCACAAGAACAGCCTTAGCGAAAGGCTTCTTGAAGGGAAAGATGTAACTCTGTGAGATGAATTAACAGAACACAGAGCAGTTTCTCAGAAAGCTTCTTTCCAGTTTTGAACGGAAGATATTTCCTTTATCACCATAGCCCTCTACGGGCTTCCAAATATCCCTTTGCCAATTCCACAAGAGCAGCCTTAGCGAAAGGCTTCTAGAAGGGAAAGATGAAACTCTGTGAGATGAATTAACGGAACACAGAGCAGTTTCTCAGAAAGCTTCTTTCCAGTTTTGAACGGAAGATATTTCCTTTTCACCATAGCCCTCTATGGGCTTCCAAATATCCCTTTGCCAATTCCACAAGAACAGCCTTAGCGAAAGGCTTCTTGAAGGGAAAGATGTATCTCTGTGAGATGAATTAACAGAACACAGAGCAGTTTCTCAGAAAGCTTCTTTCCAGTTTTAAACCGAAGAGATTTCCTTTTTCACCATAGCCCTCTATGGGCTTCCAAATATCCCTTTGCCAATTCCACAAGAACAGCCTTAGCGAAAGGCTTCTTGAAGGGAAAGATGTAACTCTGTGAGATGAATTAACAGAACACAGAGCAGTTTCTCAGAAAGCTTCTTTCACAGTTTTGAAGGGAAGATATTTCCTTTTTCACCATAGCCCGCTACGGGTTTCCAAATATCCCTTTGCCAATTCCACAAGAACAGCCTTAGCGAAAGGCTTCTTGAAGGGAAAGATGTAACTCTGTGAGATGAATTAACAGAACACAGAGCAGTTTCTCAGAAAGCTTCTTTCCAGTTTTGAAGGGAAGATATTCCCTTTTTCACCATAGCCCTCTATGGGCTTCCAAATATCCCTTTGCCAATTCCACAAGAACAGCCTTAGCGAAAGGCTTGTTGAAGGGAAAGATGTAACTCTGAGAGATGAATTAACAGAACACAGAGCAGTTTCTCAGAAAGCTTCTTTCCAGTTTTGAACGGAAGATATTCCCTTTTTCAGCATAGCCCTCTATGGGCTTCCAAATATCCCTTTGCCAATTCCACAAGAACAGCCTTAGCGAAAGGCTTCTTGAAGGGAAAGATGTAACTCTGTGAGATGAATTAACAGAACACAGAGCAGTTTCTCAGAAAGCTTCTTTCCAGTTTTGAACGGAAGATATTTCCTTTTTCACCGTAGCCCTCTAAGGGCTTCCAAATATCCCTTTGCCAATTCCACAAGAACAGCCTTAGCGAAAGGCTTCTTGAAGGGAAAGATGTAACTCTGTGAGATGAATTAACAGAACACAGAGCAGTTTCTCAGAAAGCTTCTTTCCAGTTTTGAACGGAAGATATTCCCTTTTTCACCATAGCCCGCTATGGGCTTCCAAATATCCCTTTGCCAATTCCACAAGAACAGCCTTAGCGAAAGGCTTCTTGAAGGGAAAGATGTAACTCTGTGAGATGAATTATCAGGACACAGAGCAGTTTCTCAGAAAGCTTCTTTCCAGTTTTGAACGGAAGATATTCCCTTTTTCACCATAGCCCTCTATGGGCTTCCAAATATCCCTTTGCCAATTCCACAAGAACAGCCTTAGCGAAAGGCTTCTTGAAGGGAAAGATGTAACTCTGTGAGATGAATTAACAGAACACAGAGCAGTTTCTCAGAAAGCTTCTTTCCAATTTTGAAGGGAAGATATTTCCTTTTTCACCATAGCCCGCTATGGGCTTCCAAATATCCCTTTGCCAATTCCACAAGATCAGCCTTAGCGAAAGGCTTCTTGAAGGGAAAGATGTAACTCTGTGAGATGAATTAACAGAACACAGAGCAGTTTCTCAGAAAGCTTCTTTCCAGTTTTGAACGGAAGATATTTCCTTTTTCACCATAGCCCTCTATGGGCTTCCAAATATCCCTTTGCCAATTCCAGAAGAACAGCCTTAGCGAAAGGCTTCTAGAAGGGAAAGATGTAAGTCTGTGAGATGAATTAACAGAACACAGAGCAGTTTCTCAGAAAGCTTCTTTCGAGTTTTGAACGGAAGGTATTCCCTTTTTCACCATAGCCCTCTATGGGCTTCCAAATATCCCTTTGCCAATTCCACAAGAACAGCCTTAGCGAAAGGCTTCTTGAAGGGAAAGATGTAACTCTGTGAGATGAATTAACAGAACACAGAGCAGTTTCTCAGAAAGCTTCTTTCCAGTTTTGAACGGAAGATATTTCCTTTATCACCATAGCCCTCTACGGGCTTCCAAATATCCCTTTGCCAATTCCACAAGAGCAGCCTTAGCGAAAGGCTTCTAGAAGGGAAAGATGAAACTCTGTGAGATGAATTAACGGAACACAGAGCAGTTTCTCAGAAAGCTTCTTTCCAGTTTTGAACGGAAGATATTTCCTTTTCACCATAGCCCTCTATGGGCTTCCAAATATCCCTTTGCCAATTCCACAAGAACAGCCTTAGCGAAAGGCTTCTTGAAGGGAAAGATGTAACTCTGTGAGATGAATTAACAGAACACAGAGCAGTTTCTCAGAAAGCTTCTTTCCAGTTTTGAACGGAAGATATTCCCTTTTTCACCATAGCCCTCTATGGGCTTCCAAATATCCCTTTGCCAATTCCACAAGAACAGCCTTAGCGAAAGGCTTCTTGAAGGGAAAGATGTAACTCTGTGAGATGAATTAACAGAACACAGAGCAGTTTCTCAGAAAGCTTCTTTCCAGTTTTGAACGGAAGATATTCCCTTTTTCACCATAGCCCTCTATGGGCTTCCAAATATCCCTTTGCCAATTCCACAAGAACAGCCTTAGCGAAAGGCTTCTTGAAGGGAAAGATGTAACTCTGTGAGATGAATTAACAGAACACAGAGCAGTTTCTCAGAAAGCTTTTTTCCAGTTTTGAACGGAAGATAGTTCCTTTTTCACCATAGCCCTCTATGGGCTTCCAAATATCCGTTTGCCAATTCCACAAGAACAGCCTTAGCGAAAGGCTTCTTGAAGGGAAAGATGTAACTCTGTGAGATGAATTAACAGAACACAGAACAGTTTCTCAGAAAGCTTCTTTCCAGTTTTGAACGGAAGATATTTCCTTTTTCACCATAGCCCTCTATGGGCTTCCAAATATCCCTTTGCCAATTCCCCAAGAACAGCCTTAGCGAAAGGCTTCTTGAAAGGAAAGATGTAACTCTGTGAGATGAATTAACAGAACACAGAGCAGTTTCTCAGAAAGCTTCTTTCCAGTTTTGAACGGAAGATATTTCCTTTTTCACCATAGCCCTCTAAGGGCTTCCAAATATCCCTTTGCCAATTCCACAAGAACAGCCTTAGCGAAAGGCTTCTTGAAGGGAAAGATGTAACTCTGTGAGATGAATTAACAGAACACAGAGCAGTTTCTCAGAAAGCTTCTTTCCAGTTTTGAACGGAAGATATTCCCTTTTTCACCATAGCCCTCTATGGGCTTCCAAATATCCCTTTGCCAATTCCACAAGAACAGCCTTAGCGAAAGGCTTCTTGAAGGGAAAGATGTAACTCTGTGAGATGAATTAACAGAACACAGAGCAGTTTCTCAGAAAGCTTCTTTCCAGTTTTGAACGGAAGATATTTCCTTTTTCACCATGTCCCTCTATGGGCTTCCAAATATCCCTTTGCCAATTCCACAAGAACAGCCTTAGCGAAAGGCTTCATGAAGGGAAAGATGTAACTCTGTGAGATGAATTAACAGAACACAGAGCAGTTTCTCAGAAAGCTTCTTTCCAGTTTTGAACGGAAGATATTTCCTTTTTCACCATGTCCCTCTATGGGCTTCCAAATATCCCTTTGCCAATTCCACAAGAACAGCCTTAGCGAAAGGCTTGTTGAAGGGAAAGATGTAACTCTGTGAGATGAATTAACAGAACACAGAGCAGTTTCTCAGAAAGCTTCTTTCCAGTTTTGAACGGAAGATATTCCCTTTTTCACCATAGCCCTCTATGGGCTTCCAAATATCCCTTTGCCAATTCCACAAGAACAGCCTTAGCGAAAGGCTTCTTGAAGGGAAAGATGTAACTCTGTGAGATGAATTAACAGAACACAGAGCAGTTTCTCAGAAAGCTTCTTTCCAGTTTTGAACGGAAGATATTCCCTTTTTCACCTTAGCCCTCTATGGGCTTCCAAATATTCCTTTGCCAATTCCACAAGAACAGCCTTAGCGAAAGGCTTCTTGAAGGGAAAGATGTAACTCTGTGAGATGAATTAACAGAACACAGAGCAGTTTCTCAGAAAGCTTCTTTCCAGTTTTGAACGGAAGATATTTCCTTTTTCACCATAGCCCTGTATGGGCTTCCAAATATCCCTTTGCCAATTCCACAAGAACAGCCTTAGCGAAAGGCTTCTTGAAGGGAAAGATGTAACTCTGTGAGATGAATTAACAGAACACAGAGCAGTTTCTCAGAAAGCTTCTTTCCAGTTTTGAACGGAAGATATTCCCTTTTTCACCATAGCCCTCTATGGGCTTCCAAATATCCCTTTGCCAATTCCACAAGAACAGCCTTAGCGAAAGGCTTGTTGAAGGGAAACATGTAACTCTGAGAGATGAATTAACAGAACACAGAGTAGTTTCTCAGGAAGCTTCTTTCCAGTTTTGAACGGAAGATATTCCCTTTTTCACCATAGCCCTCTATGGGCTTCCAAATATCCCTTTGCCAATTCCACAAGAACAGCCTTAGCGAAAGGCTTCTTGAAGGGAAAGATGTAACTCTGTGAGATGAATTAACAGAACACAGAGCAGTTTCTCAGAAAGCTTCTTTCCAGTTTTGAACGGAAGATATTTCCTTTTTCACCATAGCCCTCTATGGGCTTCCAAATATCCCTTTGCCATTTCCTTAGCGAAAGGCTTCTTGAAGGGAAAGATGTAACTCTGTGAGATGAATTAACAGAACACAGAGCAGTTTCTCAGAAAGCTTCTTTCCAGTTTTGAACGGAAGGTATTCCCTTTTTCACCATAGCCCTCTATGGGCTTCCAAATATCCCTTTGCCAATTCCACAAGAACAGCCTTAGCGAAAGGCTTCTTGAAGGGAAAGATGTAACTCTGTGAGATGAATTAACAGAACACAGAGCAGTTTCTCAGAAAGCTTCTTTCCAGTTTTGAACGGAAGATATTCCCTTTTTCACCATAGCCCTCTATGGGCTTCCAAATATCCCTTTGCCAATTCCACAAGAACAGCCTTAGCGAAAGGCTTCTTGAAGGGAAAGATGTAACTCTGTGAGATGAATTAACAGAACACAGAACTGTTTCTCAGAAAGCTTCTTTCCAGTTTTGAACGGAAGATATTTCCTTTTTCACCATAGCCGGCTATGGGCTTCCAAATATCCCTTTGCCAATTCCACAAGAACAGCCTTAGCGAAAGGCTTCTTGAAGGGAAAGATGTAACTCTGTGAGATGAATTAACAGAACACAGAGCAGTTTCTCAGAAAGCTTTTTTCCAGTTTTGAACGGAAGATATTTCCTTTTTCACCATAGCCCTCTATGGGCTTCCAAATATCCCTTTGCCAATTCCACAAGAACAGCCTTAGCGAAAGGCTTCTTGAAGGGAAAGATGTAACTCTGTGAGATGAATTAACAGACCACAGAGTAGTTTCTCAGAAAGCATCTTTCCAGTTTTGAACGGAAGATATTTCCTTTTTCACCATAGCCCTCTATGGGCTTCCAAATATCCCTTTGCCAATTCCACAAGAACAGCCTTAGCGAAAGGCTTCTTGAAGGGAAAGATGTAACTCTGTGAGATGAATTAACAGAACACAGAGCAGTTTCTAAGAAAGCTTCTTTCCAGTTTTGAACGGAAGATATTTCCTTTTTCACCATAGCCCTCTATGGGCTTCCAAATATCCCTTTGCCAATTCCACAAGAACAGCCTTAGCGAAAGGCTTGTTGAAGGGAAAGATGTAACTCTGAGAGATGAATTAACAGAACACAGAGCAGTTTCTCAGAAAGCTTCTTTCCAGTTTTGAACGGAAGATATTCCCTTTTTCACCATAGCCCTCTATGGGCTTCCAAATATCCCTTTGCCAATTCCACAAGAACAGCCTTAGCGAAAGGCTTCTTGAAGGTAAAGATGTAACTCTGTGAGATGAATTAACAGAACACAGAGCAGTTTCTCAGAAAGCTTCTTTCCAGTTTTGAACGGAAGATATTCCCTTTTTCACCATAGCCCTCTATGGGCTTCCAAATATCCCTTTGCCAATTCCACAAGAACAGCCTTAGCGAAAGGCTTCTTGAAGGGAAAGATGTAACTCTGTGAGATGAATTAACAGAACACAGAGCAGTTTCTCAGAAAGCTTTTTTCCAGTTTTGAAAGGAAGATATTTCCTTTTTCACCATAGCCCTCTATGGGCTTCCAAATATCCGTTTGCCAATTCCACAAGAACAGCCTTAGCGAAAGGCTTCTTGAAGGGAAAGATGTAACTCTGTGAGATGAATTAACAGAACACAGAACAGTTTCTCAGAAAGTTTCTTTCCAGTTTTGAACGGAAGATATTTCCTTTTTCACCATAGCCCTCTAGGGGCTTCCAAATATCCCTTTGCCAATTCCCCAAGAACAGCCTTAGCGAAAGGCTTCTTGAAAGGAAAGATGTAACTCTGTGAGATGAATTAACAGAACACAGAGCAGTTTCTCAGAAAGCTTCTTTCCAGTTTTGAACGGAAGATATTTCCTTTTTCACCATAGCCCTCTAAGGGCTTCCAAATATCCCTTTGCCAATTCCACAAGAACAGCCTTAGCGAAAGGCTTCTTGAAGGGAAAGATGTAACTCTGTGAGATGAATTAACAGAACACAGAGCAGTTTCTCAGAAAGCTTCTTTCCAGTTTTGAACGGAAGATATTCCCTTTTTCACCATAGCCCTCTATGGGCTTCCAAATATCCCTTTGCCAATTCCACAAGAACAGCCTTAGCGAAAGGCTTCTTGAAGGGAAAGATGTAACTCTGTGAGATGAATTAACAGAACACAGAGCAGTTTCTCAGAAAGCTTCGTTCCAGTTTTGAAGGGAAGATATTTCCTTTTTCACCAAAGCCCTCTACGGGCTTCCAAATATCCCTTTGCCAATTCCACAAGAGCAGCCTTAGCGAAAGGCTTCTTGAAGGGAAAGATGAAACTCTGTGAGATGAATTAACGGAACACAGAGCAGTTTCTCAGAAAGCTTCTTTCCAGTTTTGAACGGAAGATATTTCCTTTTCACCATAGACCTCTATGGGCTTCCAAATATCCCTTTGCCAATTCCACAAGAACAGCCTTAGCGAAAGGCTTCTTGAAGGGAAAGATGTATCTCTGTGAGATGAATTAACAGAACACAGAGCAGTTTCTCAGAAAGCTTCTTTCCAGTTTTGAACCGAAGAGATTTCCTTTTTCACCATAGCCCTCTATGGGCTTCCAAATATCCCTTTGCCAATTCCACAAGAACAGCCTTAGCGAAAGGCTTCTTGAAGGGAAAGATGTAACTCTGTGAGATGAATTAACAGAACACAGAGCAGTTTCTCAGAAAGCTTCTTTCACAGTTTTGAAGGGAAGATATTTCCTTTTTCACCATAGCCCGCTACGGGTTTCCAAATATCCCTTTGCCAATTCCACAAGAACAGCCTTAGCGAAAGGCTTCTTGAAGGGAAAGATGTAACTCTGTGAGATGAATTAACAGAACACAGAGCAGTTTCTCAGAAAGCTTCTTTCCAGTTTTGAAGGGAAGATATTCCCTTTTTCACCATAGCCCTCTATGGGCTTCCAAATATCCCTTTGCCAATTCCACAAGAACAGCCTTAGCGAAAGGCTTGTTGAAGGGAAAGATGTAACTCTAAGAGATGAATTAACAGAACACAGAGCAGTTTCTCAGAAAGCTTCTTTCCAGTATTGAACGGAAGATATTCCCTTTTTCACCATAGCCCTCTATGGGCTTCCAAATATCCCTTTGCCAATTCCACAAGAACAGCCTTAGCGAAAGGCTTCTTGAAGGGAAAGATGTAACTCTGTGAGATGAATTAACAGAACACAGAGCAGTTTCTCAGAAAGCTTCTTTCCAGTTTTGAACGGAAGATATATCCTTTTTCACCATAGCCCTCTATGGGCTTCCAAATATCCCTTTGCCAATTCCACAAGAACAGCCTTAGCGAAAGGCTTCTTGAAGGGAAAGATGTAACTCTGTGAGATGAATTAACAGAACACAGAGCAGTTTCTCAGAAAGCTTCTTTCCAGTTTTGAACGGAAGATATTCCCTTTTTCACCATAGCCCTCTATGGGCTTCCAAATATCCCTTTGCCAATTCCACAAGAACAGCCTTAGCGAAAGGCTTCTTGAAGGGAAAGATGTAACTCTGTGAGATGAATTAACAGAACACAGAGCAGTTTCTCAGAAAGCTTCTTTCCAGTTTTGAACGGAAGATATTCCCTTTTTCACCATAGCCCTCTATGGGCTTCCAAATATCCCTTTGCCAATTCCACAAGAACAGCCTTAGCGAAAGGCTTCTTGAAGGGAAAGATGTAACTCTGTGAGATGAATTAACAGAACACAGAGCAGTTTCTCAGAAAGCTTTTTTCCAGTTTTGAACGGAAGATATTTCCTTTTTCACCATAGCCCTCTATGGGCTTCCAAATATCCGTTTGCCAATTCCACAAGAACAGCCTTAGCGAAAGGCTTCTTGAAGGGAAAGATGTAACTCTGTGAGATGAATTAACAGAACACAGAACAGTTTCTCAGAAAGCTTCTTTCCAGTTTTGAACGGAAGATATTTCCTTTTTCACCATAGCCCTCTATGGGCTTCCAAATATCCCTTTGCCAATTCCCCAAGAACAGCCTTAGCGAAAGGCTTCTTGAAAGGAAAGATGTAACTCTGTGAGATGAATTAACAGAACACAGAGCAGTTTCTCAGAAAGCTTCTTTCCAGTTTTGAACGGAAGATATTTCCTTTTTCACCATAGCCCTCTAAGGGCTTCCAAATATCCCTTTGCCAATTCCACAAGAACAGCCTTAGCGAAAGGCTTCTTGAAGGGAAAGATGTAACTCTGTGAGATGAATTAACAGAACACAGAGCAGTTTCTCAGAAAGCTTCTTTCCAGTTTTGAACGGAAGATATTCCCTTTTTCACCATAGCCCTCTATGGGCTTCCAAATATCCCTTTGCCAATTCCACAAGAACAGCCTTAGCGAAAGGCTTCTTGAAGGGAAAGATGTAACTCTGTGAGATGAATTAACAGAACACAGAGCAGTTTCTCAGAAAGCTTCTTTCCAGTTTTGAACGGAAGATATTTCCTTTTTCACCATAGCCCTCTATGGGCTTCCAAATATCCCTTTGCCAATTCCACAAGAACAGCCTTAGCGAAAGGCTTCATGAAGGGAAAGATGTAACTCTGTGAGGTGAATTAACAGAACACAGAGCAGTTTCTCAGAAAGCTTCTTTCCAGTTTTGAACGGAAGATATTTCCTTTTTCACCATGTCCCTCTATGGGCTTCCAAATATCCCTTTGCCAATTCCACAAGAACAGCCTTAGCGAAAGGCTTGTTGAAGGGAAAGATGTAACTCTGTGAGATGAATTAACAGAACACAGAGCAGTTTCTCAGAAAGCTTCTTTCCAGTTTTGAACGGAAGATATTCCCTTTTTCACCATAGCCCTCTATGGGCTTCCAAATATCCCTTTGCCAATTCCACAAGAACAGCCTTAGCGAAAGGCTTCTTGAAGGGAAAGATGTAACTCTGTGAGATGAATTAACAGAACACAGAGCAGTTTCTCAGAAAGCTTCTTTCCAGTTTTGAACGGAAGATATTCCCTTTTTCACCTTAGCCCTCTATGGGCTTCCAAATATTCCTTTGCCAATTCCACAAGAACAGCCTTAGCGAAAGGCTTCTTGAAGGGAAAGATGTAACTCTGTGAGATGAATTAACAGAACACAGAGCAGTTTCTCAGAAAGCTTCTTTCCAGTTTTGAACGGAAGATATTTCCTTTTTCACCATAGCCCTGTATGGGCTTCCAAATATCCCTTTGCCAATTCCACAAGAACAGCCTTAGCGAAAGGCTTCTTGAAGGGAAAGATGTAACTCTGTGAGATGAATTAACAGAACACAGAGCAGTTTCTCAGAAAGCTTCTTTCCAGTTTTGAACGGAAGATATTCCCTTTTTCACCATAGCCCTCTATGGGCTTCCAAATATCCCTTTGCCAATTCCACAAGAACAGCCTTAGCGAAAGGCTTGTTGAAGGGAAACATGTAACTCTGAGAGATGAATTAACAGAACACAGAGCAGTTTCTCAGGAAGCTTCTTTCCAGTTTTGAACGGAAGATATTCCCTTTTTCACCATAGCCCTCTATGGGCTTCCAAATATCCCTTTGCCAATTCCACAAGAACAGCCTTAGCGAAAGGCTTCTTGAAGGGAAAGATGTAACTCTGTGAGATGTATTAACAGAACACAGAGCAGTTTCTCAGAAAGCTTCTTTCCAGTTTTGAACGGAAGATATTTCCTTTTTCACCATAGCCCTCTATGGGCTTCCAAATATCCCTTTGCCATTTCCTTAGCGAAAGGCTTCTTGAAGGGAAAGATGTAACTCTGTGAGATGAATTAACAGAACACAGAGCAGTTTCTCAGAAAGCTTCTTTCCAGTTTTGAACGGAAGATATTCCCTTTTTCACCATAGCCCTCTATGGGCTTCCAAATATCCCTTTGCCAATTCCACAAGAACAGCCTTAGCGAAAGGCTTCTTGAAGGGAAAGATGTAACTCTGTGAGATGAATTAACAGAACACAGAGCAGTTTCTCAGAAAGCTTCTTTCCAGTTTTGCACGGAAGATATTCCCTTTTTCACCATAGCCCTCTATGGGCTTCCAAATATCCCTTTGCCAATTCCACAGGAACAGCCTTAGCGAAAGGCTTCTTGAAGGGAAAGATGTAACTCTGTGAGATGAATTAACAGAACACAGAACTGTTTCTCAGAAAGCTTCTTTCCTGTTTTGAACGGAAGATATTTCCTTTTTCACCATAGCCGGCTATGGGCTTCCAAATATCCCTTTGCCAATTCCACAAGAACAGCCTTAGCGAAAGGCTTCTTGAAGGGAAAGATGTAACTCTGTGAGATGAATTAACAGAACACAGAGCAGTTTCTCAGAAAGCTTCTTTCCAGTTTTGAACGGAAGATATTCCCTTTTTCACCATAGCCCTCTATGGGCTTCCAAATATCCCTTTGCCAATTCCACAAGAACAGCCTTAGCGAAAGGCTTCTTTAAGGGAATGATGTAACTCTTTGAGATGAATTAACAGAACACAGAGCAGTTTCTCAGAAAGCTTTTTTCCAGTTTTGAACGGAAGATATTGCCTTTTTCACCATAGCCCTCTATGGGCTTCCAAATATCCCTTTGCCAATTCCACAAGAACAGCTTTAGCGAAAGGCTTCCTGAAGGGAAAGATGTAACTCTGTGAGATGAATTAACAGACCACAGAGCAGTTTCTCAGAAAGCTTCTTTCCAGTTTTGAACGGAAGATATTTCCTTTTTCACCATAGCCCTCTATGGGCTTCCAAATATCCCTTTGCCAATTCCACAAGAACAGCCTTAGCGAAAGGCTTCTTGAAGGGAAAGATGTAACTCTGTGAGATGAATTAACAGAACACAGAGCAGTTTCTCAGAAAGCTTCTTTCCAGTTTTGAACGGAAGATATTTCCTTTTTCACCATAGCCCTCTAAGGGCTTCCAAATATCCCTTTGCCAATTCCACAAGAACAGCCTTAGCGAAAGGCTTCTTGAAGGGAAAGATGTAACTCTGTGAGATGAATTAACAGAACACAGAGCAGTCTCTCACAAAGCTTCTTTCCAGTTTTGAACGGAAGATATTCCCTTTTTCACCATAGCCCTCTATGGGCTTCCAAATATCCCTTTGCCAATTCCTCAAGAACAGCCTTAGCGAAAGGCTTCTTGAAGGGAAAGATGTAACTCTGTGAGATGAATTAACAGAACACAGAGCAGTTTCTCAGAAAGCTTTTTTCCAGTTTTGAACGGAAGATATTTCCTTTTTCACCATAGCCCTCTATGGGCTTCCAAATATCCGTTTGCCAATTCCACAAGAACAGCCTTAGCGAAACGCTTCTTGAAGGGAAAGATGTAACTCTGTGAGATGAATTAACAGAACACAGAACAGTTTCTCAGAAAGTTTCTTTCCAGTTTTGAACGGAAGATATTTCCTTTTTCACCATAGCCCTCTATGGGCTTCCAAATATCCCTTTGCCAATTCCCCAAGAACAGCCTTAGCGAAAGGCTTCTTGAAAGGAAAGATGTAACTCTGTGAGATGAATTAACAGAACACAGAGCAGTTTCTCAGAAAGCTTCTTTCCAGTTTTCAACGGAAGATATTTCCTTTTTCACCATAGCCCTCTAAGGGCTTCCAAATATCCCTTTGCCAATTCCACAAGAACAGCCTTAGCGAAAGGCTTCTTGAAGGGAAAGATGTAACTCTGTGAGATGAATTAACAGAACACAGAGCAGTTTCTCAGAAAGCTTCTTTCCAGTTTTGAACGGAAGATATTCCCTTTTTCACCATAGCCCTCTATGGGCTTCCAAATATCCCTTTGCCAATTCCACAAGAACAGCCTTAGCGAAAGGCTTCTTGAAGGGAAAGATGTAACTCTGTGAGATGAATTAACAGAACACAGAGCAGTTTCTCAGAAAGCTTCTTTCCAGTTTTGAAGGGAAGATATTTCCTTTTTCACCAAAGCCCTCTACGGGCTTCCAAATATCCCTTTGCCAATTCCACAAGAGCAGCCTTAGCGAAAGGCTTCTTGAAGGGAAAGATGAAACTCTGTGAGATGAATTAACGGAACACAGAGCAGTTTCTCAGAAAGCTTCTTTCCAGTTTTGAACGGAAGATATTTCCTTTTCACCATAGGCCTCTATGGGCTTCCAAATATCCCTTTGCCAATTCCACAAGAACAGCCTTAGCGAAAGGCTTCTTGAAGGGAAAGATGTATCTCTGTGAGATGAATTAACAGAACACAGAGCAGTTTCTCAGAAAGCTTCTTTCCAGTTTTGAACCGAAGAGATTTCCTTTTTCACCATAGCCCTCTATGGGCTTCCAAATATCCCTTTGCCAATTCCACAAGAACAGCCTTAGCGAAAGGCTTCTTGAAGGGAAAGATGTAACTCTGTGAGATGAATTAACAGAACACAGAGCAGTTTCTCAGAAAGCTTCTTTCACAGTTTTGAAGGGAAGATATTTCCTTTTTCACCATAGCCCGCTACGGGATTCCAAATATCCCTTTGCCAATTCCACAAGAACAGCCTTAGCGAAAGGCTTCTTGAAGGGAAAGATGTAACTCTGTGAGATGAATTAACAGAACACAGAGCAGTTTCTCAGAAAGCTTCTTTCAAGTTTTGAAGGGAATATATTCCCTTTTTCACCATAGCCCTCTATGGGCTTCCAAATATCCCTTTGCCAATTCCACAAGAACAGCCTTAGCGAAAGGCTTGTTGAAGGGAAAGATGTAACTCTGAGAGATGAATTAACAGAACACAGAGCAGTTTCTCAGAAAGCTTCTTTCCAGTATTGAACGGAAGATATTCCCTTTTTCACCATAGCCCTCTATGGGCTTCCAAATATCCCTTTGCCAATTCCACAAGAACAGCCTTAGCGAAAGGCTTCTTGAAGGGAAAGATGTAACTCTGTGAGATGAATTAACAGAACACAGAGCAGTTTCTCAGAAAGCTTTTTTCCAGTTTTGAACGGAAGATATTTCCTTTTTCACCGTAGCCCTCTATGGGCTTCCAAATATCCGTTTGCCAATTCCACAAGAACAGCCTTAGCGAAAGGCTTCTTGAAGGGAAAGATGTAACTCTGTGAGATGAATTAACAGAACACAGAGCAGTTTCTCAGAAAGCTTCTTTCCAGTTTTGAACGGAAGATATTTCCTTTTTCACCATAGCCCTCTAAGGGCTTCCAAATATCCCTTTGCCAATTCCACAAGAACAGCCTTAGCGAAAGGCTTCTTGAAGGGAAAGATGTAACTCTGTGAGATGAATTAACAGAACACAGAGCAGTTTCTCAGAAAGCTTCTTTCCAGTTTTGAACGGAAGATATTCCCTTTTTCACCATAGCCCTCTATGGGCTTCCAAATATCCCTTTGCCAATTCCACAAGAACAGCCTTAGCGAAAGGCTTCTTGAAGGGAAAGATGTAACTCTGTGAGATGAATTAACAGAACACAGAGCAGTTTCTCAGAAAGCTTCTTTCCAGTTTTGAACGGAAGATATTTCCTTTTTCACCATGTCCCTCTATGGGCTTCCAAATATCCCTTTGCCAATTCCACAAGAACAGCCTTAGCGAAAGGCTTCATGAAGGGAAAGATGTAACTCTGTGAGATGAATTAACAGAACACAGAGCAGTTTCTCAGAAAGCTTCTTTCCAGTTTTGAACGGAAGATATTTCCTTTTTCACCATGTCCCTCTATGGGCTTCCAAATATCCCTTTGCCAATTCCACAAGAACAGCCTTAGCGAAAGGCTTGTTGAAGGGAAAGATGTAACTCTGTGAGATGAATTAACAGAACACAGAGCAGTTTCTCAGAAAGCTTCTTTCCAGTTTTGAACGGAAAATATTCCCTTTTTCACCATAGCCCTCTATGGGCTTCCAAATATCCCTTTGCCAATTCCACAAGAACAGCCTTAGCGAAAGGCTTCTTGAAGGGAAAGATGTAACTCTGTGAGATGAATTAACAGAACACAGAGCAGTTTCTCAGAAAGCTTCTTTCCAGTTTTGAACGGAAGATATTCCCTTTTTCACCTTAGCCCTCTATGGGCTTCCAAATATTCCTTTGCCAATTCCACAAGAACAGCCTTAGCGAAAGGCTTCTTGAAGGGAAAGATGTAACTCTGTGAGATGAATTAACAGAACACAGAGCAGTTTCTCAGAAAGCTTCTTTCCAGTTTTGAACGGAAGATATTTCCTTTTTCACCATAGCCCTGTATGGGCTTCCAAATATCCCTTTGCCAATTCCACAAGAACAGCCTTAGCGAAAGGCTTCTTGAAGGGAAAGATGTAACTCTGTGAGATGAATTAACAGAACACAGAGCAGTTTCTCAGAAAGCTTCTTTCCAGTTTTGAACGGAAGATATTCCCTTTTTCACCATAGCCCTCTATGGGCTTCCAAATATCCCTTTGCCAATTCCACAAGAACAGCCTTAGCGAAAGGCTTGTTGAAGGGAAACATGTAACTCTGAGAGATGAATTAACAGAACACAGAGCAGTTTCTCAGGAAGCTTCTTTCCAGTTTTGAACGGAAGATATTCCCTTTTTCACCATAGCCCTCTATGGGCTTCCAAATATCCCTTTGCCAATTCCACAAGAACAGCCTTAGCGAAAGGCTTCTTGAAGGGAAAGATGTAACTCTGTGAGATGAATTAACAGAACACAGAGCAGTTTCTCAGAAAGCTTCTTTCCAGTTTTGAACGGAAGATATTTCCTTTTTCACCATAGCCCTCTATGGGCTTCCAAATATTCCTTTGCCATTTCCTTAGCGAAAGGCTTCTTGAAGGGAAAGATGTAACTCTGTGAGATGAATTAACAGAACACAGAGCAGTTTCTCAGAAAGCTTCTTTCCAGTTTTGAACGGAAGATATTCCCTTTTTCACCATAGCCCTCTATGGGCTTCCAAATATCCCTTTGCCAATTCCACAAGAACAGCCTTAGCGAAAGGCTTCTTGAAGGGAAAGATGTAACTCTGTGAGATGAATTAACAGAACACAGAGCAGTTTCTCAGAAAGCTTCTTTCCAGTTTTGCACGGAAGATATTCCCTTTTTCACCATAGCCCTCTATGGGCTTCCAAATATCCCTTTGCCAATTCCACAAGAACAGCCTTAGCGAAAGGCTTCTTGAAGGGAAAGATGTAACTCTGTGAGATGAATTAACAGAACACAGAACTGTTTCTCAGAAAGCTTCTTTCCAGTTTTGAACGGAAGATATTTCCTTTTTCACCATAGCCGGCTATGGGCTTCCAAATATCCCTTTGCCAATTCCACAAGAACAGCCTTAGCGAAAGGCTTCTTGAAGGGAAAGATGTAACTCTGTGAGATGAATTAACAGAACACAGAGCAGTTTCTCAGAAAGCTTCTTTCCAGTTTTGAACGGAAGATATTCCCTTTTTCACCATAGCCCTCTATGGGCTTCCAAATATCCCTTTGCCAATTCCACAAGAACAGCCTTAGCGAAAGGCTTCTTTAAGGGAATGATGTAACTCTTTGAGATGAATTAACAGAACACAGAGCAGTTTCTCAGAAAGCTTTTTTCCAGTTTTGAACGGAAGATATTTCCTTTTTCACCATAGCCCTCTATGGGCTTCCAAATATCCCTTTGCCAATTCCACAAGAACAGCTTTAGCGAAAGGCTTCTTGAAGGGAAAGATGTAACTCTGTGAGATGAATTAACAGACCACAGAGCAGTTTCTCAGAAAGCTTCTTTCCAGTTTTGAACGGAAGATATTTCCTTTTTCACCATAGCCCTCTATGGGCTTCCAAATATCCGTTTGCCAATTCCACAAGAACAGCCTTAGCGAAAGGCTTCTTGAAGGGAAAGATGTAACTCTGTGAGATGAATTAACAGAACACAGAGCAGTTTCTCAGAAAGCTTCTTTCCAGTTTTGAACGGAAGATATTTCCTTTTTCACCATAGCCCTCTAAGGGCTTCCAAATATCCCTTTGCCAATTCCACAAGAACAGCCTTAGCGAAAGGCTTCTTGAAGGGAAAGATGTAACTCTGTGAGATGAATTAACAGAACACAGAGCAGTCTCTCACAAAGCTTCTTTCCAGTTTTGAACGGAAGATATTCCCTTTTTCACCATAGCCCTCTATGGGCTTCCAAATATCCCTTTGCCAATTCCACAAGAACAGCCTTAGCGAAAGGCTTCTTGAAGGGAAAGATGTAACTCTGTGAGATGAATTAACAGAACACAGAGCAGTTTCTCAGAAAGCTTCTTTCCAGTTTTGAACGGAAGATATTTCCTTTTTCACCATGTCCCTCTATGGGCTTCCAAATATCCCTTTGCCAATTCCACAAGAACAGCCTTAGCGAAAGGCTTCTTGAAGGGAAAGATGTAACTCTGTGAGATGAATTAACAGAACACAGAGCAGTTTCTCAGAAAGCTTCTTTCCAGTTTTGAACGGAAGATATTTCCTTTTTCACCATGTCCCTCTATGGGCTTCCAAATATCCCTTTGCCAATTCCACAAGAACAGCCTTAGCGAAAGGCTTGTTGAAGGGAAAGATGTAACTCTGTGAGATGAATTAACAGAACACAGAGCAGTTTCTCAGAAAGCTTCTTTCCAGTTTTGAACGGAAGATATTTCCTTTTTCACCATAGCCCTCTATGGGCTTCCAAATATCCCTTTGCCAATTCCACAAGAACAGCCTTAGCAAAAGGCTTCTTGAAGGGAAAGATGTAACTCTGTGAGATGAATTAACAGAACACAGAGCAGTTTCTCAGAAAGCTTCTTTCCAGTTTTGAACGGAAGATATTCCCTTTTTCACCATAGCCCTCTAAGGGCTTCCAAATATCCCTTTGCCAATTCCACAAGAACAGCCTTAGCGAAAGGCTTCTTGAAGGGAAAGATGTAACTCTGTGAGATGAATTAACAGAACACAGAGCAGTTTCTCAGAAAGCTTCTTTCCAGTTTTGAACGGAAGAGATTTCCTTTTTCACCATAGCCCTCTATGGGCTTCCAAATATCCCTTTGCCAATTCCACAAGAACAGCCTTAGCGAAAGGCTTCTTGAAGGGAAAGATGTAACTCTGTGAGATGAATTAACAGAACACAGAGCAGTTTCTCAGAAAGCTTCTTTCCAGTTTTGAACGGAAGAGATTTCCTTTTTCACCATAGCCCTCTATGGGCTTCCAAATATCCCTCTGCCAATTCCACAAGAACAGCCTTAGCGAAAGGCTTCTTGAAGGGAAAGATGTAACTCTGTGAGATGAATTAACAGAACACAGAGCAGTTTCTCAGAAAGCTTCTTTCCAGTTTTGAACGGAAGATATTCCCTTTTTCACCATAGCCCTCTATGGGCTTCCAAATATCCCTTTGCCAATTCCACAAGAACAGCCTTAGCGAAAGGCTTGTTGAAGGGAAACATGTAACTCTGATAGATGAATTAACAGAACACAGAGCAGTTTCTCAGAAAGCTTCTTTCCAGTTTTGAACGGAAGATATTTCCTTTTTCACCATAGCCCTCTATGGGCTTCCAAATATCCCTTTGCCAATTCCACAAGAACAGCCTTAGCGAAAGGCTTGTTGAAGGGAAAGATGTAACTCTGTGAGATGAATTAACAGAACACAGAGCAGTTTCTCAGAAAGCTTCTTTCCAGTTTTGAACGGAAGATATTCCCTTTTTCACCATAGCCCTCTATGGGCTTCCAAATATCCCTTTGCCAATTCCACAAGAACAGCCTTAGCGAAAGGCTTCTTGAAGGAAAAGATGTAACTCTGTGAGATGAATTAACAGAACACAGAGCAGTTTCTCAGAAAGCTTCTTTCCAGTTTTGAAGGGAAGATATTTCCTTTTTCACCATAGCCCGCTATGGGCTTCCAAATATCCCTTTGCCAATTCCACAAGAACAGCCTTAGCGAAAGGCTTCTTGAAGGGAAAGATGTAACTCTGTGAGATGAATTAACAGGACACAGAGCAGTTTCTCAGAAAGCTTCTTTCCAGTTTTGAACGGAAGATATTCCCTTTTTCACCATAGCCCTCTATGGGCTTCCAAATATCCCTTTGCCAATTCCACAAGAACAGCCTTAGCGAAAGGCTTCTTGAAGGGAAAGATGTAACTCTGTGAGATGAATTAACAGAACACAGAGCAGTTTCTCAGAAAGCTACTTTCCAGTTTTGAAGGGAAGATATTTCCTTTTTCACCATAGCCCGCTATGGGCTTCCAAATATCCCTTTGCCAATTCCACAAGAACAGCCTTAGCGAAAGGCTTCTTGAAGGGAAAGATGTAACTCTGTGAGATGAATTAACAGAACACAGAGCAGTTTCTCAGAAAGCTTCTTTCCAGTTTTGAACGGATGATATTTCCTTTTTCACCATAGCCCTCTATGGGCTTCCAAATATCCCTTTGCCAATTCCACAAGAACAGCCTTAGCGAAAGGCTTCTTGAAGGGAAAGATGTAACTCTGTGAGATGAATTAACAGAACACAGAGCAGTTTCTCAGAAAGTTTCTTTCCAGTTTTGAACGGAAGAGATTTCCTTTATCACCATAGCCCTCTACGGGCTTCCAAATATCCCTTTGCCAATTCCACAAGAGCAGCCTTATCGAAAGGCTTCTAGAAGGGAAAGATGAAACTCTGTGAGATGAATTAACGGAACACAGAGCAGTTTCTCAGAAAGCTTCTTTCCAGTTTTGAACGGAAGATATTTCCTTTTCACCATAGCCCTCTATGGGCTTCCAAATATCCCTTTGCCAATTCCACAAGAACAGCCTTAGCGAAAGGCTTCTTGAAGGGAAAGATGTAACTCTGTGAGATGAATTAACAGAACACAGAGCAGTTTCTCAGAAAGCTTCTTTCCAGTTTTGAACCGAGAGATTTCCTTTTTCACCATAGCCCTCTATGGGCTTCCAAATATCCCTTTGCCAATTCCACAAGAACAGCCTTAGGGAAAGGCTTCTTGAAGGGAAAGATGTAACTCTGTGAGATGAATTAACAGAACACAGAGCAGTTTCTCAGAAAGCTTCTTTCACAGTTTTGAAGGGAAGATATTTCCTTTTTCACCATAGCCCGCTACGGGTTTCCAAATATCCCTTTGCCAATTCCACAAGAACAGCCTTAGCGAAAGGCTTCTTGAAGGGAAAGATGTAACTCTGTGAGATGAATTAACAGAACACAGAGCAGTTTCTCAGAAAGCTTCTTTCCAGTTTTGAAGGGAAGATATTTCCTTTTTCACCATAGCCCTCTATGGGCTTCCAAATATCCCTTTGCCAATTCCACAAGAACAGCCTTAGCGAAAGGCTTGTTGAAGGGAAAGATGTAACTCTGAGAGATGAATTAACAGAACACAGAGCAGTTTCTCAGAAAGCTTCTTTCCAGTTTTGAACGGAAGATATTCCCTTTTTCACCATAGCCCTCTATGGGCTTCCAAATATCCCTTTGCCAATTCCACAAGAACAGCCTTAGCGAAAGGCTTCTAGAAGGGAAAGATGAAACTCTGTGAGATGAATTAACGGAACACAGAGCAGTTTCTCAGAAAGCTTCTTTCCAGTTTTGAACGGAAGATATTTCCTTTTCACCATAGCCCTCTATGGGCTTCCAAATATCCCTTTGCCAATTCCACAAGAACAGCCTTAGCGAAAGGCTTCTTGAAGGGAAAGATGTAACTCTTTGAGATGAATTAACAGAACACAGAGCAGTTTCTCAGAAAGCTTCTTTCCAGTTTTGAACCGAAGAGATTTCCTTTTTCACCATAGCCCTCTATGGGCTTCCAAATATCCCTTTGCCAATTCCACAAGAACAGCCTTAGCGAAAGGCTTCTTGAAGGGAAAGATGTAACTCTGTGAGATGAATTAACAGAACACAGAGCAGTTTCTCAGAAAGCTTCTTTCACAGTTTTGAAGGGAAGATATTTCCTTTTTCACCATAGCCCGCTACGGGTTTCCAAATATCCCTTTGCCAATTCCACAAGAACAGCCTTAGCGAAAGGCTTCTTGAAGGGAAAGATGTAACTCTGTGAGATGAATTAACAGAACACAGAGCAGTTTCTCAGAAAGCTTCTTTCACAGTTTTGAAGGGAAGATATTCCCTTTTTCACCATAGCCCTCTATGGGCTTCCAAATATCCCTTTGCCAATTCCACAAGAACAGCCTTAGCGAAAGGCTTGTTGAAGGGAAAGATGTAACTCTAAGAGATGAATTAACAGAACACAGAGCAGTTTCTCAGAAAGCTTCTTTCCAGTTTTGAAAGGAAGATATTTCCTTATTCACCATAGCCCTCTATGGGCTTCCAAATATCCCTTTGCCAATTCCACAAAAAGAGCCTTAGCGAAAGGCTTCTTGAAGGGAAAGATGTAACTCTGTGAGATGAATTAACAGAACACAGAGCAGTTTCTCAGAAAGCTTCTTTCCAGTTTTGAACGGAAGATATTCCCTTTTTCACCATAGCCCTCTATGGGCTTCCAAATATCCCTTTGCCAATTCCACAAGAACAGCCTTAGCGAAAGGCTTCTTGAAGGGAAAGATGTAACTCTGTGAGATGAATTAACAGAACACAGAGCAGTTTCTCAGAAAGCTTCTTTCCAGTTTTGAACGGAAGATATTCCCTTTTTCACCCTAGCCCTCTATGGGCTTCCAAATATCCCTTTGCCAATTCCACAAGAAGAGCCTTAGCGAAAGGCTTCTTGAAGGGAAAGATGTAACTCTGTGAGATGAATTAACAGAACACAGAGCAGTTTCTCAGAAAGCTTTTTTCCAGTTTTGAACGGAAGATATTTCCTTTTTCACCATAGCCCTCTATGGGCTTCCAAATATCCGTTTGCCAATTCCACAAGAACAGCCTTAGCGAAAGGCTTCTTGAAGGGAAAGATGTAACTCTGTGAGATGAATTAACAGAACACAGAACAGTTTCTCAGAAAGCTTCTTTCCAGTTTTGAACGGAAGATATTTCCTTTTTCACCATAGCCCTCTATGGGCTTCCAAATATCCCTTTGCCAATTCCCCAAGAACAGCCTTAGCGAAAGGCTTCTTGAAAGGAAAGATGTAACTCTGTGAGATGAATTAACGGAACACAGAGCAGTTTCTCAGAAAGCTTCTTTCCAGTTTTGAACGGAAGATATTTCCTTTTTCACCATAGCCCTCTAAGGGCTTCCAAATATCACTTTGCCAATTCCACAAGAACAGCCTTAGCGAAAGGCTTCTTGAAGGGAAAGATGTAACTCTGTGAGATGAATTAACAGAACACAGAGCAGTTTCTCAGAAAGCTTCTTTCACAGTTTTGAAGGGAAGATATTTCCTTTTTCACCATAGCCCGCTACGGGTTTCCAAATATCCCTTTGCCAATTCCACAAGAACAGCCTTAGCGAAAGGCTTCTTGAAGGGAAAGATGTAACTCTGTGAGATGAATTAACAGAACACAGAGCAGTTTCTCAGAAAGCTTCTTTCCAGTTTTGAAGGGAAGATATTCCCTTTTTCACCATAGCCCTCTATGGGCTTCCAAATATCCCTTTGCCAATTCCACAAGAACAGCCTTAGCGAAAGGCTTGTTGAAGGGAAAGATGTAACTCTGAGAGATGAATTAACAGAACACAGAGCAGTTTCTCAGAAAGCTTCTTTCCAGTTTTGAACGGAAGATATTCCCTTTTTCACCATAGCCCTCTATGGGCTTCCAAATATCGCTTTGCCAATTCCACAAGAACAGCCTTAGCGAAAGGCTTCTTGAAGGGAAAGATGTAACTCTGTGAGATGAATTAACAGAACACAGAGCAGTTTCTCAGAAAGCTTCTTTCCAGTTTTGAACGGAAGATATTCCCTTTTTCACCATAGCCCTCTATGGGCTTCCAAATATCCCTTTGCCAATTCCACAAGAAGAGCCTTAGCGAAAGGCTTCTTGAAGGGAAAGATGTAACTCTGTGAGATGAATTAACAGAACACAGAGCAGTTTCTCAGAAAGCTTTTTTCCAGTTTTGAACGGAAGATATTTCCTTTTTCACCATAGCCCTCTATGGGCTTCCAAATATCCGTTTGCCAATTCCACAAGAACAGCCTTAGCGAAAGGCTTCTTGAAGGGAAAGATGTAACTCTGTGAGATGAATTAACAGAACACAGAACAGTTTCTCAGAAAGCTTCTTTCCAGTTTTGAACGGAAGATATTTCCTTTTTCACCATAGCCCTCTATGGGCTTCCAAATATCCCTTTGCCAATTCCCCAAGAACAGCCTTAGCGAAAGGCTTCTTGAAAGGAAAGATGTAACTCTGTGAGATGAATTAACGGAACACAGAGCAGTTTCTCAGAAAGCTTCTTTCCAGTTTTGAACGGAAGATATTTCCTTTTTCACCATAGCCCTCTAAGGGCTTCCAAATATCACTTTGCCAATTCCACAAGAACAGCCTTAGCGAAAGGCTTCTTGAAGGGAAAGATGTAACTCTGTGAGATGAATTAACAGAACACAGAGCAGTTTCTCAGAAAGCTTCTTTCACAGTTTTGAAGGGAAGATATTTCCTTTTTCACCATAGCCCGCTACGGGTTTCCAAATATCCCTTTGCCAATTCCACAAGAACAGCCTTAGCGAAAGGCTTCTTGAAGGGAAAGATGTAACTCTGTGAGATGAATTAACAGAACACAGAGCAGTTTCTCAGAAAGCTTCTTTACAGTTTTGAAGGGAAGATATTCCCTTTTTCACCATAGCCCTCTATGGGCTTCCAAATATCCCTTTGCCAATTCCACAAGAACAGCCTTAGCGAAAGGCTTGTTGAAGGGAAAGATGTAACTCTGAGAGATGAATTAACAGAACACAGAGCAGTTTCTCAGAAAGCTTCTTTCCAGTTTTGAACGGAAGATATTCCCTTTTTCACCATAGCCCTCTATGGGCTTCCAAATATCGCTTTGCCAATTCCACAAGAACAGCCTTAGCGAAAGGCTTCTTGAAGGGAAAGATGTAACTCTGTGAGATGAATTAACAGAACACAGAGCAGTTTCTCAGAAAGCTTTTTTCCAGTTTTGAACGGAAGATATTTCCTTTTTCACCATAGCCCTCTATGGGCTTCCAAATATCCGTTTGCCAATTCCACAAGAACAGCCTTAGCGAAAGGCTTCTTGAAGGGAAAGATGTAACTCTGTGAGATGAATTAACAGAACACAGAACAGTTTCTCAGAAAGCTTCTTTCCAGTTTTGAACGGAAGATATTTCCTTTTTCACCATAGCCCTCTATGGGCTTCCAAATATCCCTTTGCCAATTCCCCAAGAACAGCCTTAGCGAAAGGCTTCTTGAAAGGAAAGATGTAACTCTGTGAGATGAATTAACAGAACACAGAACAGTTTCTCAGAAAGCTTCTTTCCAGTTTTGAACGGAAGATATTTCCTTTTTCACCATAGCCCTCTATGGGCTTCCAAATATCCCTTTGCCAATTCCCCAAGAACAGCCTTAGCGAAAGGCTTCTTGAAAGGAAAGATGTAACTCTGTGAGATGAATTAACAGAACACAGAGCAGTTTCTCAGAAAGCTTCTTTCCAGTTTTGAACGGAAGATATTTCCTTTTTCACCATAGCCCTCTAAGGGCTTCCAAATATCCCTTTGCCAATTCCACAAGAACAGCCTTAGCGAAAGGCTTCTTGAAGGGAAAGATGTAACTCTGTGAGATGAATTAACAGAACACAGAGCAGTTTCTCAGAAAGCTTCTTTCACAGTTTTGAAGGGAAGATATTTCCTTTTTCACCATAGCCCGCTACGGGTTTCCAAATATCCCTTTGCCAATTCCACAAGAACAGCCTTAGCGAAAGGCTTCTTGAAGGGAAAGATGTAACTCTGTGAGATGAATTAACAGAACACAGAGCAGTTTCTCAGAAAGCTTCTTTCCAGTTTTGAAGGGAAGATATTCCCTTTTTCACCATAGCCCTCTATGGGCTTCCAAATATCCCTTTGCCAATTCCACAAGAACAGCCTTAGCGAAAGGCTTGTTGAAGGGAAAGATGTAACTCTGAGAGATGAATTAACAGAACACAGAGCAGTTTCTCAGAAAGCTTCTTTCCAGTTTTGGACGGAAGATATTCCCTTTTTCACCATAGCCCTCTATGGGCTTCCAAATATCCCTTTGCCAATTCCACAAGAACAGCCTTAGCGAAAGGCTTCTTGAAGGGAAAGATGTAACTCTGTGAGATGAATTAACAGAACACAGAGCAGTTTCTCAGAAAGTTTCTTTCCATTTTGAACGGAAGATATTTCCTTTTTCACCATAGCCCTCTATGGGCTTCCAAATATCCCTTTGCCAATTCCACAAAAAGAGCCTTAGCGAAAGGCTTCTTGAAGGGAAAGATGTAACTCTGTGAGATGAATTAACAGAACACAGAGCAGTTTCTCAGAAAGCTTCTTTCCAGTTTTGAACGGAAGATATTCCCTTTTTCACCATAGCCCTCTATGGGCTTCCAAATATCCCTTTGCCAATTCCACAAGAACAGCCTTAGCGAAAGGCTTCTTGAAGGGAAAGATGTAACTCTGTGAGATGAATTAACAGAACACAGAGCAGTTTCTCAGAAAGCTTCTTTCCAGTTTTGAACGGAAGATATTCCCTTTTTCACCATAGCCCTCTATGGGCTTCCAAATATCCCTTTGCCAATTCCACAAGAACAGCCTTAGCGAAAGGCTTCTTGAAGGGAAAGATGTCACTCTGTGAGATGAATTAACAGAACACAGAGCAGTTTCTCAGAAAGCTTTTTTCCAGTTTTGAACGGAAGATATTTCCTTTTTCACCATAGCCCTCTATGGGCTTCCCAATATCCGTTTGCCAATTCCACAAGAACAGCCTTAGCGAAAGGCTTCTTGAAGGGAAAGATGTAACTCTGTGAGATGAATTAACAGAACACAGAACAGTTTCTCAGAAAGCTTCTTTCCAGTTTTGAACGGAAGATATTTCCTTTTTCACCATAGCCCTCTATGGGCTTCCAAATATCCCTTTGCCAATTCCCCAAGAACAGCCTTAGCGAAAGGCTTCTTGAAAGGAAAGATGTAACTCTGTGAGATGAATTAACAGAACACAGAGCAGTTTCTCAGAAAGCTTCTTTCCAGTTTTGAACGGAAGATATTTCCTTTTTCACCATAGCCCTCTAAGGGCTTCCAAATATCCCTTTGCCAATTCCACAAGAACAGCCTTAGCGAAAGGCTTCTTGAAGGGAAAGATGTAACTCTGTGAGATGAATTAACAGAACACAGAGCAGTTTCTCAGAAAGCTTCTTTCACAGTTTTGAAGGGAAGATATTTCCTTTTTCACCATAGCCCGCTACGGGTTTCCAAATATCCCTTTGCCAATTCCACAAGAACAGCCTTAGCGAAAGGCTTCTTGAAGGGAAAGATGTAACTCTGTGAGATGAATTAACAGAACACAGAGCAGTTTCTCAGAAAGCTTCTTTCCAGTTTTGAACGGAAGATATTCCCTTTTTCACCATAGCCCTCTATGGGCTTCCAAATATCCCTTTGCCAATTCCACAAGAACAGCCTTAGCGAAAGGCTTGTTGAAGGGAAAGATGTAACTCTGAGAGATGAATTAACAGAACACAGAGCAGTTTCTCAGAAAGCTTCTTTCCAGTTTTGAACGGAAGATATTCCCTTTTTCACCATAGCCCTCTATGGGCTTCCAAATATCCCTTTGCCAATTCCACAAGAACAGCCTTAGCGAAAGGCTTCTTGAAGGGAAAGATGTAACTCTGTGAGATGAATTAACGGAACACAGAGCAGTTTCTCAGAAAGCTTCTTTCCAGTTTTGAACGGAAGATATTTCCTTTTCACCATAGCCCTCTATGGGCTTCCAAATATCCCTTTGCCAATTCCACAAGAACAGCCTTAGCGAAAGGCTTCTTGAAGGGAAAGATGTAACTCTTTGAGATGAATTAACAGAACACAGAGCAGTTTCTCAGAAAGCTTCTTTCCAGTTTTGAACCGAAGAGATTTCCTTTTTCACCATAGCCCTCTATGGGCTTCCAAATATCCCTTTGCCAATTCCACAAGAACAGCCTTAGCGAAAGGCTTCTTGAAGGGAAAGATGTAACTCTGTGAGATGAATTAACAGAACACAGAGCAGTTTCTCAGAAAGCTTCTTTCACAGTTTTGAAGGGAAGATATTTCCTTTTTCACCATAGCCCGCTACGGGTTTCCAAATATCCCTTTGCCAATTCCACAAGAACAGCCTTAGCGAAAGGCTTCTTGAAGGGAAAGATGTAACTCTGTGAGATGAATTAACAGAACACAGAGCAGTTTCTCAGAAAGCTTCTTTCACAGTTTTGAAGGGAAGATATTCCCTTTTTCACCATAGCCCTCTATGGGCTTTCAAATATCCCTTTGCCAATTCCACAAGAACAGCCTTAGCGAAAGGCTTGTTGAAGGGAAAGATGTAACTCTAAGAGATGAATTAACAGAACACAGAGCAGTTTCTCAGAAAGCTTCTTTCCAGTTTTGAAAGGAAGATATTTCCTTATTCACCATAGCCCTCTATGGGCTTCCAAATATCCCTTTGCCAATTCCACAAAAAGAGCCTTAGCGAAAGGCTTCTTGAAGGGAAAGATGTAACTCTGTGAGATGAATTAACAGAACACAGAGCAGTTTCTCAGAAAGCTTCTTTCCAGTTTTGAACGGAAGATATTCCCTTTTTCACCATAGCCCTCTATGGGCTTCCAAATATCCCTTTGCCAATTCCACAAGAACAGCCTTAGCGAAAGGCTTCTTGAAGGGAAAGATGTAACTCTGTGAGATGAATTAACAGAACACAGAGCAGTTTCTCAGAAAGCGTCTTTCCAGTTTTGAACGGAAGATATTTCCTTTTTCACCATAGCCCTCTATGGGCTTCCAAATATCCCTTTGCCAATTCCACAAAAAGAGCCTTAGCGAAAGGCTTCTTGAAGGGAAAGATGTAACTCTGTGAGATGAATTAACAGAACACAGAGCAGTTTCTCAGAAAGCTTCTTTCCAGTTTTGAACGGAAGGTATTCCCTTTTTCACCATAGCCCTCTATGGGCTTCCAAATATCCCTTTGCCAATTCCACCAGAACAGCCTTAGCGAAAGGCTTCTTGAAGGGAAAGATGTAACTCTGTGAGATGAATTAGCAGAACACGGAGCAGTTTCTCAGAAAGCTTCTTTCCAGTTTTGAACGGAAGATATTCCCTTTTTCACCATAGCCCTCTATGGGCTTCCAAATATCCCTTTGCCAATTCCACAAGAACAGCCTTAGCGAAAGGCTTCTTGAAGGGAAAGATGTCACTCTGTGAGATGAATTAACAGAACACAGAGCAGTTTCTCAGAAAGCTTTTTTCCAGTTTTGAACGGAAGATATTTCCTTTTTCACCATAGCCCTCTATGGGCTTCCAAATATCCGTTTGCCAATTCCACAAGAACAGCCTTAGCGAAAGGCTTCTTGAAGGGAAAGATGTAACTCTGTGAGATGAATTAACAGAACACAGAACAGTTTCTCAGAAAGCTTCTTTCCAGTTTTGAACGGAAGATATTTCCTTTTTCACCATAGCCCTCTATGGGCTTCCAAATATCCCTTTGCCAATTCCCCAAGAACAGCCTTAGCGAAAGGCTTCTTGAAAGGAAAGATGTAACTCTGTGAGATGAATTAACGGAACACAGAGCAGTTTCTCAGAAAGCTTCTTTCCAGTTTTGAACGGAAGATATTTCCTTTTTCACCATAGCCCTCTAAGGGCTTCCAAATATCCCTTTGCCAATTCCACAAGAACAGCCTTAGCGAAAGGCTTCTTGAAGGGAAAGATGTAACTCTGTGAGATGAATTAACAGAACAAAGAGCAGTTTCTCAGAAAGCTTCTTTCACAGTTTTGAAGGGAAGATATTTCCTTTTTCACCGTAGCCCGCTACGGGTTTCCAAATATCCCTTTGCCAATTCCACAAGAACAGCCTTAGCGAAAGGCTTCTTGAAGGGAAAGATGTAACTCTGTGAGATGAATTAACAGAACACTGAGCAGTTTCTCAGAAAGTTTCTTTCCAGTTTTGAAGGGAAGATATTCCCTTTTTCACCATAGCCCTCTATGGGCTTCCAAATATCCCTTTGCCAATTCCACAAGAACAGCCTTAGCGAAAGGCTTCTTGAAGGGAAAGATGTAACTCTGAGAGATGAATTAACAGAACACAGAGCAGTTTCTCAGAAAGCTTCTTTCCAGTTTTGAACGGAAGATATTCCCTTTTTCACCATAGCCCTCTATGGGCTTCCAAATATCGCTTTGCCAATTCCACAAGAACAGCCTTAGCGAAAGGCTTCTTGAAGGGAAAGATGTAACTCTGTGAGATGAATTAACAGAACACAGAGCAGTTTCTCAGAAAGCTTTTTTCCAGTTTTGAACGGAAGATATTTCCTTTTTCACCATAGCCCTCTATGGGCTTCCAAATATCCGTTTGCCAATTCCACAAGAACAGCCTTAGCGAAAGGCTTCTTGAAGGGAAAGATGTAACTCTGTGAGATGAATTAACAGAACACAGAACAGTTTCTCAGAAAGCTTCTTTCCAGTTTTGAACGGAAGATATTTCCTTTTTCACCATAGCCCTCTATGGGCTTCCAAATATCCCTTTGCCAATTCCCCAAGAACAGCCTTAGCGAAAGGCTTCTTGAAAGGAAAGATGTAACTCTGTGAGATGAATTAACAGAACACAGAACAGTTTCTCAGAAAGCTTCTTTCCAGTTTTGAACGGAAGATATTTCCTTTTTCACCATAGCCCTCTATGGGCTTCCAAATATCCCTTTGCCAATTCCCCAAGAACAGCCTTAGCGAAAGGCTTCTTGAAAGGAAAGATGTAACTCTGTGAGATGAATTAACAGAACACAGAGCAGTTTCTCAGAAAGCTTCTTTCCAGTTTTGAACGGAAGATATTTCCTTTTTCACCATAGCCCTCTAAGGGCTTCCAAATATCCCTTTGCCAATTCCACAAGAACAGCCTTAGCGAAAGGCTTCTTGAAGGGAAAGATGTAACTCTGTGAGATGAATTAACAGAACACAGAGCAGTTTCTCAGAAAGCTTCTTTCACAGTTTTGAAGGGAAGATATTTCCTTTTTCACCATAGCCCGCTACGGGTTTCCAAATATCCCTTTGCCAATTCCACAAGAACAGCCTTAGCGAAAGGCTTCTTGAAGGGAAAGATGTAACTCTGTGAGATGAATTAACAGAACACAGAGCAGTTTCTCAGAAAGCTTCTTTCCAGTTTTGAAGGGAAGATATTCCCTTTTTCACCATAGCCCTCTATGGGCTTCCAAATATCCCTTTGCCAATTCCACAAGAACAGCCTTAGCGAAAGGCTTGTTGAAGGGAAAGATGTAACTCTGAGAGATGAATTAACAGAACACAGAGCAGTTTCTCAGAAAGCTTCTTTCCAGTTTTGGACGGAAGATATTCCCTTTTTCACCATAGCCCTCTATGGGCTTCCAAATATCCCTTTGCCAATTCCACAAGAACAGCCTTAGCGAAAGGCTTCTTGAAGGGAAAGATGTAACTCTGTGAGATGAATTAACAGAACACAGAGCAGTTTCTCAGAAAGCTTCTTTCCATTTTGAACGGAAGATATTTCCTTTTTCACCATAGCCCTCTATGGGCTTCCAAATATCCCTTTGCCAATTCCACAAGAACAGCCTTAGCGAAAGGCTTCTTGAAGGGAAAGATGTAACTCTGTGAGATGAATTAACAGAACACAGAGCAGTTTCTCAGAAAGCTTCTTTCCAGTTTTGAACGGAAGATATTCCCTTTTTCACCATAGCCCTCTATGGGCTTCCAAATATCCCTTTGCCAATTCCACAAGAACAGCCTTAGCGAAAGGCTTCTTGAAGGGAAAGATGTCACTCTGTGAGATGAATTAACAGAACACAGAGCAGTTACTCAGAAAGCTTTTTTCCAGTTTTGAACGGAAGATATTTCCTTTTTCACCATAGCCCTCTATGGGCTTCCAAATATCCGTTTGCCAATTCCACAAGAACAGCCTTAGCGAAAGGCTTCTTGAAGGGAAAGATGTAACTCTGTGAGATGAATTAACAGAACACAGAACAGTTTCTCAGAAAGCTTCTTTCCAGTTTTGAACGGAAGATATTTCCTTTTTCACCATAGCCCTCTATGGGCTTCCAAATATCCCTTTGCCAATTCCCCAAAAACAGCCTTAGCGAAAGGCTTCTTGAAAGGAAAGATGTAACTCTGTGAGATGAATTAACAGAACACAGAGCAGTTTCTCAGAAAGCTTCTTTCACAGTTTTGAAGGGAAGATATTTCCTTTTTCACCATAGCCCTCTACGGGTTTCCAAATATCCCTTTGCCAATTCCACAAGAACAGCCTTAGCGAAAGGCTTCTTGAAGGGAAAGATGTAACTCTGTGAGATGAATTAACAGAACACAGAGCAGTTTCTCAGAAAGCTTCTTTCCAGTTTTGAAGGGAAGATATTCCCTTTTTCACCATAGCCCTCTATGGGCTTCCAAATATCCCTTTGTCAATTCCACAAGAACAGCCTTAGCGAAAGGCTTGTTGAAGGGAAAGATGTAACTCTGAGAGATGAATTAACAGAACACAGAGCAGTTTCTCAGAAAGCTTCTTTCCAGTTTTGAACGGAAGATATTCCCTTTTTCACCATAGCCCTCTATGGGCTTCCAAATATCCCTTTGCCAATTCCACAAGAACAGCCTTAGCGAAAGGCTTCTTGAAGGGAAAGATGTAACTCTGTGAGATGAATTAACAGAACACAGAGCAGTTTCTCAGAAAGCTTCTTTCCAGTTTTGAACGGAAGATATTTCCTTTTTCACCATAGCCCTCTATGGGCTTCCAAATATCCCTTTGCCAATTCCACAAAAAGAGCCTTAGCGAAAGGCTTCTTGAAGGGAAAGATGTAACTCTGTGAGATGAATTAACAGAACACAGAGCAGTTTCTCAGAAAGCTTCTTTCCAGTTTTGAACGGAAGATATTCCCTTTTTCACCATAGCCCTCTAAGGGCTTCCAAATATCCCTTTGCCAATTCCACAAGAACAGCCTTAGCGAAAGGCTTCTTGAAGGGAAAGATGTAACTCTGTGAGATGAATTAGCAGAACACGGAGCAGTTTCTCAGAAAGCTTCTTTCCAGTTTTGAACGGAAGATATTCCCTTTTTCACCATAGCCCTCTATGGGCTTCCAAATATCCCTTTGCCAATTCCACAAGAACAGCCTTAGCGAAAGGCTTCTTGAAGGGAAAGATGTCACTCTGTGAGATGAATTAACAGAACACAGAGCAGTTTCTCAGAAAGCTTTTTTCCAGTTTTGAACGGAAGATATTTCCTTTTTCACCATAGCCCTCTATGGGCTTCCAAATATCCGTTTGCCAATTCCACAAGAACAGCCTTAGCGAAAGGCTTCTTGAAGGGAAAGATGTAACTCTGTGAGATGAATTAACAGAACACAGAACAGTTTCTCAGAAAGCTTCTTTCCAGTTTTGAACGGAAGATATTTCCTTTTTCACCATAGCCCTCTATGGGCTTCCAAATATCCCTTTGCCAATTCCCCAAGAACAGCCTTAGCGAAAGGCTTCTTGAAAGGAAAGATGTAACTCTGTGAGATGAATT